>NC_069707.1:31719166-32022196 GCF_023699985.2 Odocoileus virginianus | reverse complement strand
TGGTTGGTGCTGGTGAACTATCTGATATGAAACAGCTTGAGTATTACCCCTGCCTAGGTATAATTATGTTGTTCTTTAAGATCACTTCTTTGCAGTTTTACAAAAGATTGTCAGGTATTCACTAAACATTCAGTTAGATGGATACCAAAGAAGCCAGGAGAAAATAAAAATAATAAATAATAAAAGCCAAATGGGAGAAAACTTCATGGAAAAAGTGATCAACACCATTCAATGTTGCTAAAATGTGAAAAAGTGAAATGAAAGTCGCTCAGTCGTGTCCGACTCTTTGCCACCTCATGCACAGTCCACGGAATTCTCCAGGCCGAATACTGGAGTGGGTAGCCTTTCCCTTCTCCAGGGGATCTTCCTGATCCAGGAATCGAACCTGAGTCTCCTGCATTGCAGGTGGATTCTTTACCAATTGAACTATGAGGGAAGCCCTAAAGAGTGAAGGCAGGAAGAAAAGACTGAATTTGATTCCCATTAGAAATATGAGTTAAAATGATCACATCACATATTTATTTAAAAAGCAATAACTCACCTCATGAATCTTACCTGGAAACATACTTTAGAGGTTTGAAACAGTGACTTCCTCTTATACTTCCTCTGGCTCAAACAGTAGCTGCCTATTTTAAACTTGCATATTTAAAAAACAAGTGAACAAGTATGCTAAAGTCAATTGAAAGTTATTCATGCAGGCTCATCTAATTAACAAACTTGTAAACTTTCTTACTTTAAAAAATAGCTAGAAATTTAGCAACTTCATATGACTGTCAGAAAAGTCAAAAATAAAGAATAAGGAATTTCATAGCAATCCATGGCTCCAAATTATTGAACTAACCCATATATATATACAGTATTTATGGTAAATTTTTTTCACCATGCTATTTATATTTTTTTCAGTATACTGTTTTTTTGTATTTAGTTAAAAACCTACTGAAAGTCAAATGGCCAAGAAATAGCTGAAAAGACACTCAATAATACTCAGAGTAATAAACTTTAAACATGGATAAAGCACTATTTCACAACATGGTTTGGCAAGGATGTGGGGAAATGGAGATTATCCTCCACTGTCAGTGGACGTGTAAATTGTTATATACACTTTGAGGAGTGTTAGGTTTACCATTTAGTAAAGTTAAAGTTGCATATACTCTGTGACCCAGCAATTTCATTTATATATCCTAGAAACTCATGTTCTCAAATATAGAAGACAATTTATTCATGACACTATTATTTATAATGCCAAAAATACTATCAATATGTCAGTGAAAATATAAACTGAGCTGCCACAAACCATAGCTAAAAGTAGATGATTTAACTAGATTTAGATATTTCACTATGAATAGATTACAAACATAAAATTGAATGAAAAAGTATAAACTCTCATTTATATAAATTTGAAAACATAAAGCAATGCTATGTATTTTATATTGTTGTTCAGTAAAAGCTAAAAAAAACACAGCCTGGATTCACACTGACTCATGACAATGATTAGCTCTGAATAAGACTTGACTTCATCTTTAATGTTTCATTTCTTTAAAAAAATTATATCTGAAGTAAATATAAAAATGGCTCTCTATTTTATGACAGTCTGTATTTGCTATTGTATAGTTTGTACTTTTGTTTTTCTTTTTATGTTAACATACAACAAAATGTAGCTCTATCAAATTAAGATTTAAGGCAATAAAAACCATAAGAACAAATATTGAATCAATGAGTTGGACATTTTAAGCTAATATAATGTTGTATGTCAATATACCTCAGGAAAAAACAAGCAAACAAAAAAACCACAGGAAAAAGGACTTCTAAGTAATAAAAGAATTTTCTGTTAATGAAAAACCATGTTATAGGGGAAATAATCTTTTGCTTTTCTGTTTCAGGAAAATAAAACAGAATCTCTTTGGGTTGAAAAAAGATTCAATGCACATACTGCCCGCGTGCGTGATGTGGAACTTCTTACTGGACTTGACTTTTATCAGGATAAAGGACAGCCTGTCTCTGAAATTTTGCAACTAAAGACGTATTTACCCACATTTGAAACCGTTATTTAACTTAATATATGAAACAACTTTGGCAAATTGTGAATTATTTTTTCCTGTTGAAGACCATAAAATAACATTTTCTATTTTCCTTAACTCCTCTAAAAGCTGTATTGTGTAATTTTAATTATTCTTTTCTCTTTTTCATTTCTATAAAAATATGATGTTTTAAGTTACACAGTTTGCACAGACTGTGCTATGTTATTCCTTCCTTATTATCTAATTTATAATCCTTGGCTATCTTTTTCTTCCCAGCATTATCTAAATAGAAAGAAGAGTATGAGAAGTAGGTCTCACTTCTGAACCAAATCAATTCTACATCATTTTTGTTATAAAACTTTTTACACTGAGCAATCAGGCAATATGTATTAAAATAAAAAAAATACACATTGCCTTCATTCAATAATTTCATTTGTAAAAGTGGTGCCAACAGATATACTTTGTACAAATGCGTGAAAGTATCATCTTTTATGAGGACAAGTGGTAGCGGTGGTTAAGTTGTTAAGTCATGTCCAGCTCTTGTGACCTCACGGACAGTAGCCTGCCCGGCTCCTATGTCCATGAGATTTCCCAGGCAAAAATACTGGAGTGGTTTGCCATTTCCTTCTGCATACAAAGACCAGAAAATAACCTGAAAGTCTTGTTGAGCAAATTATGTGCGTGCATGCTAAGTCACTTCTATTGTGTCTGACTGTTTGCGATGCTATAGACCAGTCCATCAGGCTCCTCTGTCCATGGGATTCTCCAGGCAAGAATACTGGAGTGGGTTGCCATTTGCTACTCCAGGGGATCTTCCCAACCGAGGGACTGAACTCGCAACTCATGTTTCCTGCATTTACAGGCGAGTTTTTTTTTTTTTTTTACCGTTAGCATCACCTGGGAAGCCCAGGTGAGCAAATGATGGAGTTTATTCAAACAAACAATGGAATGTGATTCCACTGCTATAAACAAAGAAGTTGGTCTATATATTGATGACAGTATGGCTATTGTTAAATGAAGCGCAAAGAGTGGTAGAATAGCATGTATAGTATGTTATCATTTTTAAGGGACTGGCAAAACTTCTTTTTAAGTGAAAGTGTTAGTCTCTCGGTTGTGTCGGACTCTTTGCGATCCCGTGGACTATAGCCCACCAGGCTCCTCTGTCCATGGGATTCTCAGGCAAGAATACTGGAGTGGGTTGCCATTTCCTTCTCCAGGGGATCTCCCCAACCCAGGGGCTGAACTTGTGTCTCCTGCATTGCAGTCATATTCTTCACTATCTAAGCCAATCTCTTTAAGCTGCTGCTGCTGCTAAGTCGCTTCAGTCATGTCCGACTCTGGGAGAGCTGGATAATAAAAGTTTTTAGGCCATACAGTATGTTGCAACTACTCAACTCTGTTAACACATCAAGGAAGTAGTCATAGATGATACATAAAAGGAATTGGTTTAACTGTGTTTCACTAAAACTTTATTTACAAAAACAGATGCGGGCTAGAGTTGGTCCATGGACTGCAATTTGTCAACCCTTGATTTATGTCTTAAGCCAGGGTGACACAAACTAATACTGAAAGATGGAGATAAAATTTGTATTTTGTGCCCTTTGACATTGCCAAAAATTAAAAAAAAAAAACACTTACTTCATATATATGTGTCTCTTTAGTTTTCCAAAATGTGAATTTTTAAAATTTACTTATTTTTTATTGAAAGATAATTACTTTACAGAATTTTGCTGTTAAATGTGATTATTAAGCGAAGAGATCCCAGTACTCATTTGGTGGGTAATAGTATTAGTCAAATTTTAGGATTTGCAGACTGGCAATGTTCCAGACTCATTTCTGATATATATATATATACCAGTTCATCCAAGGGACACAGGCTTTGTTGGTGACAAAAAATCTTGTGGCCTGAGTTTCAAAAAGTTATTACTATTACTATTATGACTTCAACTGAATTAATTACAGCTAAGTTAAACGTTAGCTTGGGGTCATTGGATTTTTATTAACTCCACATAAAGAGTTGGATTTAAAATGTATAATACAGAGAGGCTGAAAGACAAGACAAAAAGATGGAAACTGTTTCCAGCTATGTGTCAGTCAAAAATGTTGATGCCCTGTATATACACAGAATTCCTCCAATCAGTGGTCCCCTGCCCCACCGTGGCCTGTAAACCAGGTAAGACCACCTGGAATTTAGACCCCACTTTGGGGCAAGACAAGTGAAGGATGGTTGAGTGCTGAACTACGTTTAAACTCCGGATGCCCTCATCACTTCTGAATTTCTTTTTAAGTAACTAAATTGTTTTCGGTATCAGATTAAATGGGTGTTCAACACAGAAATAAAAATTTCACAAAGAGATATTAAAATCACATGTTTTTGCAAAGAGATCATGTAATATACTTTTTTAGGTATCATTACCTCATTAAAAAGATATATGTATGTGTAAAATCATTCTGAAGGAAAGACAATGAGTTAACAATTAATGGAATTACAGGAGATTTACAATTGCTAATTTATAACTTTCATTATGTAGTCTGGTTTTATGTTTTTATAAGAACTTGTTTGTAAAAATGTAAAAAATACAGTTAGTTGCATTTAAAGAAATATTTATTTAGAAAGAATTTTAAAGACACAGAAAGGTTGTAAGAATAGCATAAAGAACTCTGTATAACCACCACCCATCTTTATTAATTGTTAATATTCTATGTATATTTATGGATAGCTTTAATTTTTCCCCTGAACTTTCTGAGTGTACATTGGAATCATCATTCCCATTTATGCAACAAAAGTTCAGGGTGTATCTCCTAAGATCAAGGACATTCGTACAACCACAGTCAGGAAGTTTAATGATGATACAATATCATTTTTTAATTTCCAGATCAAATCGAGTTTTTTTTCTCACCTTCAGTTATGTCCTTTAAAATATTTATTTTCTGTGACCCCCCCTCACCAAACAGAATCATGCATTGCATTAAGTTTTTTTTCCTCTTTGGTACAACATTTCCTCAGCCCCTACCAGGTAGTGTTAACATTTTGAAGAGTCGATTTATTTTGTAGGCTGTTCCTCAGTTTGGGCTTGTCTGATATTTTCTCATAATATTTAGTATTTTTGGCAAATGTTACATCAGTGATGGGCTTCCCTGGTAGCTCAACTGGTAAAGAATCTGCCTGCAATGTGGGAGACCTGGGTCTAAGTTCAATCCCTGGACTGGGAAGTTCCCCTGGAAAAGGGAACAGATACCCACTCTTGTATTCTGTCCTGGAGAATTCCATGGACTGTATAGGGTCACAAAGAGTTGGACACGACTGAGTGAATTCCACTTTTTTTACATCAGTGATAGCGAGTCCTCAGTGCTTCATTTCTGGGAGCACAAGATGTTCAACTTTGCCGTTACTACTGATGCCAGATTTGGTCCCGTGGTTACGTTGGTGTTCACTAGGTTTTTCTTCTGCAAAGAGAGTGTTTACTCCTCGTAAATTGCGAGAGTTATTTGTGGTGAGATAGTTGAGACCCTAAAAGTATCCTGTTTCTCATAAAATTTTTACCTGTCTTTAGTATCCAATAATAATTCTTCCTTGATTCAATTTTTACTATGACAGTTCCAAAGGGTGATTTTAGAAACTGCCATTATTCCCCCTACATTTATTGGCTTTCTACTGTAAGGAAAGAGTTCCCTTCTTATTTTTCGTTTTTTTATCTGTAGAGACTCATGGATTCTTTTTCACTCCAACTGATTAAAATACAATGAATCATTGTTTATTTTGATACTCAAATCACTCTCAGACTTGACTTGTGTAAGCTCCTATAAGTAGGCTCTTATGTCCTTTTGACACATCATTATTTTTTAAGAACTTCCTTACTTTCTGGTAAAAATAACTGTTTTAGGCTCATCTTGCATGACCTGTGCTAACTCTGAAATCAGCCGTTTCTCCAAGGAGCTCTGATTCTCTTTATTCGGTGCTGGTTCCCTAATTAATTCTGGAGCATCACTGTATCTAGGCTCCTTTAGTCAACAAAAGTACAATCTATAGCTACATCTCTGTCTGTGTCTCTCTATTTATGTTTCTAATTCCACATATAAAATGCAACGAGTTCAATGACCATTCAGTACTACGTGGTACTTCCTAACTTCTCATTTCATAATAGTATCTTCCTTCTCCAGTGATGAGAAACTTGTTTCCCCACATTATCAATATTTTTATTCATTGCTCAATCTTACACTACAAGGAATGAAGGAATTGCTAACCAAAACCATTGAGAGAAAAAAATCTACTAAGTAGAATTCAAGAAATGTTTTCGGTTCTTTGTGTCTCTAGACTTAGAATTTATAATCAGATTCTGTGTCTCAAAATGAATAGGATTAATTGTTCCCCCTTCAGTATAGTTACAGTATTCTTCCACGGATCATGCCTTTGGTGTTGTATCTGAACACTATACCCAAGGTCATCTAGGTTTTCTGCTATGCTCCGTGCTAGGAGTTTATAATTTTGTGTTTTACATTTATGTCTATGATCTATTTGGAGCTATTTTGTGAAAGATGTAAGGTCTCTGTCTAGATTAGTTTTTTTTCTTCGCACTTGGATGTCCACTTGTTCCAGTACCATTTGTTGAAAAGACTAGCTTTGCTCCATTGTATTGCCTTCTCTCCTTTGTCAAAGATCAGTTGACACCATAGTTAATTAAGTCAATCTCCTATGTGAGAGCCTCTAATTGTTTCCAATATCTTGTAGTTACAAATATGCTGCAGTGAATAACTTAAATCCACAAGTGTGTATGTGTTATGTGTTATGTATTAGTGTGTGACTAACGGTCAGTCACACTGAGTGACTCTTGGCGACCCTCTGGACTATAGACTGCCAGGCTCCTCTGTCCATGGGATTCTCCAGGCAAGAACACTGGAGTGGGTTGGCATTCCATCCTGCAGGGGGTCTTATGGACCCAGGGATTGAATCTGGGTCTCCTGCTTGGCAGGCAGGTTCTCAACCACCTGAGCCACCAGGGGAGCCATAAGGGAACCCACATGTAATTTTGTTCAAAGTGTATCTTCCGTAAAAATTTCTAGAAGTCGGTAAGCATATATACGGCAGCTTTATTATTTTTTAAATAGAAGTACTATATTGGCACAACTTTAATTCCTAATTTTGTACATCAAAATCTGAACTTAGAGATGTAGTTTTCCTCCACCAGAAAAGCAAAGATTTATTTTTTCTAAATCATAAAAAGTACATACTCATTGTGACGCTATCCATACTACATGCACATATATGTCCTATTTAACTACATATATAACAATTTTATACGTAAACTATATTTACATATAAACTATATTATAAATATGTTAAAATCACATAGTCACATCAACCAATGATTATAACAAACTCTATTAATTCATGACACCTGGGCATAGCTTTCCTTTGAATGTAATATTCGAACATGGCATTTGGGGAAATGTCAATCCACATTACTTTGGTTCAGAGTCAGATGTTTTTTTCTCGGGGGAATTTCAAAGTTTTCAGGTAAATACTTACACTTTAAGGATTTAAAAACCTTCTATAGAAAGTTTAACTTATTGGAGTAAGTCAGGAAATGGCTACTTCGTATTTCAATAAATGCCTTGACATTTTACAAATTGATACCCATGATGTGTAGCTGAGAATTAATGGAGCCTTAGGTGGGTGTAGTCACGATCCATATTAGTATTCATGACCAATCATCACCCCAAGTCTCCCAGAGTTATTTTTTGACTTTTGTACAATAGAACTATATCATCTCCCAGGTGATGTGATTGTCTTTCCTTTTTATGCTACTGACATGGAAACATGTGAACAACTAAATTTTTGACAAGTCCTTTGTATATAATTGATCACTTAATACTACAGAATTGCTTGCTTTTAAATAGAAGAACCTCATATTGCTGCTATTTTGGTAGACAGGCATATAAGAGGGACCTTTCTGTGAGTTCCAATGTTACTGAATCAAGGAATGCAATTAATTCTTGTTTGCAGAAGAGAACATTCTAACTCAAGTGGGGTCAGCTAAGGTCTTGGGAGCAGACTTGGAAAAAGGGAAATTTTAAAGTTTGGCTTATTTTCCAGATTTAGTTAAGATTCTGGAAATTTATTTTCTCAATGCCTTTCTCTCCTTCTCTTTTTCTTTCTTTTTTCTCCTCCCTCTCTCTCTTTCTTTCCTATTTCTTAACCTTTCCTTCTTTTTAACCTTTTTAATGACACATTTTGAATTAAGGGACCTCAGGGTCTATTCTTCCATAAAGCATTAGAACCCCGTGAGTTTTCTGGGCAAGTAGACTCCAAAGGGTGGAGATAAACAGGATGAAGTGGTGCACCTATGTATGTGCCAAGAATTCATCTTTAGCCATTAATTTAGCTGGAGTTTAGTATAAGAATATCCAGTGTTTGATCATTTAGAATAAATACATGAAGTTTCTTGCAGCCTATATTTACACTTACAGATTTGACTGATCTTGATTTTATAAATCCCATCTGGTTTTGGCACTTGAGGTTATTTCCCAACTACATTTAAACTACATTCCCAGCTTCCTTTAAAATCTTCTTGCCCTAGGGAAATCTCTTTCCTTCCGCCACCTCCATCCCCACCCCTGCATCCCCACCAGTGCCTGTCATCTGTTTGCTTTGAGAGGGCTGGGCCTGGGAATGGAGACAGAACGTAAACTGAAGCAGTTTTCAAAAACACAAACAAGGCTGTTAGAAGAAACGACTTCCTTTTTACACAGGACTCTTGGCAGACCACAATCACTCCCTCAATCAGTGGGCTCACGCTCGCACAAACTTCCAGACAGGAACAAACCTCAGCCTTGCAGTGACAGAGAATCCATGTAATTCTGAATTGTCCCAAATCCACATTGTAAATGTAGCTGAATAACAACTAGTAAATGACCACACCAGACTTAGACTTAGGCTGGTTCTGTTATTCTAAGATACTATGTTTCCCAGTGTGTAAATTAAAGATGTATAGGTGGAGAAGAAATCTGAAGAGGCCAGCTAGTCCATCTTATTGGCTCAGTCCACCAAAGAATGCATGTGCTTTGTTAGTTGTGTCTGAGTCTTTGTGACCCCACGGACTGTAACCCACCAGGCTCCTCTGTCCATGGGGTTCTCCAGGCAAGAATACTGGAATGGGTAGCCATTCCCTTCTCCAGGGATTGAGCTTGAGTCTTCTGCATTGCAGGCAGATTCCTTATTGTCTGAACCACCAGGGACCCAGTAAAAAATAATTTCTTTATCTCTAAGAGATAAACAAAGACCTTAAACAAATTTTCCTATTTTTAAAATTAAGATATTTTCCCTAGTGATTTGCACAGTGTCTTCTCTATTTAATGTGTTATTGCAAAGTTTGTTTATAATAGTCTTGCAAGGAATAATCCCTTCTCCGTTGTGTTATGAGGTGGTATCGGGTTGATAGGACCATGCATTAATTTGCAGACATCAAGGTTTAAATTTTGGTTTCCCAGCTGTGTGACCTGGAGCTGCTTTCTTAAACCTACAGCTTTCTTAGTTTTCTCTTCTGTAAAAGGGGACTTTTTAGTACCTACCTCATAGAGTCGTTGTGGGGATCTAACATGTTACCAGATCTAGGATACATGCAATAGAGGTTCTCCCATGGTAGCATCACCCTCTCTCAATTGTACAGAAAACACTCTCTTTTAATGATCCAGGCAATTGCTTCTGCTTCACTTAGGTTTAGGCACAGTTTCAGCGACTCAGATGTGTGCATTGGTGCCCAGGCTGAACTTCGCCTTGTGATTTGGGGGGCTGACGCCTATACTTCCTGCCAGCATGAGTCAGTCACATTCATAGCATCTCCATCATGGTTTGTGGCTGCCCTGATCTTTAAATTTGGTCTGCCTCTATTACAGTCCTTATTCACTGGTTAGGTCCAAGAATATTTTTATAAGTTATGGCCACATTAGCAATTTAAGGGCAAAAGAGAAGGAAGATGGCAAGGTTAATCCTGTTACTCTGGGATACAGAAAAAACCGGAAATATTGTCCAGAGTGACTCCAGTCAACTGACTTTGGCAATAGATTCATATATTACCTCCTGATCTGTCTGGATATCATCTCAGAAAATCGGCTTATTCTGATGATATCGTCATCAGTTATGTTCAGATTGTGTTCAGTGTCTTATAGCATGTAAGCAGAGTTTTCCACAAATTAAGAACAAAAATTAAGAATCAAATCTTTATTCAATGACTTTGATACTAAATGTCTTCCTCCCTTGTTGCCCCTTGATTCTGGAAACAACTACTTCTTCCTAGTCATTCAACAACATGTCTTGCCTATGTCGGGTGTTCTCATCAAACCTATTTATTCAACTAATGTTTATTGAGCTCCTGCTAGGTTCCAGACATTGTTCTATGGCTTTGCATAATCAGTGAACAAAATCGACAAATTCCTACTCTTGAAAAGCTTATAGAGAGGAAGACAAACAATAAGAAATAGATACAACAAATAAGAAAATTAAATTACATGCATTAGATAAATGCTACAGATAAAAAGAAAAAATAAAACAATAAAAAAGGAGCAGGACAATGCGTTGTGAAAATGTGGAGGGTAGTTTGCTAAAAGTAATAAATAGGGTAGTTAGGTAAGCCTCCTTGAGAAAGTGAGATCTGATAGGGACTTGGGGGAGATGAAGTATTAGGCAGGCAGATAGACGGAGGAAGCTGTGAAGTCATGTGCCTGATGTGTTCAAGGAGCAGTAGGTAACACAACATTGTAAAGCAGCTATACTCCAATAATTTTTTTTTTTCCAATTAACAATGGGAAGCCAGCGTGACTATTAAGAAAAGTTTCTTGTCCCCTCAGGTCTCTCAAACTGTTTTCTGAGTTACACAAAAGAATTAAAAACCAGATAAAGGAAATTTTTTTTAAGTTGCAGCCAATTCAAAAAAGTGATCAAAATTTTTTTCTCGTGGTTCTTTTTGATAATCTGAGTCATTCTGTCTCAGAACAAAACCTTCTTGTAAGCAGAGACAATCATGAATGGGGTCTATCAAGTTCCAGTTAGCCGTAACAAGTCTGCGAGTCATAACCTCAAGTATAACCTGCATTTTACTGCCTATTCATGTCACAGTATTGTGCTGTGCTATACTGAATTGCTTAGTGGTGTCCGACTCACTGCTACCCCATGGACAGCAGCCCACCAGGCTCATTTGTCTATGAAATTCTCCCAGGCAAGAGTACTGGAGTGGGTTGCCATTTCCTCTTACAGAGGATCTTCCCAACCCAGGGATCAAACCCAAGTATCTTATGTCTCTTCCATTGGCAGGCAGTTCTTCACCACTAGCGCCACCTGGGGAGCCCACCTGGGTACTAGGATAAGCCAAAGGGAAATGCCATTCTTTTAACTCAAAAACTGCTAAACATTGACAATTTTATATGGTTTAACCCACACCCCTTTTTGGTAACACTAAAATAACATGAAGTGTTTCATTTTTGGCTAAAAAGCAAAATTAATTAAATATTAATAACAAAAAACCATGCAGTATATTGATTTTCAGAGATATGATTTGATATTGTCTGTAGTTATCATTTGTCATGGAGTTTAATTGTTCAATTTATGAAACATTTTAAAATTCATAAGTGTATGTTCCAAACACTTTCACATATCTTCTCATGTAATTTTAAACAGTTATGATTACTCCCAGTTCACATCTAACAAGCCTGATGGGAACAGAAGTTAAATTGTTTCCTCAAGACCACAGTTACTAGAATGCTGAGCCACACTGGACTCTGTGTTTTTTGATACTAAACACAGTGTTCATTCCATTTACCATAATTACGATCTTTTGCTATCAATTAATCAAGAACTTGAAGGATATAAAAATTTAAAGACCCCCATCTTGCCTTTAAGGAGTTGATAATCCAGCCAGGACAATGTTTTCTAAAGGGACTTCTGTGGAATCCTAATCTGCAAGTGTGACAGTTAGTTTTACACATTAGCTTTCCCGGGTCTATTCTGGGTATTTCTGTGAAGGTGTTTTTGACCCGCTTAAATCTATGGACTTTGAGAAAAGCAGACTACTCTTCATAATGTGGTGGGCCTCATCCAATCAGTTGATGGACTGATTAGTACCAAAGTCTGATGTCCTCAAGCAAGAGGGAATTGAGAAGACTGCCTTAAGACTTCATCCACGGTATCAGCTCTTCAGACTTGGACTGTATATTGGCTCTTCCACAGGTGTTGGCTCATTCTGCAGATTTTGGACTTGCCAGCCTCTATAATTGTGTGACCTGATTCCTTAAAATCAATAAATCTTATTATATATGTTACATATATATTAGAGATATTATTTATATCTGATTAGTTCTATTTCTCTAGAGAAAACTAATAGACCTGGGAAGCTCCATTATAACATGGTCTATATGTTTAGAAAGCAGTGAACACTGCTATGTCCATTGGAAATATATACAGTTCACATTAGTATACCAAAGCTCCAAGGACTTGTTTTATTTAAAACAGAAACTTTAACTGTAATTAAAATAAAAAGTACCAGCAGCCTATGCACATGGTTCTAGTGTTCTAAAGAACACACTTTGGTAAATGTGGAACAACAAAGACAATTTGTATTGACTGGTACTACATGGAAGGACCTGCCAAGTGCTTTAGGAAAAGAACAAGGAAGAAAAAGTGCAGAAGAGTCATTAAATGTGGACTCTTGTATCGTACTGAGAGAACTCTGTGTGCTTCATTTTTATTGATAACATGGGATAATTTAATGCCTGTTGTAAGGATTAAATGATATAGCACATGAAATATGCGTAGAAAAGTGATACTTTTATAGGTTGATATTTTCTCTGAAAGTTATAGCAAGCCTATGGATCCCAATGTGAAAGAATTTAGTCTTAAAAATGAGACTGTAGGAAAAAAATGCATTTTAATGACCATGAAAAACAATGGCGAATTTTAAAATATAATTCTTTTAACCACTATAGATAGTAGTAGTAGACACATTATTAAGATTCAGTTACATTGTCAGCTAGAGTCTTGGCGAAAGACTGGCTAAAGGATCTTTGTTTCAGTTCTGATGGATCTTAACTTCAAAACTTCTGCTGGCATTGTCTTTAAAGCAATTTTAGTGCATATATTTATCACAATGATTTACTTATATGCTTGTTAGCAATTTAAGAAAATGAATCTTACTCATCTTTGTACCAGTAACAACCAATGTGTTTGATTGGTAAGGACTCAATCAATGCTAAGTTAAACTTCTCTGGCCCTTTTAAGCTTGTGCTAGAAAAATGCTAAGAGCTTTGGCTACACTAAACTATGCTTAGACTTTAGAAGTAAGGGTGTAATAATATGATTTGTCCTGCCATATATTTGAATCTGAGAGAGGACAAATTCTGCTCACTTTTAGTCTTTCTTCTTTTCTCTAGCTGCCCAGGTACCCTGTAAAGTATCTGTAGTTTACAAGACACATGGATAGTAGACTAAAAAAATTTAACTCACAGCTAACCATATTATAGTCAGGTGTGTAGACAAGTCATCATATGCTGGCTGATGGGGGAAAATAATTAACCCAAAGTCTAATCCTGTTTAAACCTGTGTGCTCAGTAGCGTCCAGCTCTTTGCAGTCCCATGGACTGAAACCTGCCAGGCTCCTCTGTGCATGAAATTTTCCAGACAAGAATACTGGAGCGGGTTGCCCTTTCCTACTCCAGGGAATCTTCCTATCGAGAGACTGAACCTATGTCCCTTGTGTCTCCTGCATTGGCAGGCGCTTTTACCACTAGGCCCACCTGGGAAGCCCAGTATTCAGACACTCTAGGATGAAAATATTTAGCTCTCATGTAGCATCTTCCCTCTTTTTCTTTCTTGGTTGATGTCCAGGTTTAAAAGAAGGGGAGTTTGTGACCTTGTGGGAAGAGATTCCTGACCTCCCATTTCTGGAAGAGTGTGCTGGCTGGCATCTTCTGGCCTTGGCAGTAAATTCCTTTCTGCCTTTCATGGAACTGACCTATCGGTCTCCAAACTTGAAATCTACCGGTGGTGACCTCAAGGTTCATTCATTTGGCTTAGCCACCTCAGCCTCTGAGTATCTCACCACATCCTCCTTCTATCTGGCTGGCCCTGAAATCCTCTTCCACCCCATTGTGGGATTTCCTCTCCCACATGTTTGGCTCCGAGCTCAGGATTCAGGCCACAGGGAAGTTGAGTAGCTCAGAAAAGCTAACTTCAGGGGTTGCATCTGCCTACCCCTCTGCCTAGTGTCTATACTGAGCCCTGCATTGGCTCAGGACAGCTTCCTCCCCAAGTTCAAAATGCAAGACCATGCTCCTTTACCCCATGTTATTTTCTCATGAACCTAATGCCAGAGGTATAAAAACAGATGCATCTGCTCCTTCTACTCTGTCTTTTTCTCTTCCTTTCTGCATTCCACTAAGATCAAGAAGGAGCATCTTTTCTCCTTCTGGAACTTCCCCAGTGAAAACTCTGTTTTGGCAGTCAAGCCAATCCCTGAATATGTTAAAGGGGAGATCAAGGAATTTAGATAATTGTTTCCTCAAATAATAACCTGTGGTAAAGTCCAGTTGTCTTTGTGCAAAGTCCTATTTTTGAATATCAAAACACCAGTCTTTCTTTTGGTATTTGATAAAAGAATGCAAAACATTAATTTCTCCACTTCATCTATATCCACATTTGGGCAAGTCAGGATGATGGCTTGTGCTCAGAATAAGCAAAAGAGAAAAATCACATTAATGCTTGTTAAAAAAAAATTTGGGGGCGGTGAGAATTAAAGATATTTCTTGCTAAATGAGTTGTATGGGGGAGAAAGGAAATGGCAACCCACTCCAGTACTCTTGCCTGGAAAATCCCATGGATGGAGGAGCCTGGGAGGCTGCAGTCCATGGGGTCACAAAGAGTCAGACACGACTGAGCGACTTCACTCACTCAGTTATTACTTTAAAATGATGCACACAGCGATTAGGGCCATAAAAGATACTATAAATGAGACAAGTAAAAGTTAAATATTTCTTGAATATACTGTACCTTTCTAGGAAGACTTTAAAATCCTTTCTCACTTTTTTCACACACAAAAAAACTAATTTTGAGGTAATTATAGACTCACAAGAAGTTCAAAAAATAGTACAAGAGTCCAGTATATTCTTTACCCAGCTTTCCCCAGTGGTAACATCTTATTTGACTAGGGTGGAATATCAAAACCAGGAAATGCCATTGTGTGATACTGTTAACTAGCCCACTGATCTTATTCAGATTTCACCAGTGCTCACATGCACCCATAAAACATTACTTATTTATATTTACACAATCCCATTCTTCTATTGAACCCTGAGAGAAGGTGAAGATGAAGCAAGTGAGGTTCAGAGCATTTAGAGTGCTGCCCTCAGTCCAGTGTGACGTCTCCTCTGAAGAGCAGATGGTAGCCAACAGGATGAAACCTGCTGGTTTTAGGGGCCCTGCCCAGAAATGTTTTCCTTCTGGAATCTGAACTAGCCCAATCAGAGATTTGCTAAATCCACGTGAAATCTTTGTGCCCCTTTTGAATTGTATGTATTCCTAAGAGATTAGCTCACTCAATTGCTTATTTTTTCTAGGATCTCAAGAAAAGATAGATGATTCAGATGTGGGTAAAGTTTGGAGGATAAAATGTTGATGATAACAGAGATGGGGGGGGAGGACCAGCAAAGCGGGCGTTGGGGTCTATCCAGGGCTAAGATACTCTCCTCCTTCATAGATCTGTTACAGGAAAGTTGTATTCATTAGGTATATCTAGAGTAACCATGGACTGTGGCCACCACAAACAGGGTGGGTAACACAGATTTTGAGACTCAGCAGCAAATGATAAAGTCAGCTATTAAAGTCTATAATTGTAATTGTCTTTATTTGGAAATAAGAATAACTTACATAATATGTGAGCATAAAACTTGAAACCACCCGGAACAGCAAGGATGAAAGTGGAAGGATTACAAGCTTATGTTTCAAAAAGCAATTAGGGAAAAACAGCACTGCGCACCATAAGGCTGGAAACCAGTGGTCTGGAGGTTTTAGTATTGCCAACAAGTAGAAAAAGTTTCCATAGAATTTCATTAACCAAGTAGAGTCAGAGTGACTCAAGACGTGTCTGGAGTTTAGGCTTCTTTGATGGAAACTTCGTAGGCTGCGTTTTCCTCTTTCCCCACTCTGACTTTACAAGCCAGAGCCCACATACTTGGAAACAGTAACTGGGCGATTACTAAATGGTTGCTGAGTGATGGTGTAAATAGTTGGAAAAAGTTTGAATTTGGATTTATGACAGCTATCAAGGTAAGTGGGCCTAACTTCATGTTATATATAGTTTATGCACTAATAGGACACGTGAATGTCGAAGGAAAGTCAAAGTTTGCTCTGTGTTTCCAATTAAAAATACATCTCGATTAGCCAAGTGTGTTACACAAGTATAGATGAAAAACTTTTTTAGGTTTCTAAAAGAGTTTTCTTACAAAACACTTCACATTGGGAGACTCCATGTGTTCTCAGAAACCACTGAAATGTGCTTTCTGAGAGGGTACACAGAAGGCTCCCACGTAGAGGTGAATTAAGTCAAGGGGCCCCAGTCCTGTCACCAAGGGCTCTGGGGCTGGCTGGCTCTTTCTTGTCAGAAGCCAAAGCTTGGGACAAGGACAGGCTGAGAGCAGAATTGACTTTCATATTGTATATTTATTCATAAATGTTTATGAATATATGAAGATTTTGTCTATTTATCCATCTGGTAGAAGTAGTCTCTTAGCTACAAAATTTCACTACCTTCACGACCACTTCACATACATACCTATTTATTGGGTGAATATTTTGATAAACTGCCTGAGATGGAACATAAAACACTCACAAACCGGACTTAACTGATGCTAAGTAGTTATTGCTCTGCTTTTTTATTGCAGTGGGAGGGGCTGTTGGTGGAGGGTATTGCTTGGAACAACCCAAAAGCTGAATTTAAGACAGTAGAGTGGATTTTTTAATTGACAGACAACTGAAGGGAGTGTTGGGGGCAAACAGTGAAGATGAAGTTTTGAAAGTTTTTCTGGATGATA
Organism: Odocoileus virginianus; assembly: GCF_023699985.2. NCBI lineage: Eukaryota > Metazoa > Chordata > Mammalia > Artiodactyla > Cervidae > Odocoileus > Odocoileus virginianus. The sequence continues at coordinate 32,005,106 of NC_069707.1, read as the reverse complement.
TGTGATGTAATTTCCTTTCTTCATTTTCCCTAGAAATCTTCAGTAAAATTGACATTACTTATAATTGAAATTTCGGATAAGGCAATGGCAACCCACTCCAGTACTCTTGCCTGGAAAATCCCATGGACAGAGGAGCCTGGTAGGCTGCAGTCCATGGGGTCTTGAAGAGTTGGACATGACTGAGCGACTTCACTTTCACTTTTCACTTTCATGCATTAGAGAAGGAAATGGCAACCCACTCCAGTGTTCTTGCCTGGAGAATCCCAGGGACGGGGGAACCTGGTGGGCTGCCATCTATGGGGTCACACAGAGTCGAACATGACTGAAGCAACTTAGCAGCAGCAGCAGCATAATTGAAATTTAGTATTGAATTTTTGGCGGAATGTGGTAAAGAGTTGAGTTTAGTTTCAGAGTAGGCCCAGGGTGAGGACAGAAGCCACCACAGAATTTGAGGCATATCTGGGTTACTTAGACTTTCAGGCAGTGACTCATCTCTTAATTGAAAATGTTGTTATGACTATTAGGTTATCTTCTATTAACACTTTCCCTCCAACTTAGAATATTGAAGCAAAGAAGGACTACTTTCTTAGGTGAGAAAGTGTTCTCTTTCATGTATACTTTATGAATCTATCTGCATGTCAGTAATAAAAATTTAAACACTGTTAAACTCCAAGTGGAGAAATAAGAGCCATTTTGCAAATGGGTGTTTTGGACCATCCGGTTAACAGGGAAACTTCAGGTGTAAAGAGAGATGAATTAATAAACACTTTCACTGAATTTAAAATATTATCTTAAAAAGTAAAAATGACTTTAATTTTACTTGTTATAAATCTATAAATGCTTGTTGTAAACAAAGAAATACAGATAAGCAAAAGAAATAATGCATGATGCACACTGCTATATTTAAAATAGATAACCAACAAGGCCTACGAATAGCACAGGGAACTCAGCTCAGCGTTATGTGGCAGCCTGGATGGGAGGGAAGTTTGGGGGAGAATGGACCCATGTATGTGTGTGGCTGAGTGCCTTTGCTGCTGACCTGAGACGATCCCAACATTGGTAATCAGCTATGCTGATGCTGCTGCTGCTAAGTCGCTTTGGTCGTGTCCGACTCTGTGCGGCCCCATAGACGGCAGCCCACCAGGCTCCTCTGTCCCAGGGATTCTCCAGGCAAGAACACTGGAGTGGGTTGCCATTTCCTTCTCCCAGCTATACTCCAATACAAAATAAATACTGTAAAAGAGATAATACACGCAATTTTACCAAGCAGAGCAAACGGCTGCTAATATCTGGTTGCATATCCTTCTAGTGGTGCTTGTATTAGGCTCTACTCTGTGTATTTATTATTATTTGTCTCCTATTCTATGTGAGCTGAGTTCTCTACATACAATGTTTTATTACATTTCTTTCTATACTATGAAATAAATGTGATTTTACACAAGTGGAAACATTTGACTCTTCTAAGGGATAGAAAGCAACCCCTTTGGAAGTTTTCCAAAGAGCAGTCTAGTTATTTATGGCCTATGGCACATTAAATAGGTAAGCTTACTTGTCACTTGTGCTATAGTGCTCACCATAACCCTTGCTCTCCAGAAATTGGCCCAAGTCAAAGAATTCCACTAGGAGATTTCAGGAATACAAAGAAATTCAGACAAAACCAAGCCTCTTAATTCACTGAGAATTCAGGAGTAGTCAACATACAAAGCGTTTTCTCTTTGTGAATTGGGACTGTAGTATATACTAATATCATCATACTTGATTAATTTTCAAATATGAAAGTGTTAGAATTTCCAAAGGAGGAGCTTAGCCATCCTAAATACTCAAGCCGGTGTGTTTGAACCTTGTGTATATTTTGAGATATTTGTTAAAACAGTTTGCCATAATTAATGCAATAGTTATGGCTGAGATAGTTACAGTCGAGAAATGAATATAGAGACAACATGATGATGAATATAGAGACAACATGAAGATGGGAAAAATTTCATGCTACAAAGGTGTAAAACACTTTTTAGCTTTAGCAAGCAATGCATTCTTTTACCATGTTTAAATTTCATAACAGACAGTCTGTACATTGGGGAAACATGAAAACTTTTTTCCAAATGAAATTGTTAAAGCAAACTCATTGAAATATGAGTCACCTGCCAGACTTCCAAGAAACTAACACTCCTGGGTTTCTGTACACGTGGTGATTCACTCTTCCAGGATGTTCAAGCAGACGTCCTAGGAGGTGGGTGGCAAAGAAGAGAAGCTAAGAGCAAGAATAAGAATTAAAGAGTAGAGTGTGTCTTATTTTACACATGTGGGTTTCTCCTCTAAATGTATATTCTTGGTATTTTCACCCATTTCTTGAATCTTTTGCTTTTTTTTGCTTCTTCTCTATGATCTGTGGTTATTCACTTTGAGATGGAGGTTATCAAAAAGTAACAGGATCACCGAGGGGCTGAATCTTTTTATGTAGTTAATTTTTTTCAAGTGCCTGGAAGTTTGCCTTTAAGAAGCAATATTTAAAACCACTTAACCATATCTGAAGGGCTCCCCTGGGGGCTCAGACAGTTAAGAATCTGCCTGCAATGCAGGAGACCTGAATTTGATCCCTGGGTCAAGAAGATCCCCTGGAGAAAAAGGGAATGGCTACTCACTCCAGAATTATGGCCTGGAGAATTCCATGGACAGAGGAGCCTGGTGGGCTACAATCCATGGTGTGGCAAAGAGAATTGGACATGACTGAGCAACTAACACACACAACCATACTTGAAGTGTTTCTTTATAAAATGTACATGGGACATGCAATTCTATGGATAGGGAAGCCTGGCATGCTGCAGTCCATGGGGTTGCAAAGAGTCGGACATGACTGACTGAACAAAAACAAAATTGGGTGTAAAGATCTGGAACTCAAGAAGAGAATTCTGGGTTCCTGATTTGTGAGTCATCAGCCCATTGTTGTCAGTTTTATCCGTGGAAATGATCACACATTAGAGTGATAAAGGGGTCAGAATGTTTAAGAGGAAGAGGAGCAGCGAGGAAGACATACAATAGAATGTGGAGAATCGAAGAAGAGGGAAGTTTAGAGAGAAAAGATGTGGCTTCTCCTTTTAGGCAATAAGAAGGACAAGCTAATCTTTGATGAGGGCAGAGCTCACGTTGCATTGAAGACAAAACCTCGGGGAGGTCAGGCGCTGTCTTTCCTTCCCTCCCTGCTCCGCGGCTCCTTCACATTTGGAACCTGCAGGGGCCGGGCGAACACCACCCTCTGGAGAAGACAAGGTTCCGTGGCCAACCCGTCCCTGACGCCCCGCCCCAGGCGCCCCGCCAGCCCACACCACTACCATGGCTGAGGACGCGGACATGCGCAATGAGCTGGAGGAGATGCAGCGGAGAGCTGACCAGCTGGCCGATGAGTCTCTGGAAAGCACCCGTCGTATGCTACAACTGGTTGAAGAGAACAACTCGATCGTGTCGAAGAAGGCATGAACCATATCAACCAAGACATGAAGGAGGCTGAGAAAAATTTAAAAGATTTAGGGAAATGCTGTGGCCTTTTTATATGTCCTTGTAACAAGCTTAAATCAAGTGATGCTTACAAAAAAGCCTGGGGCAATAATCAGGATGGAGTTGTGGCCAGCCAGCCTGCTCGCGTGGTTGACGAACGGGAGCAGATGGCCATCAGCGGTGGCTTCATCCGCAGGGTAACAAATGATGCCCGAGAAAATGAAATGGATGAAAACCTGGAGCAGGTGAGCGGCATCATTGGAAACCTCCGTCACATGGCCCTGGATATGGGCAATGAGATTGATACACAGAACCGTCAGATCGACAGGATCATGGAGAAGGCTGATTCCAACAAAACCAGAATTGATGAGGCCAACCAACGTGCAACAAAGATGCTGGGGAGTGGTTAAATGGCCCATCTGTGTCTTCTTCCAAATGCTGTTGGGCAAGAGTAGCACCTTCATGCTTTTCTCATGGTATAACCTAGTAGGTCTGCACACAGGCACACACCACCCTGCCCCCATTGTGAATGTCTTGTGTCGTCCATCGGCCCAACGATACTGTGTGTCTTCTGTTTTTCCTGGGTCTCTTTCTTTCCGAAGGCTGTATATAGTGGTCATTTGGTGGCTCTAACACTTTATGTAAGATGTCTTGGGTTTCATTTTACCTTTTCTCTTTTCAGTGGTGTTTGCCGAATGACAACAATTTAGGAATGCTCAATGTGCTGTTGATTCTTTCAATCCACAGTATTGTTCTTGTAAAACTGTGACATTCCACAGAGCTGCTGCCGCGGTCCTTTCTTCAGGCATCAAGCTCTGAAACTCAAAACCCGCTGTCTTTGCTCCTCATGGCTGGTGTCTGTCTTTATGATTTCATGATTAGACAACGTGGAATCACATAACAGGCATTGCACTCAAAGTGATGTGATTTATGCACTTATGCATGAGAACTAAATAGATTTTTAGATTCCTACTTAAACAAAATCTTTCCATGACAGTAGCATACTGATGAGAAAACACACACACAACAACAGAAAACAGCAACAAAGCATGCTCAATATTGAGGCACTGTCGAGATTAAGTTATACCAGCAAAACTGCAGTGGTGTCACTTTCTTTCTGTCAATATTTAAACTTATCAACCATAATCATCCTTTTTAAAAAAAAATAATTTTAAAAAAAGATGGGTTTGACATACTCACCATTTAATCATTTCCAGCAAAACACACGTTTGACTGAAATTATGTCCAATGGATGTAATATAGAGTTTGTTTACTGCTTTTGAAGACTGTGTTTTGGAGAAAGCAACCTTGCTGTGAAACAGTGTGGAGATGTAAATTTTATAAGACTGACTCTTATTAATCACTATTTCCCCTGTGGTTTGTTATCAGTACAATTCTCTGTTGCTTAATCTAGAGCTATGCACACCAAATTGCTGAGATATTTAGTAGCTGATAAAGAAACCTTGAAAAAAATAATGTAAATGAATGAAATATAGATTAAACTATGAGATAAATATCATTACGGCATGTAATATTAAATTCCTTCTGTCTCCTCTGTCAGTTTGTGATGTGATTGACATTTTGTAGCTAGTTTAAAATTATTAAAACTTATAGACCCCAGAAAAAAAAAAAAAAAAAAAGAAGGACAAGCTAACTAGACATCATCCCTAAGTAACACCTAGATATGTCGAATAAGTTACAACAAACAAGCTTTGCTTTAGTCTGTTTTTTTTCTTTTTGGCCATGCCGTGAAGCTTGTGGGTTCTTAGTTCCTTGACCAGTGATTGATCCTTGGCTCTCAGCAGTGAAAGCGTGGAATCTTAGCCACTGGACTACCAGGAAATTCCCTAAACATACTTTAAATATGTAGCCAAACTTGCAAAAATTAAGAGATGTATCCCTAGGGCCCAAACATAAGTGCCAATTCAACACCTGAGTGGTGAGGGTGTGAGCTGGCCCTGCAGCAGCCCTGGGGGAGTTTGCCCATCTTGGGGTGAGGGGCTTAGCTTTCCTGAAGGAGCAGGAGATGAGATCTTGTAATTAAAATTTTTTAAAATGACATAGATATTCATAAAAGGGCAAGTATAAACAAATAGTAACATGTGTGTACAATGCAACAGTATACTACTAAGATGCAGTTACAGTGAGTTATGACTACATGGATCAGCATAGAAAAATCTCAAAAGCAATGTTGAAAGAACAAAGAAAGCTTCAGAATAATACTCCAGAATTCCATTTAAAGGAAATTTTAAGAATGCAAAAGATTAAAGGGCATTGATATATGTATAAGTAATAAAAGCAGTAATCCGCATTTAATGTAGTCCTTGTTAGTGGTTACTTCTAGTGAGGGAGAGAGAGAAAGGGTCAAGAAGAGATATGTGAGAGCTTCCACGGTATTTTTAGTGTTGTATTTCTTTAATAAAGTGAAAAAAATAAGGTAAAGTTGTTAAGACTTGTCAAAGCTAAGTGGTTAGGGTATGGGGCCTGGGGTATGCTTGAAAAATCTTAATATAATGTGTTAGTGAATACGAGAAAAAATTGAGATATCATCTGTAAGCTGGAGAAGCCAGAGGGAATGGAAAAGATCTCAGGGTGCAGGGGTGAGCGTGCATGCACACGGGCACCTATGTAAATGTGTGTGTTTCTGCTGAGAGACAGAGGGTGTTTTGCTAAGTCATGTAGAAGGCATCAAGTGGGTTCGCTTACATAGGTGAATATACGTGTAAATGAATGAAAAGTGGCCTTAGCTTTCGCTGTCAGCTACAGAGAGAAGCCAGAAGATGTGTGATGCGGTGAAATTTAAGAAACAGATCTGAGTATCAGAGACCAAATAGATGGATAGATAGACACATAGGGAGGCAGGTTTTGAGTTTCAAAGGTGAGTTCACCAGACGGTTGAATTCAAAATACATTAAGTATTATGGTATGTGCCTGTGTTTGTGTGTGTCTAAATGTTTATCTGTCTATATAACAATCTGTAACTTTTAACGCAGCAGCACACTCCCTTACATCTTCCTTAGATTCAGTGTCTGCTGCCAGTGTCTGGGGGCACATGGCTAGGACGGAGGAGGAAAGTAGAAGCCATGCACTATGCCCTGTCTTTGCTGTTTATCTAGCTGAGTACCCACAAAAAGCCACTTAGCCTTTCTAGGCCTCAGCACCTTCCTAAGCGGTTGTCTTGGGACTGTGAAGTGTGAAAAGTGTTAGTCGCTTAGTCACATCTGACTCTGCGACTCCATGGACTAGCTCACCAGGCTCCTCTGTCCATGGGATTCTCCAGGCAAGGATACTAGAGTATTTCCTCCTCTGGGGATTCTTCCCAACCCAGGGATCAAACCCATGTCTCCTGAGTCTCTTGCACCGGCAGGTGGATTCTTTACCACTGAGCCACCTGGGAAGTCTATTCAACTATATGGAGGACGGTAAAATAAGAGAAATTTTAATTTTTATTTTATATGAAATGACCTATTGCTAAGTTAAAAGCAAGTTACAAAACCATGTGCAGAATTTGACTCATTTTTCTTAAAAAGTTAATTTATATATGTCTATATTGAATAGAAAACACTTAGAAGAATCAGCACAAATTTATTAATGATAATTATCTCTGGATAGTGGTATTTTGAGTGACTTTACTTATTTTCTTTTTGTTGACCTATATATCTAAATTTTCTTCAATGATCATGAATAGAATGCAAAGGGCAAAAAGGGATAAAAAATACTTCAAAGTGGCATTTTATCACTTTGATTCACTTATATCATCAAATTCTTTGGGGGGAAAATTTTCCATGCATTCCATGAGGGCTATAGGGGAAGGAAAGCTTTATTCTATCATCCTAGGGTCTGTGGACTGAAACTGATAAAAGACAGGAGAAAAGCAGAAAATTTTTATCTAATATTTTCATGTGTTCATGAGTGTCTTCAAAAGGAAAATGACAGGGATCTCCCTGGCAGTCCAGCAGTTAAGATTCTGCACTTCTCCCTCAGGGGAGCAGGTTTAATCCCTGATCAGGAAAGTAAGAGGTCTCATGCTTTGGGGTGTGGCCAAAAAAATAAATAAATAATGATAAGTTGTGGGAATGCGATAAGACAAAGGGATTTGGGGGAGGGCATCAAATTGTGAGACTGCTAGAAAATACGAAAGTGAAAGTGTTATTCACACAGTTGTGCCAGACTCTTTGTGACCCTATGAGCCCACTAGGTTCTTCTGTCCATGGGATTCTCCAGGCAATAATACTGGAGTAAACTTGCCATTTCCTTCTCCAGGGGATCTTCCCGACCCAGGGGTCATACCCGGGTCTCCTGCACTGCAGGCAGATTCTTTGCTGTCTCAGCCACCAAGGAAGCCTGTGATAGAAAATATATGGGGGAGCTAATGGAAGCCAAAGGTTAATTCAGTAGGTTTGGCTGTATACCAGTCTCTGATGATGAGCGTGTTCTCTTCCTGGGGCAGGGTGGGCAACTGCATCATGGGAAATTCTATAACATGCTTTTAGACAGAAAGAGAAGATCAGAGGGCCTCATCTGTACCTGCTCCTTCTCAAGTACTTTCAACTCAAAATCATCAGTATGTCAAAGAGGCATATCTTGAGGTGGCATATTCTGAACCCCTTCAAGGCCGTCATTGGCCTTGGGAAGGCCATGTTTTTCCCCTGATGCAACTGTTGAGGGCCACATGACTATGGGTTATGTGAAGGCTGATGGGGAAAACATGAGAGCCAAGAAGTGGAACAATGGACACGTACTTCTCCCCACCTCCCTCTCCTTCCTCCCCACAGTATTCTCAATGGGAAAGATGATCTCTATTGCACAAGGTCAAAAGTGCCTTACCATCCAAGGTCTCAGGGGGGAAAAAGGAGAGAACAATCTTTATCTCAACCTGTAATCAATGGTGAGCTCTCCAAGCCACAATGCCTCCCTTTTGCTAAGCTAATTATCTTGGTTGAAAGAGTATCTTTGAGCTACTCCCAGTGGACAGGTCTCACTGATGAGGAGCGGATTTGGAAACTTTTGGCTAACAACTCCCAGGGGGGCTGCAAACAGGTCTCCTAAGGCTGTTCACAGGCTTTTTCTGGCAGATTCCCAAAGCCTAGAAACCTAAAAAAATAAAAATGAGCAGAAGAGGACTTGATTCTTTTTCTCAGGGCTCAGGCAGCCAGCCTGGAACTCTTCTCCCAAGACAAGGCTGGGGGTGAACCCACTGGAATAACTGATCATACATATGATGTCCTCTGGTCCTCTTGCCAAGGGGTTCTTTTCGATTCTAATGGCCAGAGACTCCTGCTCTACTAACTCACTGCCTGGCTGGGATTTTCCTTTTCATTAGAACACTGCTGATTAGATTCAGGCATCCAAAGACCCAGCGGACATGGAAGAAACTAGGCAAAAAGAGGCATTTTAGGGTAACAGTCAAGGACTAGGGCTCTGAGCCTGTTACCACTGACCAGCCAGTTGTTTAAGCAGAGTTTCTTAGCCTCATTCTCTGTGAAATGGGAGTTAAAACAGAGCTTATTTCAAGAGGTCACTATACTGTGCTTAGTCACTCAGTAGTGTCTGACTCTTTTCGACTCCATGCACTGTCGAAACCTCCAGGCTCCTCTGTCCATGGGATTCTCCAGGCAAGGATACTGGAGTGAGTTGCTATGCCCTTCTCCAGGGGATCTTCCCAACCCAGGGATCAAACCCAGGTTTGCATTGCAGGCAAATTCTTTACCATCTGAACCACCAGGGAAGCCCAAGAATACTGGAGTGGGTAGCCTATCCCTTCTTCAGGGGCTCTTCGTGATCCAGGAATCCTACCAGGGTCTCCTGCAATGCAGACAGATTCTTTACCATCTGAGCCACCAAGGGTGACCAAGAGGATTAAGTTCAATTGTGTCCTTAAATGCCTGGCATATAATGAGGATTTAAGAAAACTCAGCATTAGCAAGATGTGAGGAAGCTCCCTCAGCTGTGAGGGAGTTCAGTATTGGCCTGATTCTGGTTTGAGAGGTGATAGAAGGTCAGACTGGAGTGAGTTTATGACCAGATTCCTTCCCACTGGGGAACGTGACCATCTCACCTTCTTCAGTGGAGCCTTCTAGGCAGTTATTTCTTCAGGTAAAAGTACTCCTTTCTATTCCCAAACCCCAAACCATCCTCTTCCAAACAGCACTACTGTTGACTGGAGATGATGTTTTGTATGTCTGTTTTCTTGAGTAGTTCTTAAAATTTATGCTTATAAATCTATGTTCTTTAACCACAGAACATCAGAGGTGCAGAAATCTGCTGGGAACATTACCAGGGGAAAAGAATATTTCTTCTAATGCTGTCAATTTCCTGCTAAAGAGAATACCAGAGAGCTCAGAATATTTAGGTTGTTTGAGATAGTAGGAAAAAGCGAACTATTAAATACTAAAAATAAAGAAAAACCATTGAATCTACTCAAACTGATCACTGCAGCTGGCAGCAGTTCATTGCAAGTCAGTTTCAAAATGTGATAGCTTTCAAAGAACCTTTTCATATATTTTCTGAGCTTTCCTTGAAAGGATTCCTTTCTCTGTGAGCATTGCTATTTAGGAAGGTTTCTATAAACAAAAATGAATTTGAAGGTAAGCAAGGTTTTTAAAGGAATAGAAGCCTGATTCAGAAATAAATGTTGATTGAACTGGAGAAATTCAGCTGACTTTCCCATCCAGGCATACTGATTTTTCTCATTTTCAAAGTAGATTCCATGTTTTAAAGTCCCATTTAGGAAATCTGCCAACAGTTCCTTGGGCACAGGCTCATGGCTACCTGTCTATAGTTTTCTGTGAGATTGGGCTGCTACCCAGTGGGCTGTTATGTTTTAGGCTGCACACAAAACCTCTGTCCTTTCAGATTCCAAAGTCACTTCTGATGGCTGGAGTGGTTTCTCTACCTTTGTTGTTTTTGTTTAATTCTTTGCTACCCCGTGGACTGTAGCCCACCAAGCTCCTCTGTCCAGGGGATTTCCCAGGCGAAAATACTGGAGTGGGTTGCCATTTCCTACTCCAGGGGATATTCCCCACCTGGGGATCACACCTAGGTCTCCTGCATTGGCAAGCAGATTTTTCACCACTGAGCCACCAGGGAAGCTCTTTTCTTCTTGGTTAAGCATTTGCCTTTCAGGCTAAAATGCTTTTTTTTTTTTTTGTTCCCTGTTTATTATCTTCACTGACTCTAGCTACTTGGAACTTTTACAGACGGTGAGAATCTGTTACTACAAAAGCAGTAACTCTTCCAGTAAGCCCTGGAAGATGAGACTGGATGTACAGAAGTGATGACTTTCAGTATTCCCAAATGCTTGGGAAGAGATGCTAGTTGCATATGTGCCTCGGGGATCAGGCACTTTAATGCTAAATATGGAGATTAAGTAAGGCCCCAGGGAAGTGCCTGGCTCAGAGACGGGCCACAGATGTTCTGCTTTTCCCCTCCAATTCCATTCACCCTGCAGCACCCTTTCTAAGATAGAAGCAGCTATTATGTGTGCCTGAAAACTCTTTTCTCTCAGGGCAAACACCTGGAATTTTCTTCTCAATTGCTTCTATAGATGTGAGTCGCTGTACCCTGGTAGCTCAGCTGGTAAAGAATCTGCCTGCAAAGCAGGAGACCCTGGTTGGATTCCTGGGTCAGGAAGTTCCCCTGGAGAAGGGATAGGCTATGCACTCCAGTATTTTGGGGCTTTTCTGGTGCCTCAGACAATAAAGAATCCGCCTGAAATGCAGGAAACATGGGTTAGATCCCTGGCTTTGGAAGATCCCCTGGAGGAGGGCATGGTTAAAGAATACAGTTTTGTTTTTTATGAGGGTGGGGATTTTTCTTTTTTTCATTCAAAAGACATTGAGTGCCCAGACCATGGTAAACACTCAGTAAGTGACTTTAGAATGAATGAATGAATGAATTTCTACTTCGTGAATTATTTTGGCTTCTGTTACTCCTTCAGACTGATTTTTAACATATATGTTTTCAAGTCAAACTTATGGAATTTACTTATGCAATTTACTCCCAGGTGGCATAGTGGTAAAGAATTTGCCTGCCAGTGCAGGAGACACGGGTTCAATTCCTGGATTGGGAAGATCCCCTAGAGAAGGAAATGGCAACCCACACCAGTATTCTTGCCTGGAGAATCCCGTGGACAGAGGAACCTGGCAGGCTATAGTCCAAGGGGTCACAAATTCAGACACAACAGAGCAACTGAGCATTCAGGCAACTAAAGCAGCTCTACTGTCCTCTTCTATCTCTCAGAAAATATATTTCAACTTGCTTCTCAAACATAATTGGAAGTGGCTCAGAAATCTTAAAAGCAGTTTCCCTGGAGAAACTTTATTTTGGGGATAAACTGGCTCAGAGCACCATTCCTTTTTGTCTCACAATCTCACATGTCTTAGGCGTCTGTGTCTTCTCACTATTCTACAACTTGGTCTGAAGTTCATTCTTTCAAAAAAAAGCCAAAAAACAAAATCAAACAAATTTTTGTTCCTGCTATCTCTCTCTAATTCGTTACCATTTCACTATGTGCCTTGAGAAATGGGCGTGTTTTCTCCAGTTTCTTTAACTTTGAATACTATTCATGAGACAATTATATTTTCCTTAGGTGTCTATGGTTTAAGAAACCCTGTGTGTATTTCTGCTGTTGTTACCTAGGTTGGGATGGAAAAAACTTTCCTCTACCCTTCCAGTTTCTTCTGGCTGTTCTAAGAATTAAATTGATATGAGACAGATTAACAGGAGAAAATCAAACAAAAGTTTAATAACATGCATATTGGGAGAGATCACCCCAGGGGAAAAAAAAAAAAAACCTACCAAATTTGTTTGCCAGAATGGTAAAGCCCTATAATAAATGTGTGTGTGTTAGTCACTCAGTTGTGTCCAACTCTTTGTGACCCCATGGACTGCAGCCCATCAGGCCCCTCTGTCCATAGAATTCTCCAGGTAAGAATACTGGAGTGGGTTGCCACTTCCTTCTCCAAGGGATCTTCCCGACCCAGGGATTGAACCCAGGTCTTCTGCATTATAGGTAGTTTCTTTACCATCTGAGCCACCAGGAAAGCCTTCAGCTAAGGACAAAAGAGAATACTGGGATAGTACTTGGGGGCCTTAAAGGGGAAGAAGGAAATTCCCTTGGAGATAGAGAAGTAAATGTTTGGTAAACAAATGTTTGCTGGGCCTGAAGAGACAGTGAGCCACAGAGAGAGGTTTAACAAAGAGGCTTTGCTACATCTGCCCTGTCTACCATACCTGCTTCAGACTATAGTATGTGTGGTGACAGCCCCCTTCCCGGAATAGGTCCTCTAGCTTCATTAGGCAGTTGGGGGAAAGTCGGAGTTTTTTCCTAAGTCTTTTGGGCCTTGATTGTTTTCAGCTAGAAATCATTTGCATTCCAAAGAGACATTTCGTGTACCTTCCACTAAGTGAACTGCTGAAATTTTCATAGAGAAACACAGAAGAATTTACACTATTGATGAGCTTTGTGTTTTGAGTGGTACCTACAGTGCCAAAATAAGCAAGTATTTTAAGTATTCAAAATATCTATGACTTGTAGAACATTGTTTGAAAAACAAATACAGCATTAAGTCTTTCATTTATTTTTTATCTCGAACAAAAATATTGTAATCAGTCATTCAGTCAGTCAGTCAGTTCAGTCATTCAGTTGTGTCCGACTCTTTGTAACCCCATGAACTGCAGCACGCCAGGCCTCCCTGTCCATCACCAACTCCCAGAGTTTACTCAAACTCATGTCCATCGAGTCGGTGATGCCATCTAACCATCTCATCCTCTGGCATCCCCTTCTCCTCCTGCCTTCAATCTTTCCCAGCATCAGGGTCTTTTCCAATGAGTCAGCTCTTCACATCAGGTGGCAAAAGTATTGGAGTTTCAGCTTCAACATCAGTCCTTCCAGTGAATATTCAGGGCTGTTCATTTAGGATGGACTGGTTGGATCTGCTTGCAGTCCAAGGGACTGTCAAGAGTCTTCTCCAACACCACAGTTCAAAAGTATCAATTCTTCGGTGCTCTGCTTTCTTTATAGGCCAACTCTCACAACCATACATGACTACTGGAAAAACCATAGCTTTGACTAGACGGACCTTTGTTGGCAAAGTAATGTCTCTGCTTTTTAATGTACTGTCTAGGTTGGTCATAAATTTTCTCCCAAGGAGCAAGTGTCTTTTAATTTCATGGCTGCAGTCACCATCTACGGTGATTTTGAAGCCCCCAAAAATAAAGTCTGTCACTGTTTCCCCATCTATTTGCCATGAAGTGATTTGACCAGATGCCATGATCTTAGTTTTCTGAATGTTGAGTTTTAAGCCAACTTTTTCACTCTCCTCTTTCAAGAGGCTCTCTAGTTCTTCTTCACTTTCTGCCATAAGGGTGGTATCATCTGCATATCTGAGGTTATCGATATTTTTCCCAACATTCTTGATTCCAGCTTGTGCTTCATCCATCTCAGTGTCCTCATGATGTACTCTGATAATAAGTTAAATAAGCAGGGTGACAATATACAGCCTTGACATACTCCTTTCCCTATTTGGAACCTGTTGTCTGTTGTTCAACAGACTTCTGAACAGTCTGTTTTTCCATGTCCAGTTCTAACTGTTGCTTACTGACCTGCATACAGATTTCTCAAAAGGCAGGTCAGGTGGTCTGGAATTCTCATCTCTTTAAGAATTTTCCACAGTTTGTTGTGATCCACACAGTCAAAGGCTTTGGCATAGTCAATAAAGCAGAAATATATTTTTTTTCTGGAATTCTCTTGCTTTTTAGATGGTCCAACAGATATTGGCAGTTTGATCTCTGGTTCCTCTGCCTTTTCTAAATCCATCTTAAATATCTGGGTCATTACTACACTTGTAAAACCCATGCCACACTGAGTGCTTCATGCATAATTTTTATATTGACACAATTTTTACATTATTATAGTAAGAGGAACTGAAACTTCAGAGTAAGTAGTAACTCATCTAACCAGGAAATGCAGTCAGCATTAGAACTCAGATTTGCTTCCTCAGTGCCTCCACTCTTCAACTACATGACCCTGCCTACTGACCTCCATTTATCTATTTGAAAAATATATATTGAATGTGGGTACCAGATGCCAGCACAGTTCTAAATGCTTAGGATATGCGTACTCAGTCAGTAGCATTCAACTCTTTGTGACCCTATGGACTGTAGCCCGCCAGGCTCCTCCATCCATGGGATTCTCTAGGCAAGAATACTGGAGTGAGTTGCCATGCCCTCCTGCAGGGGATCTTCCTGACCCAGGATCGAACCCATGTCTCTCCAGCTTTTGCATTGGAAGGTTCTTTACCACTGAGCTACCTGGGAAGCCCCACTCAGGATGTATCAGTGAATAAAGATAAAACTTCCTTCCCTTTTGAGTTTTAGATTCCAATGGGAGAGAGAGAGAAAAGAAACAGTATAATTTCAAATAGAACTATATACGTGTTAACAAGTGCTAAGTTCTGGGACAAAAAAAAGGAAGCAGAGTCAGAGGAATCAGGAATTCCAGGCAGTGTGGGCCAGGGCAGGTTGCCATGTAAAATAGAGAGTGAATAGAGAGTGAATCTCACTGGAAAGGTGGTATTTGAGCCAAGACTGGAAGGTGAGGGATGAGGGAGCCATGCAGCTCTCCCAGGAGAGGATTTCCAGGCAGGGGGAGCGGTGAGAGAAGAGGCACGTGTCTGGCCATCTGAGGACTGGTGAGGGGGTCAGGATGGTCAAGTGCAGGGCGTGAGGAGCAGAGCTGCAGGAGGGTAGGGCAGAGGAAGACACGGGTCCATGTAGGGTCTGAATTTAATGGGTGAGGAGGAGGCACTGGAATGTTTTAAGCAGAAGCAGGTTACATTCTGCCTTAACTTAGATCAGGCTCATTACATCATCCATATTGAGAATAGACTGTTTATGGGGAAAATGTATCAGGCAGACCATTTAGGAGATATTGCTGGATTTACTCTCACTTGTATTCTGACAGTCCGGATGTCAGCGGGATCAGTTGAGGGAATAAATGGCTGGATTCTGCATGTATTAATATTCTGAAAATAGAGGCACAGATCTGCTAAAGGGTTAGATACAAGGACTAAAGTAGAAAGAAAAGTCAAGATGATGCCAAAGTATTTGTCCCAAGCAAATGAAAGGGTAAAGTTGACATTAACTAAAACAGAAAAGGTTAGAGAGAAGACAAGGAGCCTAGTTTTGACCTTGAGTTTCAGCTGTTGATCAGACAGCTAAATGCAGTAGTCGAGTAACCCACTGGGTACTTCTCAGTCTTTATACAATCATAGCACAGTTCATTAATAAAAGTTATTTACCATATAAATGATTTGAATTGTTGGTGAACTCTGGATATCTTTTCCTTACAATCTTTATGTGTTTTTACTTATGCCATTGGTGTGATTAATTGATAATTAATTGATTAATTTCATTAGACTCTAAACTCCAGAAGGGCAGGGATCACCTCTGTTGGCGCTCATTTAGTCATGCTATTTCCATAGCTTAGCCTAGTACTTGGCAGGTGATATGTTTTGAGGCAAATTTCAACCACCCAGTAAGTATTTGTTGAATGAATTGATATTTGTTAAAAGAATGAATTTAGGAGAGGGATTTTGATCTGCAAATATTTGGAAATAAGAGAAAAAACATTTTTTAAATTTTTCAAATCTTACTACTGTGCTATTTTACAGCTGTATCCACAACTTTCATCCAAGGTTAAAAAAATAATCTTATCAGAAAATGTACATGTCCTAAATGTGAGATTGCAAACAGTTTGAGGCATTAGGCTATGTGACTATTAGTATAGCTTATAAAATAATGCATGTATATTAAATGCTTACATATCTAAGTATATAATTTAAAAAACACATGTATATGATCAAGTTGTTCTCTTCAAGTGAGATGACATGTCTGAAATGACAGAGCATTCCAAGGAAAAACATTAATAAGATTCACAGAAATTGCAAATAAGTAGTCAGAACTATTCTAGAATGTAAAAGCTTGTAAAGATTCACTTTATGTAAATATGATGGATTCAAGTAGTTGGCAATGAACTAGGAGAATAGGGAAACAGTGGGGGAGAAGTAGGTGGAGAATCCTTATGCAAAAACCATGGGAGTTTGGATACTTGGCACTCTGCGTGTTTCTGAGGGACCAGCCTGAGGAGAGTAAACAATGTGTCCTTGGATTCACCAGTGTCCTCAGGGGAGCTTTTTCTGGAGCCTCAGAGCCACTCTTCTCTCTGTTGAGGTTGCAGAAAGGAATTTCTCCTAGTTGTTCCATCTCTTGGAGACCTTTCTGGATTTCTCACTCTGAGACGAGGAAGATGCAGTTAAATCCCAGGGGAGTAGGGTTGCGTGAGCTCGAGCAGGACAACGGGGTACCTGGGAGTATCCCAGTTCATTTAGTTTATTTCCATGATTTTTCCTGGAGCACACCATTCTGACATTCTTGGTTGAAACTGGACTCAGATATGGAAAAAATGAGATAGCCTGTCTCTATTTTTACAAGGGTTTCAGGCCAATCAGTGGGGCTGTAAAATCTGAACAGGCCAAGATTTTCTACACTGTTCCTGACCTACACCCAGCTCTTAAAGGAGTATATCCCTCATCCATCAGAGATATCTATCAGGGAATAAACTAGATTATATGTCACAGATAGATCTAATGACACTAGTCTACATATTGCTTCCTAAGATTTGAGTATATTTTACTAGTTCTCCATACTTTCCTCTGCAGAGTGAGTGAAAATGTGTGCCTTTGGCAGTGACACATAGCAATACAGTGAAACTTTCTTAAACTTTTTAAGCATCCATTTTTTCATCTATAAAATAGCATAATACTAGATTATATCAGAAATTTTTAATGGAGTAATACATATAAGGAATATATACTTGTCACAGCATCTCGTAAAGAATAAGCATTCTAAATAGTTGCTTTTAATACAGAGAAATTGTATAAAATATAATTGTGATGTGATTCAGACACTGGGGACACCTAGCAGAGGATGTGAGCCAACTTCTAGAATTCATCATTGCCTCTTCCATATTCTGTGGGTCATTATCTCACCTCAGAATTCTTAGTGACGTGGCTGAAAAATGCCTCCGCCTCTGATTGTGAGCCCTCCAGTATACTTCCTCTGATCTTGAATTAATTGACTAAAAACTCCACAGCAAACAAATCCCTACCAACTTCTGCAGCCGTGCTGCTTCCTGCAACAATCATCCTCAAGTATTCTTCCTGTCCTCCTCCAAGTCTTCACTGAATCGTCACCGTCTCTGTGAGGAACTTCCTGGCCACTACGGTTAAAACTGCAGCCACATCTCTCTCCTTGCTCATCTTTATCTATAGTTCTGACCACTTACTAATATACTAGATATTGTGTATCTGCTGCCTGCCTCCCCCGTGAAACTGTAAGTGACAGGAAGGCAGGGATCTGTCTCACTTTCAGTCACTGCGACATCCCCAGTGCCAGCCATGTGGCAGGCCCCCAACATCTCTTTGTCTGATACATGGATCGGTGTCCATAAAAAAGGGTCTTGATGGTGGTGGTGATGGTAAAGTAGAGATTCGAAGAGATTCAAATAGGTAGCAAAGTAGGAAGATTGGCCATGAGGTGGGAAGCATAAGAGACTGAGATGATCTGATGGGCCTGGTGAGATTAAACACATTTCTGACCTCCGAATTCCACATTAGAAGTAGATTAGATGTCCAGTGACAACTCCTGGGCCACCTTGTCACTGATGTTAAGTAAGAGGACAGGTTTTTGAAAACAGAACCCTGAAAGCAATCCAGGAACCCAAGGGTCATGGGGTTGGAGGATGTGACGGGCTGTCAGAGTGTGGACGTGGCAACCTAGGATGGTAGGAGCGCAGAGAGGACATTAAAATGCAGCAGAGACCAGGGCAACCTGCACACTCTGGCTAAGCCAAGGCTGTGTGTGTTCTTCGAGCTTCCCCATGTGTGCACTCCCTAACACCTCCTCCAGATACGCCCGGCTACTTACATTGGAGTCTTTTGTTCCTGTTGACCAAGGGATGTTCGAAATTGCTCCACTTGCCTCATCAGATGCAGGAATTTGGTTTATCTAACTCACTAGTTTCTTCCTTTTTTTTTTAAGCCAGAGAATATCTGGATATCTAGGATAACGCTATCCTGAAGGGAGAATGCTGGCAGGGATAAGTTCAATAGAATGAGGCTTGGAAATAAATATACAGACTGATTTCAGGGTCCACAGCGCCCTCTGCGTGCACCCTCATTTGCCACAGTCATTGCGGATGCTCAGGGCCCTCATCTTCTTTTGCTTCCTTTTCTATCAGAACCAGTTCCTGAAGTGTCATAGATCTGTCTCCATTAAGATAAAACATATTCTGTTATCCTTCTCAATCATATTTTCATTTTGATAAACGAAGTATAGATACAGGTAAAGAAGGACTTCCCCGGTAGCTCAGAGTAAAGAATCCGCCTGGAATGCAGGAGACACAGGAGGTGCAAGTTCGATCCCTGGGTCAGCAAGATCCCCTGGAGGAGGGCATGGCAACACACTCCAGTATTCTTGCTTGGAAAATTCCATGGACAGAGGAGCCTCACAGGCTACCATTCATAGGGCCGCAAAGAGTTGGATATGACTTAAGCAACTATGCATGCATGCATGCACACACGTAGGTAAATAAAAGCCAGTCACAGGCATTCCTAACACAATATGTAATTTCAGCATTTCTGGTTGGTAGTGGATACTGGCACCTGGGGGCTTTGGTTTCTGAAACCAGAGTCTTGTCAGTGAACACAAAGATGAGATGCAGTCAGCCTTGCTTACACCTCTGGATCTTTGCTTCCTAAGGCTCAGGACCTGAGGGTCCTGGAAAGATTGATCCATGTACAGTAAGTATTTCCCTTTTAATTAGAGAATATAGAGACCATACAATCTTGAGATTTCACTCTTCTGGAATCACCAATGATCAAAAAGAAATGTAAATATTCAATAAATCTTAGGTATAGAAAGCTAGGCAATTCATCATTTTGGGGGCCAATTCCCATTGGTTACTCTGTGTGGTAAACTGACTTTCATCTTTATTTCTCCATAAGAAAAGGTCAAAAAAGAAAAGAAAAAATCAGCATCACAACTTGTATATGTTAACATTTCTTGATTGTTCCAGCACATGTGATTTCAACTTTGCTCATTGGTTTTCTGAGAATTACTAGTGCACTCTCCCCAGCAGAGCTGTATTCCAAGAGTTGGAGACTAACAAGCATTAATCATGAAAAATACTTTCCAGTTGTAGTAATGAAGTCTGGTTTCTTTGGTTACTTAGCGAAAAGCAATAAGCAAGCTTATACTGATAAATGTGGGCCAGGTTTCCCCTTCTCCTCCTACACCCTACTTCTCTCCAAAGAGATCGGTGTGGAGAAAATTGCTCTTCCTGGGATAACAACCTTCCCTGTCTTCAAACTCTCACCCGGAGCTCCATCAGCTCACTCTCCAGGCATACGACTCAAGCTTCATGTGTGATCCCTGGATATTGGGTTTACAGTTTCTACAGGAATGCTGACTGAGGAAGGGGAGGCTGGGAACAGACACAGGCATTTGTGCCTTGGGCTAGGGCAGTGGTGGAGGATGGATTTCTCTTTTTTGCCCTCTGGGAAGCTAGTGGTCTTGACACCTACTGTCAGTACAAATCTTAGCTCTGGCATGAGAGGCAGGCAAATTTTCACAAAGAGCAGAAAAGAGGAAAAAGTCTGGACAGCGTTCCAACATTTTAAAATTTGTGTCCCCCTTGAAAAACAAACGAACAAAGTTGTTGTTTAGTCGCTAAGTGGTCTGACTCTTTTGTGACCCCCATGGACTGTAGCCTGCCAGGCTTCTCTATACATGGGATTTCCCAGTCAAGAATACTGGGGTGCGTTGCCATTTCCTACTCCAGGGATCGAACCTGCGTCTCTTGCATTTAGTGGCAGGCAGATTCTTTAACACTGAGACACCAGGGAAACCCCTAAGTAAACAATTCTTATTGTTGTTCAGTCACTCAGTCGTGTCTGACTCTTTCAGACCCCATGGACTACAGCACACCAGGCCTCCATGTCCATCACCATCTCCTGGAGTTTGCTCAAATTCATGTCCATCGAGTCAGTGATGCCATCCAACCAACTCATCTTCTGTCATCCCTTTCTCCCCCCACCTTCAATCTTTCCCAGCATCAGGGTCTTTTCCAATGAGTCTGTTCATGTCAGGTGGCCAAACTACTGGAGCTTCAGCTTCAGCATCAGTCCTTCCAATGAATAAAATGAACAAAACATAACTTGAAATTTCAGAATAATCATTTTTATTTGATTTTCGAAGTGTAAAATTATATCTAAGTAGTCATATATAATCCAAGGAAGATTTCTGGTCTAAAGTATGGGTGATCTTGGCAGGGGTTAACCTGAGGCTTGGAGGTGGGGACTGGTGGGTAGAGACTTACTGGAATTGTCCACTTTCCTGCTTTACAGAGGGTTCAACTTTATAAAACCTCCTGACATTTTGATTCTATTAGGAGTGTGTGGGATCCATCCAAGGGAATGAATTTGGCAGTTATCCCAATGACTTGATTAAGGGGAACAGTCAACTGGAATAATTCCATTTGATAAGCATATTTTCTTTCTTCCATTCTAGTTTGCCTGCTATTTATGGAATAAAGTGGGTGGTTTCCAAGTTTGAAGCTTGTGCATAGATCGGTTCTAATACTGGTGGAAAATTTAGAAACAAGAACACTTTGCAAGCCAGGTGATTATTTTTTAATGTGCTTTATTATTTCCCGTTGTAAGCTGATTATACATGTAGGAGAATCATTTCAAAATGCTGTTTCTTTAACAGGATGATAGCTTTCAGAGACTTCTTTCTACTACTTCTTTCAGCCAAAGAATAACTGAAAGTCAGCAAAATCTTTAGGTATTCATGATAATAATATCTTTGTATTATTATGTCTAATTATATATATATATCATAAAATAATAAAATATCCTTGGAAAGAAGGCAATGGGGGATTAAGTTAGGGGAAAGAGGATTGGGGAATATCCACAGTCTTCCTTATGAAAGGATATCTGCATGTTCCTTATTACCTGAACTGCTGTCATCTTGGAATCACAGATTCAAGGGAGTAAGAATAGTCCACGATGGGTCAAAGAGAAGTAATACTAAGCAGCAAACAAGTCTTATGTGATTTCTTTAGAAGTGAAGTTCTTTATAGTTGGGGGAGAGCAGAGGAAAGGCAGGTCTATTTATCTCACCACAGACCTTATTTTTTTTTCAAAAATCACAGTGACTTTTACATTTAAACTCAAATTTTACTTTGAAATAAAAGGACATTTTTCTTGCACAGAGTTCTATATATTGAGAAATTTACTTTGGATCCTCAAACATGTCTACAAATTTACACTTTATCACCTTGGGATAGAATGTCCTTTGAAACAATTAAGAAAAACCAGTTTGCCTTCTCTGGGGTTACAACCTATAGATACGTTTTCAGAGTAAAAAAACCTGTTTTCAAACAGTCATGGTATGAAATTAGAAATGAACGTTAATCTAAAACATACAATATTTACAAGCTGTGTTTCCCAATACTAATTTAGTTTGAAACTAAAAAAGTAAAATCCTAGGAATTTTAGAGGATACAAACTGCCAACCCCAAAAAGACAAATTCACCCTTTAGGGATAAATAGTTCACCTTTGGTTTGTAACTACACCATAGTAATTACAATAGGAACAGTATCGCCAGCCCTAGAGGCCCCTTAAAATTTACAAAGTGTTTCAGGTTCAGAATCTTAATATTTCAAACAGCATTTTTTGAGATTATCAGATAGTATTATTACCCTCATTCTTAAAATGTGGAAGCCAGAACAGATAGAAGTTAAACAACTTCGCTCAGGTCATCCAGTCATTAACTGAAGAAATGAGGACTTCAACAAAGGTATTCTGATTCCAAAGCCTTTTCTCACCACGAAATGATGTTAACAACCTTTAAAAACAGCTGCAGACCCTTCAAAACTACCATATTTGAGAGCAGTCTGCTTGGGATCCATGGATATTGGGCACAACATAATCATACATGTCCCCTTCCCTCTCTCCAGACAAAAATCTTCTAATAAAATATCTGCAACTAATAGAGGAAGTTGTATGAATAAATATATTTAGGAAGCAGATTTTCCAAACAGGTTAAATCCTGAGAAACAACTAGTTTTAATAACTTTTGTGACTATTCTGGGCTCCACATAAACAGATGGACACCTAAGTACTTAGCATGTCTTTAGCACATTGTAGAAATGGTATCATGAAAAAGTATGTGAAATACTGAAGCAATAATACAGGCATGGGCTTTCCTGGGGACTCAGTGGTAAAGAATTTGCCTCCTAAAGAATGCAGGAGACCCGTGTTCAATCTCTGGGTCAGGAAGATCCCCTGGAGAAGGAAATGGCAACCCACTCTAGTATTCTTGCCTGGAAAATTCCATGGACAGAGGAGCCTGGTGGGCTGTCCATGGGTTTGCAAAATAGTTAGACAACAGCTAAGGAGACTTACCGATTAGACAACAGTACAAGCATCCTGACTCAAAAATGACTTTTCCTTCTGTCTCTTCAAAATATGATAAGTGTAGCTTCATGCTCTTCCCAGAGATGATCAGAATGATTAAATAACAATTTTTGGACATGCTATGTCTACATTCTGCTTTGGGTCCATGCCTGGCACTCCAAAAGAATTTATCTTTCTACCTTTCAAAACTACCTGTTCTCTGATGGAAAAAAAGGACTAAAGAATGATCTCACTCTTCCTTTTTTTTTTTTGCAAACCTTGGACTTTTTATTTTGCATTGGGATACAGCCAGTTAACAAAGTTGTTATAGTTTCAGGTGAATAGGGAAGGGACTCAGCCATACATATACATGAATCCATTCTCCCCCAAACCTTACGTCCATCCAGGCCGGCACAAAACATTGAGTAGAGTTCCATGTGCTATCCAGTAGGTCCTCGTTAGTTATCCATTTTAAATATAGCAGTGTGCACATGACCTTCCCAAACTCCCTATCACTTTCGCCTTACTCTTCCTTTTTAAAGGCTAGTACTCCCACCTTGAGGATGATGCTGAGGCCGGGAGAGAAAACACAAGTCCACCCCAGGAAGTCACTTCCTCTGCTATCTGCCTGCCAGATCAATAACTAGTCATGACTTGGGGACATGATATCCAGCTGGGGAGGTGCTGGACCTGCTAGGGAAGGACAGGGACTGAACAGATGAGATATAGAATCTAGTCAATGCATGCAGGCAGTCTCTAGGAGAGAACTGTTGGGAGTGTGCCAGATCAAGTGGAATGGAATATAATGCATGATATTTGATATAATAAAATATAAGTTTATCAATACAGGGATCCCCCTCTCTTGACACAGGGTTTAACGCTGGCAGGGTCCACTGAGGATGATGCTAATATATCGCTGGACAGACTTCAGAAACTTTGGGGAAATAACGGCTCACTCTTATTGAAGTAGAAACTCCATAACTCCCTGGTAAGTGGTTGAGCAGGGGGTCAAGAGGCTCACAGAAGAGGGCATGCCAGAATGGATATGCTACATAAGGCCAGAAAGCCTACCAGCTGCGGGAGAACCCAGAAGAATGCAGTTTACCAAGCCCACAATAGGTGCACTGATGAGGGGGTACCAGTGTTATTGGGGGGCTCAGTGACGTTGTCTTCTGGAGGCCAGGGCTGGAGGTTAGGAGTAGCTCTAGAGAACTAGGCTCCCTGAAAGTCATGCATGAGACAAGTGCTCGGGCCTGGTGCACTGGGAAGACCCAGAGGGATCGGGTGGAGAGGGAGGTGGGAGGGGGGACCGGGATGGGGAATACATGTAAATCCATGGCTAATTCATTTCAATGTATGACAAAAACCACTGCAATGTTGTAAAGTAATTAGCCTCCAACTAATAAAAATAAATGGAAAAAAAATAAATTAAAAAAAAAAGTCATGGAGATAACAGAAGCCAGGTGATGGAATTTAACCTTCCGAAGCGAAGGAGATGTGATTATCATAATAAAGAGCATGTAGGAGTAGCAAGTAGAAGAGCCTGAACCACCAAGAGCTGTGCAGAAGGTTAATGGAGCATGATGTTCCTAGGGCAAGATAGCTGGGCAGACAACAAGGGCATTGTCCGGTGTAACCTACAAAAAAATCAGGATAGATAATTAGGAGGGTGAGGGCCAACAGCCCGGTAAAACGTCACAATCTTTAGCCTCGTTTCCAGAACTGAGCCAGTTTTCAGACCTGCACCATACTGAGTCAAGGGCAGGCTGTGTCCCCATGAGGATGGACCACTGCCATACCACAGCAGGTGGAGGCACTGATGACTGTTTCCAGTTCTTTTCCAAAAGGCGTCTATGGCCATTTACTAGGTGATTATACTCGGGAAAAAAGGATACACCCAGACTTTCTGAGAACTGTGGAATCTAATACCTGACTTGATACTGAAGTCAAAGACCTGTGGCCTCATGCTGATCTCTCTAGTTAGATTAGGGGCGCGTGTTGGCCCGGCAGTAAACAGAGTTCTGGCTCATGTCTGGCTCGTGTGGGGCCTATGGATTGACAAAGCGCTTAGTTCCTCAGGCCCTGAAAATATAACTGGAGTGGACAGATTTGGCATTTGTCCGAATGCCCCTTTGGATTCCTTGGCCGGTTGGTAAGAGCTATCACATAGTGGGAAGGCCAAGTCCAAGCCTCTAAAAGTGCCTTTGCTGGCCAAAACAGTGAACCTAAAACAATTTCACATCGCTAGAGAAATGGCAGAAATTTGTGTGACCCTTAAAGATGTAAAGGATTCCTAGGTAGTGGTGTCTATCGTGCCTACATTTAATTTACTGACCAATTAAAAGGATGGCTCCTACATAAGCCAGAAAGAGCCTGGCAGATGACATTGGGCAACTGCAAACATAAACAAGTCATAACTATGTAACCGCAATTGCAGCTGCTGTTTATATGTGGTAGTGAGCAGTGGGGGCTGCTTTAGGAGGTCGGCAGGGAGTTGATACCCCAGAGATGTCTTCAAGTACATTGACTGATGCTAAGGATCCAGCTAAAGTTGAAGGTGGTGAACGAATGATTGTTATCTATTCTCTGATATTGTGAGCTTTAATGCTCAGAAACCTAGATATAGGGTCTAAACGGCTGTGTTTGTTTCCTGGGCTACTGTAAGAAAGTTCCACACACTAGATGGCTTGGGAGACTTCCCAGGCGGCACTGGTGGTAAAGAACACCACCTGCCAATGCAGGAGACATAAGAGATGTGGGTTCCATCCCTGGGTTGGAAGATCTGGAGAAGGGAATGGCAACCCACTCCAGTATTCTTTGCCTGGAGAATCCAATGGACAGAGGAGCCAGACAGGTTATAGTCCACGGGGTTTCAAAGAGTCGGACATGACTACTGAAGCTACTTAGCATGTAAAACAATAAGAATGTGCTCCCTTGCGGTTCTGGGAGGCTAGAAGTCTGCGATCAATGTCCATAGATCTATGCGCTCTTTGAAAGCTCTAGAGGAGGATGCTCCTTGCCTCTTCCAAGCTTCTGGTGGCTCCTGGCAATCGTTGGTGTTTTCTGGCTTCCAGGTGTGTAACCCCAACCTCCATCTTTACATGATGGTCTCCCCTCTCTGCCTTCTTCTCTGTTGTACGTTCATGTAGGAAAGCCTACACTCATCCTCCTCGGTTTTTCCTCTACACTCACACTACTCCTGCACTCACAAGACTTATGACACCAGTTGTGTATGGGGTTTTCTTGTATCATACAATTCTGTGACACCAGCTGGGTCTCCTACAATTTAACTCACTTTTGACATTATCTATTTGGAGACCATGTCAGCTCCCATAGGTTAAGGATTCAGTCCCACAAGACTCAATCCACCCCACTTTTGATGTCAATTGTAAGTGATAGGTCCCCAGGTTATCCACAAACTCTGTCTGACTTAGCTACAGACTGGAGATTCCATGATCCCCTCCTTGGGTTAGATTAATTTGCTACATCAGTTCACAGAACTTGGGAAAACATTTATTTAGGTTTTCCAGTTAATCAACAATAGGATAAAAGATACAGATAGCTAACCAGATGAAGCAATACGTAAGGTGAGGTCTGAGAGGATCCTGAGCGCTTCTGTCCCCATAGAGGTGGGGTGCCATCTGAAAAATGATGAGTTCGCTAACCTAGAAGCTCCCTAAACTTTGTACTATTGGGATTTTTATGGCAGCTTCCTCACATTAGGCATGATCAATTATTAACTTCATTTCTAGCTCTTCTCCCTTCTGAAGAAGTGAGGAGGGCAGGGCTGAAAATTTCAAGCTTCTAATCACTGTTTGGTCCTTCTGATGATAAGCTCCCATCCAGGAGCCCACTCAGAGTTAACTGTTTAGAACAAAAGATGCTCCTAGTATTCTTATCTCTTTGGAATTTACTAGGGTTTTAGGAACCGTGTCTCTGGCCCAGGGTCAAAGACCAAATATTAGAACAAGAGATACTCTTAGTGTTCTTGTCACTAGGAACTGGGAGCAGATGTGTGTGTGTGTGTGTGTGTGTGTGTGTGTGTGTGTGTGTGTGTAATGTGATTTTGACACCTTACTTCTGAGGTGGAGTCTGTGTTTCTGTTCCTTGAAACTATTTTTTTAAAATTATTATCCATTAGATTTCATTCATTCTGCTTTTGAACACTGACAGTCTTACAAAGGTCTGTTTTTGCCACTCCCGGTTTCATTTGGGGGTTATTTCCTCTAGGAATACACCTTTTGCATTAGACAGAGGGGCAAGTTTGTGTTGACTTCTTAGGCAGTACATGGAGTAGCGTTTGTGACTAACGTGGAAGTGACAGTACATGATTTAGAAGCCAGGTCATAAAATTCAGTAACTGCCGCCTGGCTTTTCCGGCAAGTTTGTTCTCAGAATTCAGCCACAAAATTCTGAAGAAGCCCAGGTCCCCAAGTGGAGAGAGTACAAACAGGCATTTTGGCCAGTAGCTCAGCTGATGTCCCAGCTAATAGCCAGCTAATAACTGATATGTGAAAGTACTTTCAGATGATTCCAGGCCCCAGCTGTCGAGTCTTTCCAGCTGAGGCCCCAAACATTATGGAGCAAAGATTAGTCTTTCTTGCTCTGACATTTCTGAATTCCTAACTTAAAGAACCTGTGAGCACAATATAGCAGCTTTTTAGTTACACTACTAATTTGGGAATGGTTTATTAAGCAGCAATGGTACCTAGAATAGGCAGGGGGGAAATGGAGTATTCAATAAATGGTTCTGGAAAAAAAGTAGGTAGACATTTGAAAAATAGAATCCATATATCATACCAAAATAAATTTCAGATGGGTCAAAAAGTGAAATGCAAAAACTTAAATGAAAACATTACTAGGATACCACTGGAGAATTTAAAAAAGAAAGGTTAGAAGGAAGATTTGTCGAAGTGTGATATAAAATTCTGAAAGATCAATAAATATAACTACACAAAATTACACATTGCTTGGGAAAAAAAATAATAATCAAGAGTCATAAGTAAAGTCAAAAGATCTTGACTATATGATGGGTCAGTAAAGAAAAGACCAACAACCCAGTAAAGAAGGGGACTAACGAACAGAACAGTCAATTCTCAGAAAAAAAGAACTGCAAACTCTTATGTAAAGAATGTCAATCTTATTCATTATCTGAGAAATGCAAACAAACAGTACAATGAGGTACCCTTTTTCACTCAACAGACAGGCATAAGTAAACCTGAATCATGAAATGTGGGAATTAAAAGTGTGGGTCCTGGAAATCAAAGCTGACTGACTGAACTTGGGCATATTTGTTAATTTTTGCCTGCCTCAGTTTCCTTATCTGTAAAGTGCTGATGATAACAATCATATTTATCACTTATGGTTTGTGAGGATTCAGTGACTTAATGTATGTAAGCCATTTATAACAGTGTCCAGAATTACAGTAGGCTATTATTACTGTTAAATTGAGAGGTCAGGGTTGGGAACTGGAACACTTATGCACTGCTTAATTCAGAGCAAATTCATTTACTCCAGGTAAAGGGCCGTTTGCCAGGATCTTTAGAAACTAAAGAGCTTCCCTGGTGTCTCAGATGGTAAAGAATCTGCCTGCAATGCAGGAGACCTGGGTTTGATCCCTGGATTGGGAAGATTCCCGGGAGAAGGGAATGGCTACCCCCTCTGGTATTCTTGCCTGGAGAATTCCGTGGACAGAGGAACCTAATGGGCTACAGTCCAGGAGATCCCAAAGAGTCAGACACAACCGAACAAATAACACTGAACTTGTATCAATGTCTATTAGAGATATCAGTGGCTTGAAGCTTTTGCTCAAAAAAAGCATCTCTTGACTGTTTGCCAGACAGGTCTGTTACCAGCAGCTGTTTCCCATCCAGTCCCAGTCATGGCTCACTGCCAGGGAGTGGGAGAGCATGCTTGAGTGAATCCTTAAAGTTCTTTTCATCTCTGCTTGCGAGTACCATCCCGTGTTTCCAGGACAGCACCTGCTAGAGGGCAGGGCCACCCATTCTGCTCACATGGCAGCCTTTGCTCCAAGCTTCCCTGTGGACAGACAGACCAAGGCTAACCTTGTGACCCACAGAGTCCCCGTACCTCGTCTTGAAAGACATAACATTTATGGACATAAAATTATGATACATTTTCTAATTTGTGACCTAAAAGGTTCAAATATCTCTACTCTGAAGAAAGTGTAAAAATAACCAGGATGAATTTTGTATGCAGTATTTTTTCATTTTGTCAACTTGCATTCTGACGAAACGTCTTTGAAGTGTAACTGTATATGACTGAGGAGAAAAGACGTGACATTCATAACCTATTATAGATCACTTGCTATTTACAGTGTCTCAGAAGTTAAAGCAAAAAATATCTTTACTGATTTCCTTCCTCAGCATCATTCTGTGATTTGCTTTCTTCTTGGCTCTCCTTTCAGATGTATTCCTTCATATATACTGGGATGTCCCTTAATTTCAAAAAATACATTTGAATCTATTTCCTAATTTACCATTTCCTATGTTCAAAATGTACATACCTGAATTACATTTCAAATGTATATTATTGTTGTTATCCCTTTTAAGCTTTTTTTTTAATATCTTGTCAATTCCAGTGCTTCCCAAAAGGTTTCTGGCAATATTGGGGGATCTTGGCTTATTCTCCTGTATAGAAGGGAATTCACAAAACTGGATGTCCAAATAGTTTCCAATTTATGACTCATAGTCAATCTATCTCATTTTTTCCTATGCACAGATCTTACACAACCAACAAAAGCCATGTTTCAAAGTCATCTGGATCTGTGGTCTCCTTTCTATTAATACCTCTTCCTTATCTTTCAAACCTTGGTGCAAGCATTTTTTCCCCAGGGAATCCTTTGCTGACCACATGCTACTACAGATTGATCCACTCCTACTACAGACTGAGTCAGACATTCCAGTTATATATTCTGCCCTCTTATACTATTTTTTTTTTTTACTGTAGTATTTATTATCACTTTTTTCTTCCAGTTCTCAGCACTAACTTGATTAATATCTATCTCCCTACTCTAGACTCAAATTCTTTGAGAAGACTGATAGTCTCTTCCCCATATACTCTGAGCCCAGAATAACTCTTGGCTCATAGAGATTCAACAAATATTCTGTGAGCAAATAAATAAATAAAGAGGTAAAAAAGTGAATGAATGACTAAAGTCCCCAGAACTGTGACCAGTATATGACAGTATTTAATAAAATGATAGTTAACATTATTACTGCTGGTTTCCATTCCAGAAAGATCTATTTGCTGATTATTTCCAGTTTGTTGCAAACTTGATTGTGACTTCAGAAACTAAAAGTTATGTGCTCCTTCAAATATGTTCCTTCTTATAGTTGAATTCTTGCCTATTGTGGTGCAATATACAAATATGTAGAGATATAAAGATACATGTATGTATGCATACATGTGAATGTGTATAAAGAAAGAATAAATCAACAAATTTTTAGATGCAAAAATATGTGAATAATCTTTCTAGTTAGTAATCATGCATATTAAACATATATTCACTTTGATTTCATTTCATTTCATTAATAAAATTTTAGTATAAATTTTACAAATTCTTATCAGGATTCCCAAAATCAAGAATATATGACTAGAAGTAAGCAAAGTTAATTATTTATACATTTTTTGGGAAAAGTTTGACTTTGTTCTTTTTAATTTGAACACTTTAGTAGAAATTACAAGTTCAAGGTTTTCATTTTTCTTTAGAATAAAGTATGATAATCTCAATAATATGGGGATCTCTGGATAATTAATTATTTTTCTGCTAGAGTAAAGTTGACTTCCATTTTGATTCTCAATTTGGTAACAGCAAGGACTCAGAATTACTTGATATTAGATTCACATAGAAAGTTTGAGATTTGTGATTGAATACCATTCCATTGTTACATTTAATTTCTTAAAATGAATTTAGACAATGAAGATTTTGAAAGCACCCTTTCCCCATTGAAATAATTTTCTAAACAGAATACTTACACACAGCAATACTTTTATAAATTTTTCTATTGGAACCATAATGTCACAGCTCATTCTGTCTTTTAATTGGCTTGTTAAACTTTTCAGTAAACTTATTTAGCTTTCTTTGAGTTGCAGAAATAAGACTTGAAGGTATGGCTGGACTCTTATTTCACCCCACCACTTTGTTTATTCAGCTCCTGGAAGCCAGCTGTACATCGCTAGTCTCTCGCTCTTTCGCTGCCTTGGGCTTCAGTGCATACTCCGGAGCGTGCATTGCAAGCACACTGTCTTGTGCCTGTGGGTTTCATGTGGACGGCCCCTTAATCCTGAAATATCATCCTTCTCATTCTTTGTCTGACTAACTCTTTCCTTGGATGTTACAGACTAATAAAAGAAGTTTCCATGATCCCTGTTCTAGTCTTTACGTACGAAAGTAGAGGAACCCACTAAAATCAGATTATATCCCAAATGAGGGGCATTCTTGAGAACAGAGCCACAGGGAAGATCCAAAGACAGCATGTAAAGTAAAGCTGGGTCACAGAGGTTGTGGGAGGGGGTGCTGAAAGTAAGGAAGTCACTTCACGGTTTTTCCTGACTCTGCTTCTTTCCAAGTGTGCACTCAATGCTTCCCTTTCTGTCTTTACCACAGGTCTCTGCTGACTCACCTTGCACAGTGTTCAGTGTGGTCGCTGTCAGCATCATGACTTTTCAGCTCTGATTGCAAAATTCTGAAGTGATAACAAACCTCAGCGCTCAAGACAGAGAAAGCCCCAGTCACAGCCATGGACAGGCTGGATTTCTGTGAGGCATCTGATCCAATCAGTTGTGACCACAAGAGCAGGGCCATGTTCCAGAATGTGTGGGGCTGTACTTTCTAGTGGCTTTCAAGTGAACAGGTTTTCTAGAGTGGATTCCAAGAGGTATAAGTGATAAGAATCATTAGGACTATAACCTTCCAGTTTGGGATTGGCACCTTTCTATGGGCTCCCAACACATTGTGCCAGCCTTTGGTAGCTCTCAACATACTATATTACAGTTACAGTTAGTGAATATTTCTGGCTTCCACACTTGGCTAGGAGCTTCTCATGAGGATGGACCATTCTTGTTTTTCTTGTTTTTCTTTTTATCCAATGCTTCTAGTACACTCCTCAGTATACATAAGTAATCAATAAATGTGTGTTCCAGGGGGTTGATGGATTAGCATTCAGTATGCACAGCTACTCCAGTACTTTGGCCACCTGATGGGAACAGCTGACTTATTGGAAAAGACCCTGATGCTGGGAAAGATCGAGAACAGAAGGACACGACAGAGGATGAGATGGTTGGATGGCACCAACTGACTCAATGAAAATGAGTTAGAGCAAACTCCGGGAGATGGTGAAGGATAGGGAGGCCTGGGATGCTGCATTCCTTGGGGTGATCAAGAGTTGGACACAACCGAGCAAGTGAACAGCAACAGCGATGCACAGTGGCGGTCTATCTTTCATACTAAATATATTTTTTGTGATTAGTAATTAACCAAATATGTTAATATGGTAATTTCAGGCCTTTTTGCTCTGGAGTCCTAGAGTCCAAAGGCTGTGTTTTATTTTCTCCACAGAATAAACCTCCGGGTTTCTGCTGACAAAGTAGAAAGAGATAGTCACCATTGCCTGAACTGGGGAGAGGATCTGGCCCTCTAACTACTCCTCAGACTTTGAACCAGTTCTTCCGTTTTTTAGTCCTACCTTCACATTCTCTAACAGAAGTACCTGGTGTAGCCCATTTTACGTATAAATCTGGTTATGCCTTGCTTTTCTTTACTTCTGGTTTAAATTTTCTTTCGTCTGTTAAAGCATTTATCAAGTGTCCATCTGTTTTTCCATCCAATTATCGTGTAATTATAGTCATGTCTTGCCAATTTTCTTTGACCCTGAGGATTTATACCTTAAAAACAAACAAACAAACAAAAAATGCCCTTTTGGCTTAGTGTGGTTTTAGGAGAAAAGTGGAAGTAAAGGTATATGTTTGACCCGTCATCTTTTTCCAGATGTCCCTGTTTGCATTATTTCTTTTTTTAAAAAAATTTTAAACATCAGCTTTATTGAGGTACACTTCATACAGTAGAACTCTTTGATTTTAGGTCTGTTACTCCAAGAGTTTTGATAGATATTTGCAGTCATGTAGCCACAAAAATCACGATGCAGAGCACTTCTATCACTCCAGAGGGTCCCTGTGTGCCTGCTTGTAGTCAGCTTCCTCCTCCCATCCTGGCAGACACAGGCCTGCTTTCTGTCACTACAGTTTAGCCCTTCTAGAATTTCCATAAAACTGTTTATAATATTCTGTCATCATTTTGATGCTTGTAGAATCTGCAGTATTCGTGTCATCTGCTTCACAATATTGGGAATTTGTGACTTTTCTCTTTTTCTTTCTGATAAGTCTAACTAGAAGTTTGTCAATTTTATTAAGCTTTTCAAAGAGACATCTTCTGGTATCATTGAGATTCTTCATTTATTTCTGTTTTTGATTTCATTAATTTCTATTCTTCACTTTGTTTCTCTTACATATAACAGTTCTTAGCTGCCTGTTATTAATATGATGAAGAAACACTTTTAATATGTTTTGTCTAATATTATTATAATGATAATATAAGATTCCTTTGATTGCCAATTCTCCTATTATTAGTCAGGGCATTGCTTTGAATGTTTCTTGGTCATATGCTTTTCCATTTCTGGTAAGTAGTTGGTAATTTTTTTTTTTAATAGAATTGAGTTGTCATTTTTTTAACTGTCTGCTGTTTCAAAATACCATTAACTTTAAATGATTATAAAGTTTCTTACAAATTAAGAAAGATCATACTTATCTCTCATTTATTCAATTTTCTAAAAAATGTTTGTTTGAGAGAACAGGAGCTATGAGGTAATTTTTTACCATCACCTTTATTTTTTCATATGCATTTATGAGGGTTTTTATACATGTGTGTATATTTACATTTTAATCTTTTAGAAGTTTATATTGGAATAAAATTAATGCCTCCTTTTTATACAGTCTTTCCAATATTTTGGTTTCAGGTATCTTAAGGTGTAAAGAGGAAAAGCTTTTCCCTCTCACTATTCTCCATACTATGAGAGTTAACAGATCTTTCCTACATCGGGCTAGACCTAAGCATCTGACAAATTGGTTGATGTCACCAGCACAGTGAGGATGAGGACATTCTTATTCTTTTGGGCCCACAGTACAACATTCCTCCTGTCTCCCAGATTTTAGCCTATCCTGCAATGGTAATATCTTTGTAGCAAATGTTCTCTCAGATGAAAGAGAAGGAAGGCCGTGTATTTGTCTCAGACTTGGTCCTCTGTTTTCCACGATCACACTTAAATAAGCAGCTTTGCTGACCACATCAACAGAAAAAATGAGATGCCCTATATTAATGAATCCAAAAAAAAAAAAGTCAGGATCTTTCCTATATACATGTTATATGTGATTACATGACTTGTAGGGGTTAAAATGGATAATAACTTTGAAAAGAATGATGAATTAAATGATCTATTTTTCCTCTGTGAAGGATCGAATACCTGGCCACTAAGATTCTCCATCTGCCTCAGAGATGGCAGAGGAAGATACGGCATGCAGCCTTGGCTTTATTATGCCTAATATACAAATATATACATATTTTATACAAGTAATATACAAATATAAAGGATTTTTTTTATCAGTTTTCAACTGCAAAAATATAGTTATAATACCTACTTCAAAGATATATATTGTAAAACCTATTTTAAAGACAGATACTCTGAAGAAAGAAAACAATTTCTAAATTTCTTAAGCTCCCACAAACAAATTAAGAATGAGGCCTGAAAGAATTGAAAGTTCAGTGTACTGTAAACCAGGGGAATATAGAACTCAGGAGATGATGCATAAGAAGTCCCTGCCACACTGCAATGAGAGAAAGTTGACTCAGATTCTGTGAAGTGTGGAAACAGAAGGAGGAGACTGAAGTGGGCAGGGAAACACCTTCATGACATTTTGACCTTTTGTGAGCTGAAATCCTGGGTGGGAAGGTAAGCATTAGGTAGGCTGAGTAGAATGCCTGAAGCAGAAATGCTTCCATCCTACTTTCTGACTGGGCGTCTGCTGGCAGAATGTTCCCTTCATCCACACGGAAAGGGCTTCTTCCAAATGAAAACCAGTTACACATTGTGGCCAGTCAGAATCTGAGGTAGCACTGAGCCGTCACTGGCTCTCCTGTGGGAAAGGAGCAATACTGAACTTCCCACATGCCTTTTGGGGACGCTGAAGTTACCTCAGCGGAGAGCCAGTAGAGTTACCCAGCGGGCGTTATAGTCAAAGATTACTTACTAGTCACTTGTGATCAGGCGTTCAGCTGTATCTGACTCTTTGCAACCCCATGGACTTTAGTCCACCAGGCTCCTCTGTTCATGAGATTTTTCAGGCAAGAATACTCCAGTGGGTTGCCATTTTCTTTTCTAGGGGATCTTCCTGACCCAGGGATTGAACCCGTGTCCTCTGTGTTGGCAGGTGGATTCGTTACCACTGAACCACCTGGGAAGCCCTAGTCAGAGATAAGAGGACCCTAACTCAGAGGGCCAACTGTTTAGACCACGTTTGGATGGAAGATGTGGCTGTACTCAGAAGTGGTTGCAGCCCTCCCATGAGCTGGGGTAGAATTTAATCAACTCTGAAGGGTTCCTGAGCCTTGTTGGAGCAAGAAGACGGGTCAGGCATTTACCAACCACACTCTGAAGCAGCGCTCTATTGTAACCACTGGAGCAACTGCGCATGCCTGCCTGCTCAGCCGCTTCAGCAGTCGTGTCCGACTCTGTGCGACCCCATGGACTGTAGGCCCCCCAGGCCCCTCTGTCCACGGGCTTCCCCAGGCAAGAAGACTGGAGTGGGTTGCCATGCCCTCCTCCAGGGGATCTTCCCCACCCAGGGATCGAACCTGCGTCTCCTGCATTGCAGGCAGATTTTTAACCCACTGAGCCACCTGGGAAGCCCCCCTAGAACAACTACCAAGAAAATAACTTTAGAAAAGCCAGAGTTCAACAGAAGAATTACCATGATATAATAAAGCACATTTAAAACAGAAGTTTAAAGAAGTGAAGAAGAAACAGACAAAAAACGATACGGGGCATAGAGAAAACAAGTAGCAGAGCGGCAGGCGTAAATTCAGATGATTTGGCAACCCCAGGTTTTGTTCAAAATGAGGTACGAAAGAGACAGTGGGGTGGGGGACAGGGGTAGCAGACAACCAGAAAGTGAAGACTGTACTGCCGTTCCCTTTAGGTGGGGCCTGCACTGGCCATTTTCCCACAGCTTCTACGACTTAATTGCATTCACTTTCAGATTTTGTTACCTGACTGACGAGGTGTTTTTCCTCCATCCCAGAGGAGTCAGTATCTCTTCCTGATACCCTAGGTTCTCCCTTCATAGATGCAAATCCAAATATCCAGTGGAGGCTCTCAAATCTCCCCAGAAATTATGCTTAGATTATATTTAAATCATTTGTACTTAAGTAGTATTTAAATATTTTAACCATGCATAATTTATGTAAAAATTAAAGCATTTAATTCTCTTACAGGGGTAGGGATTGGGTGATTTACATATGGAAAGGATCCATTTAAATTTTTGTGTAAAGTTAGAGAAATGTAAAAAATTTTATTGACATTTAGAGATAGTCTAATTTTATGTATTATTTGTAGCTCCAGTTTATAAATGAGGAAACCAAGGCACAGAGAGTTCTTATACTCTGTACAAGGTCATGTTGTCATCCAAGCTTCTTCCAGGGGGAATATTTTCACGTTTACAAAAAAAGGAAGAGAAACCAGGATGTCATACAAAGCTTTAAAAATGAATTAATGTCATGGAAAAAATTTTTTTCTACATCTCATAAAGATGAAAGAGACTTGTGGTTTTTTTTTTTCATTTTCGACTGGCCTAGATGTCTTCCGTGTTTCACTGGGGAACTGGAGGGATTTCAGCTGGAGAAGCTTTGGAGCAGCTGCTAAAATAATTACTCTATTGTATATTTCATTTTTAAAAAACTGAGAAAAGTTGTTTCTCAACTTCGAGAAGCCTTAGTTCCAAACATAGCAAGTTGGTTGCGCTTGGTGTTCTGGTCTTACTCACATCCCAGAGTTCCAGGCACCCAGGGGAGTGTTCACATATTTTTGTACAATACAACCCAAGGAATCATCAGATCTTACCCTCTCATCCTTACTGCCATCCTAGATTACAGTCTTCATTCGAGGCAGAACGGTTTAGGACTAAGGATGACATATCACTTGTTCACTTTTACACTAACTGGAGACATTCTGTTGCAGTTTTATGTCTCTTGACCTTATTACACTTTGGTGTGTGAGGCTATCCCTCAGATCATGTTGAATATAAACAAGATGGAGGCTAGACTTGCCTATTGCTCAGTTTGTGGCTAAACAACACAAGTGGCCTGCTCAATCCAGTTTTATTCTGATTTTAGAGCTTCAATTGGATTTTTTATAGTTACCCATAAAAGTCCCAGTTAGCATGAGGCAAGGCCTGAGCATAAGGCAAAGGCCACATCCTGGTGGCCTGTGTGCCAGGCCCACCCTGCAGATGTGTTACGTTTTGTTTGGCCTTGAAAGTGGTTTAAAGAAATTGTTTTTCTGAATTTCATAGACAAAATTTTGCAATCTGGAGAATTCACATAAACATCTAAATTTCCTGTTTCTCCTGAAAAATCTGACTATCTGGCCACAGTGGGCACACCAGCCTGCTGAGTAAATGCCACCACCTTTGACAGGGCACAAACTCACATTCACTCTCTGCCTCACTCTTTTATGTTTCTGCTGGTCCTGGATGTTTGAGTCCATGACCATGCAGTCCCCTCCACCAATGGGCCGAGTCTTTAAAATGATTTGTTGACTTGGGATGCAGACAATACACCTACTTCATTTGCTGTCCCGAGTTCAAAGCCATTAGGAATGTTTCTGTTGTGGTGCTGTTAGAAGATCTGACACTCATTTGACCAGTCTCCATGGCGTAAATCTTTGTCCTTGAATCTGACTTTTGGGAACACTCAAAGGAAAATTTAGAGCCAAGTTTGGGGTGAAAAATGTGTGTGACCATGTAATAGTGAAACCTGTTTCTCTTGGGTGGTTTGGTTTGTAAGCTGACTCAAAGGTAATTAAGGGGAAAAAAGGGCTCAATCATGCTCTGAGGCCTTTACTTCTTCCAGATGCCCATTACCCTTTCCACTGAGCTGTCATAATATCCTGTGTGTGTTTCTACTATGCATCTATGATTAGGGCTTTCGTTTTTTGTTTACTGCCCTCTCTCATCTTTGATCAGACTGGGAGCCACTTGGGAAAGATATACTTTTGTTCATCTTTGATCTTGTTGGAGGCCATCAGCACTGTTGAAAGCCAAGAGACTGAACTGAAGGATTCATTATTGAATGAGTGAATGAATCAAAGGACCTAAATGGAAAACGTCCCAAGATAATTATTTTAAAGGGGACAACAAACACTTTATATCGTAGGCATCCATTCTTATTAAAAAATATATTTGTATATATTCCTGAAATCAAAATGAATTGAAAAATTAATTGATATTGGATTGTATAACTTTCCTTGTTCACTCACGTCAGCTCCGGTATTGAAAGTCACTCGTGACTGCACACGTGTGGTTTTCCTAACTGATGAGCAAGGAAGTATAAAAGCTGTAGAATCAAGGTGAATAAAAATCCACCAAGAATTACAGCCTACAGCTCGTGTCCTAGTTTGAAACAAAGTATCAAAGTATTTCAGATGTTAAATTTTTTGGTAGCAGCAGCAACCTCAGGATAGCGCAGCGCCGACACTTCGAAGCTTTCGATGTAGAACGTCACTAATAAATATTTCACAAGAGCAGCAGCCCCACCCCCAACACCGAAAATCGCAGAAAATTAAACCTCATATATGTTGTTGCATTTGTAAAATCAGGTGTTTTAGGGTTGGATAGTCCCGAGCAGCGTGAAGTATTCAGGGAATTCTTGTCTGTTTCTACGTAGGAGAAAAAGAAGGGTCGCTTCCCACCCCCGCGCTGTGCCCTATCGCCTCTCTGCTTGTCCATCCCGAAACGGAGAGGTCCGTCCCGACTCCACTCTCCCGCCTTTGAGAAGCCGCACAGGCGGGCCGCATCCTCCCCGTCCACCCGCTCTATTTTGGGGCCCCATGATCTCATGCCCTCTGCAGACCACACGCTGCAGTTCCAGACCAGCCCGCGCCGCGAGGCCACGCAAGTGTCCGGACGGTGCCCGAGGCGCGAGGTAGGCAAGGCTTGGAGGGGGAGGTTAAAGACACGCCCACGTGGAGGACCCAAAATAACCGACACGCTGAGTGCCCGAAATCAGACAGGAAGCCAAATAATCCGGGGCGTTGAGTTGCTTTCCCCTCACTCGCAGCGCCGGGCGGCGGGCGCCCAGCCAAGGGTCTGGCGGCGAGGGGCGGGCGCGGCGGCGGGCGGGACGGGGCGGGGCCGGCGCGGAGCCTATTAAAGGCGCGGCGGGGCGGCGGGGCCCGAGCGCCCGGGGCCACGATGGAGCGGGACGGCTGCGCGGGGGGCGGGAGCCGCGGCGGCGAGGGCGGGCGCGGCCCCCGGGAGGGCCTGGCGGGGAACGGCCGCGACCCGGGCTCGGGCCGCGCCGCCGAAGCGTCCGGGGAGCCGCAGGCGGCCGCGTCGCTGCTGGCCCCCATGGACCTGGGGGAGGAGCCGCTGGAGAAGGCGGCGCGCGCCCGGCCGGCCAAGGACCCCAACACCTATAAAGTGCTCTCGCTGGTAGGTCCCCGTGGCCCAGCGCGCGGGAGGGCGGGGAGGGCGGCGCCCGCTCCTGCGCTGCGAGCGTGCGGTCAGCACCCGGGGCCCGGAGAGAGACAGCTGTGTGCCGCTCTTCGTCGCCTTTGACTCTCCTCTGCGGGTTTTTATCCGTGCTCATCACCACCGAGCCTTCTCTTCCTTTCGGGGAAATAGCTCACTGTCGCTGGTATTACTGATGCTTCGAAGGAACCTGTTTATGAAACCAGGCTCTTAAAAATCGTGATCTTTAGAAATCCCACCGCTTTCCCCCAGAGAGTACAAGGTCGTTCGTGGGGAAAAATGACCAACCTGAAAGTTCTCGGTTTTAGGATGATCGACAAGGTTTTTCTTTTTTTTTTTTTAATTTAAAATTTTAATGTAATTTTTTACCTCTTTGGGGATATCCTTTCTTTGTATTAACCGATTCCACTTGAAAGATGTAATAGAGTTCTTTAAGTTGTATCAGGAACTTTAGAAATTACTTTTTCTATTGGCTCTGCATAGGCATTTCCTTGCAGCTATTCAGAAACGCCGTCAATGTTCATGTTACGTGAATGTGAAGAAGTGTTTATGATTCGTCGTCCATTCTTCCAAAAGTACCCACTTGTCCTCTGCCATTTCGTTGGTACAGTCGCAGGATCCACAATCAATTTCAGGAAATGTGGGGGTGGTTTTCCCTTCCACTTCTATGGCAGGAAGAACTGGACCCAGAATCCTGGGTTCTTACTTTCATGGCCTTTATTAATTGCTGGGCCCTCCTATAACTTTCCCCAAACCTCAGTTTCTTCAATGTTAAAATGAGGACATCATCTCCATGTGCATCACATAGGGTTATTGTGAGGGTCTGGTGGAATAATGTATGTGGGGAAGTAAATTTGAAAACCACAAGGAGATGTAATCATTTTATTGTATTATATGGAAGTGACATTTCCATGTAAAGTCCACCTTAAACTATATTGTCACTTAAGGTTTTATGATTGGACAATGCAGTGTGGAGGACATCTTTTCTGATATTTGAAATCTTTCCTTTCATAAACTTTCCTTTTTCACTGTGTTTTGGGTGTCATGGAAATGATACAGTGCTTTGAGGAACCAACTTTCCTAAAGAGATGGTGTCATATAATTAGTACTTAAAAATAAGCCTAAGATTCAAAGAGTAAGTGTCCCAAACCACATAAATGTTTGTATCTCAAGATATATTTTGCATCATATCTCACTGTTTAAGAACACCTGATACTTAGGAGAACTTAGTCTTTTGAGTCACCATTTTTGTTTTTGTCAGAGGGAAACCTTAGCTTTTGCAACACTGTTACTTAATATTTTTCAGTTTGGCTCAGGCATTCAATAATTGTACATTGAATCTGTATGTAACTCCCATGTGAAATCACTTCTACCTGCAGTCTTAAAAGTTTGCTAAATTTGCCAATTGCTAAATTCAGTTTTAAAATCTTTCCTATTCATTTACGTATAAATCCACAGTAGGTATCAGCAGAGATCTACCTTTGGAGCATGAATTTCAGTCTTTGACACCTGCCATCAGCTGGTCAAACAGTATTTTGTTTTACTCTGTTGATACAACCCTGGGTTTTGACATGGAAATTTCTTTAATATTGCTACAAGTAGGACAATCATGAGAATGTTTAACACCATTAGGTGGGGTCTTTTGCTGTGACACATGTTGACTTGAAAAGAATTCTTAATTCATGTCTTTTGAGGAAATACAGTGGGCCATTAATATATACCCAAACTCTCTGCTGTGTTTTTGAAACTCTTAATTAATGGTTTCAGGTGAAAATGAAACCCCAGTGACTCAGGGTAAAGAATCCCTCTGCCAGTGCAGGAGACGGGTGTTTGATTGCTGGGTCGGGAAGATCCCCTGGAGGAGGGCATATGGCAACCCACTCCAGTATTCTTGCCTGGGAAATCCCACAGACAGGAGAGCCTGGAGGGCTACAGTTCTTAGAGTCGCAAAGAGTCAGACACGACTGAAGTTAATTGGCAGACACGCATGCATGCATCCATTCTTTCCCTTCCCTACTTCTGTATCCTTCGTCCTCTAGACTTTCCCAAGTGATGCACTTCTAATGGGAAAAGTCTCCAAAAGGAGCTTGACAGTTGTCACCCAAGAGCTCTGGGGCATGTCTTCTAGAGAGAAGCTACAATTATAGCAAGTGGAACGTCTGCATTGTTTTCATAAAGCTGAAGAAATAGGTTGACTAATTGCATCCGAAGTTGGGATTACGAGAGCCCAACCACTGAGGGTGTCTTTGGTTTTCATCTAGCAGGATTAACACAAGAGTTACCTTCCGGAGAGATAAGCAGGGGCCATGGGACTGTCTCATTTTTTCTGAAAGTGCTTCAGATACACTTGAATGCTGGAGGGAAGGGAGAGTGGACGCAGAAGGCACAGTCCTGCCCTGGCTTCTCCACATATGACCCCTAAGCAGACCACAGGTTCTGCTCTGGAGACGTTGGCCCTGGTCTGTGGATGTACTCATGCCTAGGCACTGAGCCAGGCTGGGGGAAACTCCAGGAGGTCAAACAAATATATGCTTCAGTAGATACATTAGATCGGAATGCTTTACCAGGTTCCGCATTAAGTTCTGAACTGAAATGTCCGCTTCCACTAAGGTTGTTCCTGGACATTAATTTGAAATAGCTTTCCTGTTCCCTGGCAGGGTTTTCAACCACATTGCAAACACTTTTCCATTCTTCAGTTCGCTCTTCCACAGCATCATGCTGTGTTTGTGACCTCTTGGTGTCCT
The DNA here is from genome assembly GCF_023699985.2 of Odocoileus virginianus. NCBI lineage: Eukaryota > Metazoa > Chordata > Mammalia > Artiodactyla > Cervidae > Odocoileus > Odocoileus virginianus. The sequence continues at coordinate 31,962,531 of NC_069707.1, read as the reverse complement.
TATGAATACATATACCTGTGTGCGCGCGTAGGTGGCCTTGTGTGTGGGTGGTGGTGAGTGAAGACAACTTTCACCTTTTGATGAAAGAGTTCTTTGTAAGTGGCAGAAGTTGCCCTTGTTGATCAGAAATTTTAGTGTGAAAGTTATTAATTCTGTTAGCTTCTCTCTCCCTTCTTGTAACACATCATCTTATTTCCAGACTACCACCTGGAGAATACTCAAGATAGAGCTCTGCTGTTAATCCAACTTGAAATTGACATTGCTTTTTGGTTTGTAAAATTTTATATCTGCCCAGCCATAGCTGAGCATTTTATTTCAAAAATGACCAGCACATCTTAGGGTCTCGAAATGTGTCCTGTTTTCCCTTTATGGTGTTTTGTTTCATATGTTCTAATAAAATGTACTCAAGGTTTCTAGGAACTCAGCAAGACTGTTGTGTTTACTGCTGGGCCTACGGTACCTCACTGTCAGTGTCAGCTTTTGGTTGAATGAATGCAGTACGTTTTTACTTAGACTGAGTAACACTTTGACTTGGAAGAGGTAAGCTAGGAAGACTGAATACACAACTATGTACTCATATAGTCGATTGAAAGTCAGGAATCCAAATATAAATGCACTGATTGGGCTTCCCTGGTGCTTCAGATGGTGAACGGTCTACCTGCAATCCAGGAGACCTGGGTTTGATCTCTGGGTTGGAAACATCCCCTGGAGAAGGAAATAACTACCCACTCCAGTGTTCTTGCCTAGAGAATCTCATGGACAGAGGAACCTGGCTGGCTGCAGTCTGTGGGGTTACAAAGAGTCGGACATGACTGACTGACTGCTGCTGCTGCTAAGTCGCTTCAGTCGTGTCTGACTCTGTGCGACCCCATAGATGACAGCCCGCCAGGCTCCCCCGTCCCTGGGATTCTCCAGCAAGAACACTGGAGTGGGCTACCATTTCCTTCTCCAGTGCGTGAAAGTGAAACGTGAAAGTGAAGTCGCTCAGTCATTGTCCGACTCTTAGCGACCCCATGGACTGCAGCCCACCAGGCTCCTCCGTCCATGGGATTTTCCAGGCAAGAGGACTGGAGTGGGGTGCGTTGCCTTCTCCAGACTGAGTGACTAAGTACGCTATAGAGATGACACTTGTATCAATTCAGGGATAGGATCAAAATGGGAATGTCATGTATTTAGTGCATAGCGAGATAAAAGAGGCAGTGAATGAACGACAAACAAAAGTTCCCAACTAAGGTCAGCATACCTAAGAGGCCAGAGGGCCTTCATGATAACTTGGATTCAGAATCAAGATCTAGCCACTGGCCATGCTGTTAGAAAGAAACAGCCCAGGTACGGTGCTCCCGCGGGCGCAAGTAAGGTCATCCCTCAGGTACAAATGAATCTCCTTTGCTTATGCCAAGGCCTCTTCTGTGACTTTGCTGTCACATCCCAGCTTCCATTTGTATCTGGTTCTTTTAGGGATCTATTATCTTCAGCATTGCTTTCTATGACTTCCTTTCCTTCTGGTTTGATCAGATTCTAGTCTTCTTCTCTCTCACCATTGATACTTCAGCTGTTGCTACTTCATGTGGCCTCTTAGGGACACACAGGTGCCCTTTAAGCCTGTCTGTGTTTTTCCAATCTATTCCCTCCACGTTTTCGCTACTTCTAGGCTCTCAGTTTTGCCATCTCCTGCCACATCACATCCTAATCATGACTCTGAAGAGACTCTCTGGAACCATATTGAGAGATCTCATGCATTTTCTATAATAAAGAACTGGGGACCAATAACCTTTTTGTAATATTTATGGATTTTTAAAATCAGCTTCTTATCTTCCTCCAGGTAATTCTTTTTCCTTCCTTCTCAGATTTAAGTATTAAAGGCAAAGGAAAGTAGTTTTAAATTAGGTTTTGTTTTTGAGTCTGGTAAATTTCATTGCCAACTATCTGTGTCACTGTTAAGACATAGAAAATGTATTTCATCTATATAATGGACATTTTAGAGAAGCCAAAGAACTTAATCATGATTCACGGCTTTTTGGAGTGGAGGGAAGGGGGAAAGCCACTTCAATTTTCAAACAACTTAGGGACAAAAACCTTTTGAAATACAACTTGTAATTAGAGATCTGCTTGTGGTTAACATAAACATGCCTCCATCAACCATGAAATATACCCCAAGCAACAAAAAATAAACAAGAAACCTTTTAGCAAATGACACCAAGCCTTGTTAGTCTAAGCTCTGAGCAACAAGAACTGATATTCAGAAGGCTGACCCAGTATGAAAACCCTTTGACATCAAACAAGAGGTAAGTTATGTCTTTACCAAGGAAAGAAAATATCAGTTCAGTTCATTTGCTCAGTCAGGTCTGACTCTTTGCAACCCGATGGACTGCAGCACCCCATCCCTCCCTGTCCATCACCAACTCCCGGGGTTTACTCAAACTCATGTCCATTGAGTCGGTGATGCCATTCAACTATCTCATCCTCTGTCATCCCCTTCTCCTCCTGCCCCTAATCCCTCCCAGCATCAGGGTCTTTTCCAGTGAGTCAGTTCTTTGCATCAGGTGGCCGAAGTATTGAAGTTTCAGCTTCAACATCAGTCCTTCCAATGAATATTCAGGACTGATCTCCTTTAGGATGGACTGGTTGGATTGTCCTGGAGTACAAGGAGCTCTCAAGAGTCTTCTCCAACACCACAGTTCAAAATCATCCATTCTTTGGCGCTCAGCTTTCTTTATAGTCCAACTCTTACATCCATACATGACTACTGGAAAAACCATAGCTTTGACTAGATGGATCTTTGTTGGCAAAGTAATATCTTTCCTTTTTAATATGCTGTCAAAGTTGGTCATAACTTTTCTTCCAAAGAGTAAGCATCTTTTAATTTCATGGCTGCAGTCACCATCTGCAGTGATTTTGGAGTCCAAAAAAATAAAGTCAGCCACTGTTTCCACTGTTTGCCCATCTGTTTGCCATGAAGTGATGGGACTGGATGCCATGATCTTAGTTTTCTGAATGTTGAGCTTTAAGACAACTTTTTCACTCTCCTCTTTCACTTTCATCAAGAACCTATTTAGTTCTTTTCTTTCTGCCATAAGAGTGGTGTCATCTGCTTATCTGAGGTTATTGATATTTCTCCCAGCAATCTTGATTCCAGCTTGTGCTTCATCCAGCCCAATGTTTCTCATGATGTACTCTGCCTATAAGTTAAATAAGCAGGGTGACAATATACAGCCTTGACGTACTCCTTTTCCTATTTGGAACCAGTCTGTTGTTCCATGTCCATTTACAACCTGCTTCCTGACCTGCATCCAGATTTCTCAAGAGGCAGGTCAGGTGATCTGGTATTCCCATCTCTTTCAGAATTTTCCACACTTTATTGTGATCCCCACAGTCAAAGACTTTGGCATAGTCAATAAAGCAGAAATAGATGTTTTTCTGGAACTCTCTTGCTTTTTAGATGATCCAGTGGATGTTGGCAATTTGATCTCTGGTTCCTCTGCCTTTTCTAAATCTAGCTTTAACATCAGGATGTTCACGGTTCATGTACTGTTGAAGCCTGGCTTGGAGAATTTTGAGCATTACTTTACTAGCATGTAAGATGAGTGCAATTGTGTGGTATTTAGCATTCTTTAGCCTTCCTTTGGGACTGGAATGAAAACTGACCTTTTCCAATTCTGTGGCCACTGCTGAGTTTTCCAATTTGCTGGCATGTTGAGTGCAGCACTTTCACAGCATCGTCTTTCAGGATTTGAAATAGCTCAACTGGAATTCCATCACCTCCACTAGCTTTGTTCGTAGTGATGCTTTCTAAGGCCCACTTGACTTCGCATTCCAGGATATCTGGCTCTAGGTGAGTGATCATACCATCATGATTGTCTGGGTCGTGAAGGTCTTTTTTGTATAGTTCTTCTGTGTATTCTTGCCATCTCTTCTTAATATCTTCTGCTTCTGTTAGGTCCATACCATTTCTGTCCTTTATTGAGCCCATCTTTGCAGGAAATGTTCCCTTGGTATCTCTAATTTTCTTGAAGATCTCTAGTCTTTCCCATTCTGTTGTTTTCCTCTATTTCTTTGCACTGATCACTGTGGAAGGCTTTCTTATCTCTCCTTGCTATTCTTTGTAACTCTGCATTCAAATGGGTATATCTTCCCTTTTCTCCTTTGTCTTTCACTTCTCTTCTTCTCACAGTTATTTGTAAGGCCTCCTCAGACAACCATTTTGCTTTTTTTGCTTTTTTTCCCTTGGGCATGGTCTTGATCCCTGCCTCCTGTACAATGTCATGAACCTCCATCCATAGTTCTTCAGGCACTCTATCAGATCTACCTCTTGATTCTATTTGTCACTTCCACTGTATAGTCATAAGGAATTTGATTTAGGTCATACCTGAATGGTCTAATGGTTTTCCCTAGTTTCTTCAATTTCAGTCTGAATTTGGCAATAAGGAGTTCATGATCTCAGCCACAGTCAGCTCCCGGTCTTGTTTTTGCTGACTGTATAAATCTTCTCCATATTTTATAATACTATATTTAAAAGAGCTTTTCAAAAGAATGACCAGAATGTTCTGATAAGTTTTAACTAGAACATTCTGTTTCCTGGGTATTTTAGTTATTTCAGATTTGATGACAAGAATTAAGATAGCATCAATAGTACTTTTCATTTTATCTTCCTGCTTTGGGAATAATGTTTGGTGGAAGAGTAGGTGGTAAAAGTTCAGATGATTATGTTCATATAGCACCTTGCACTTTGAGAAGCATTTTCTCATTTCTTTTTAATTGACCCTTGTCATGTCAGCCCCTCTGAAATAGGAAAGTATGGTTACAGATAAGGGAAACTGAGGCTTGCAGAAGTGAATGAGTTCTTCATTAGGGTGCATAGGTTCCAGCCGGGAGTTGTTAGGACCATAGACTCCTGGGCTCCAATCGCAGACATTGTGATTTAGAAGATATGAGATTGTTGTGGAGTGAAGGCTTTTGTCTCATCCAAATTCATATGTTGAAGCGCCCACCCAGCCACGTGTGTTTATGGAAGTGGGGCCTTTCAGAGGGAATTAGATTTACATGAGGTCATGAGGATGAATCTCTGATGATGGGATTAGTGTCCTTGTTAAAAGAGGGAGAGAAAGAGGAGATCTGAGCAAACATGCCCATCTGTAGAGGAAAGACAGTGTAAAGACAGTGAGAAGGCAGCCATCTGCAAGCCAGGAAAGTAGCCCCCACCAGGAAACACATCTGTCAGTTCCTTAATCGTGGACTTCTGAGCCTGTGCAGCTGCGAGAAGTACGTTTCTGTTACTTAAGGCACCCAATCGGTGGCACTTTGTTTTAGCAGTTTGAGCAGATTAAGATAGGAAGGGACCCAAGAAATCTTTTATACAAGTACCTCAATTTATTTAGATATAGTTGGTTCATTTACTCCACTTATAGAAACAGTGGGTTAAATTTATAGTCAAAAGTCACATCATTTGTGAGTAGAGGACTGTGATAACTCAAAGGACGTTTAACTACAGATTTTTATGCTGGACTAATGTCACACCCCTTCTCCCCCATTCATTTTCCTCTTATCAGTGGAAAATCAATAATCATGTGAGCTTCCAGTGTATACCAATTTTGGGGAAAGTGACTTTCCTCTTCTTAATTTGAATTTCCTTCTTGGTACATCTTTAGATGCACTAGAACAGGAAAGTAGAGGCATGGTAGTCATTTTGGGGTGAGTGAATTTTCGCTAGCTTATCTCATTTGTGGGTCAGTCATTTCTCACCATTTCTTAAGACTTGACATAGATTTAGGTGCAAATATCCTACCGCTGTGGTTTGAGTCCTTTAAAGATCTTTCTGTCTTGGTTTTCAGGAAGTAGTCCTCAGAAAGTAGCTTGTTCTCAAAGCCGGTATCTTCCTTTGATACACTTTTTGGCATTAACAAGCATCTGGAGCCTTTTGTCTCTCTGAAGAGAGAGGGAAAACTGAAAAAACTCAACAGTTTTTTAAATGATGCTGTGATACAATAAAATAAATTTAACCATCATTATGAGATTTTTTTCCCCCAAATAGTTTCATATTATTCCAGGTAAACTGTAAGTGATTTTGGATAAATGTATTTTGAGGCAAAAGGCAACAAAGGCAGAAGAGTTTCAGCCAAAATATTTCAAGCAACAGTTCTCAAAGTGTGGTCTGTAGGTCTCTGAGGGGTTCCTGAGAGCCTTTCAGAGGGACTTTGTGTCTAAACCATTGGAACAATGATAGACATTACTTGGATTTTCCTAGTGGCTCAAATGGTAAAAAATCTGCTTGGGATGTGGGAGACCTGGGTTTGATCCCTGGGTCGGGAAGATCCTCTGGAGGAGGGCTTGGCAACCCAAGTACTATTGCCCGGAGAATTCCCATGGACAGAGGAGCCTGGCAGGCTACAGTCCACGGGGTTGCAGAGAGTCGGACGCAACTGAGCGACCAAGCATGAAAGCTGCTTGCGCCTCAGTGGGGATGGGGGCGGTGGCGCCAACTGTACATGTCCTTCTGCGTTTGCAATCGAAACCTGAAAAGCCAGTTTCATGTACTGAAGCAGTAAAAATGTCCTCGATAGAGCAGATTTCATTATATCAACCTAAATTACCTGCCTTGTTAGTGTTCTGTGTGACACAATTGGAAGTCTGCTATTAGCACGTCTGTTGCAGACTGAAGTATCGTTGTTTCTGGAGGAAAAGCAGTCATGTTGTTATTTGAGTTGTGAGCTGAACCAGCTGCCTTTTTTTGGCAAGAGGGAAATATCATTTTTATTTGAAAGAGCAGCTGACAAACTGGTTATTCAGACTTGGTTATTTGGCCCACATTTTCTCAAAAACGAATAGTGTCAGCTTGTCACTTCCAGGGAAACTAAGGTACCTGCTACGTGAAATAAAATCCAATCTTTTAGGTAAAAATTGAAATTTTGGAGAATTTGATTCTGCCATTGTAAGTTTGACAGCATCCCAATCCTTAAAGATTTTTCTGATGAACTCAATGGAGATAATAAGGGATATGACTTTTTTCATAGGCTGTAATGATATGTGTCAACGTTTGGAAGAATACGTAGCTCAGTGGACCAATATTTTCCAAAGGACCAATGAACAGATTTACAAAAATATGTATGGGTATAAGTTCTAATCAACGTACAAGAAAGAATAATGGGTTTTAATGTAACAGTTAATACTATTGTTTCAAGTTTGATGTTGCACTTTTCCTTTAATAAATTACAGCCCATCAATAGATGAAAGGATACAGAAATTGTGGTATGTATATAAAACGGAATATTACTCAGCTATAGAAAAGAACACATTTGAGTCAGTCCTAATGAGGTGGATGAACCTAGAGCCTATTATACCGAGCGTAGTAAGTCAGAAAGAGAAAGACAAATATTGTATATTAATACATGCATATGGAATCTAGAATCTAGAACGATGGTACTGGTGAACCTGTTTGTAGGGCAGTAGTGGAGACGCAAACATGTAAGAGAGACTGTGGACACGGTGGGGGTAGGAGGGGTGAGACGAGCTGAGAGAATAGCATGGAAATGTGCATTACCACGTGTAAGATAGACAGGAGGTGGGGGTTTGTTGTGTGGCCCGGGGAGCTCAGCTCAGCACTCTGTGACAGCCTCGATGGGAAAGGGGCTCAGGAGGGAGGGGGCATATGTGTGCCTGTGGCTGATTCATGCTGATGTTTGGCAGCAACAAACACTGTATTGTAAAGCAGTTATCCTCCAATAAAAAGTACATTCAGAAACGAGAAATTACAGCCCATAAAATTTTGGTGTCATTTTAAAGAAGGATGTGTGCAATTATCTGAGAAGGCTTTTTAGGGTCCTCAGTAATTTTTACGAGTATAAAGTAATTCTGAGATCAAAAGTTTTGAGAATATGTACTTTAAGGAAGGTGTACGTTCAGTACTATTTTAAGAACTAGGGAAAGAGGGAAAGGAAATTAAGACATATAAAAAGGATCAGCTATTTACAACAATTTTATCTTTATTTAGGTAAGGTCCTTTATTGATTTCAAAATATTGATACTTTTCATCTACTACCTGGTTTGGTCCAAACCACAGCTCTGTCATTATCTTCATGTTAGAGATGAAAAAGAGCATACTTAGAGAAAGTTGGGGAGCTTTCCAAGATCACAAAACTAATAATTCTGTTAATCTCATTGCTGTAGCTTATTGACAAATGAAGTTAGACAAAATTGGATTTAAAGTATTGTTATCAGCTGTTTGAAGGTAGGGAAATAAATTTCCTGAGTATCAGCTTCAGTAATTAGGTAGACTTCATAAAACTCTGTTAGGTGTTAGGAGAATTAAGTTAGATACAGTTTACAAAGTGGCACATAGTGTGACTTGAATAAATAGTCATTTTTCTTATTATTGAAAGCTGCAGTATTACTGAATTTTTTATTTTATTTTTTCTTACTCAGAAGATACTTACATCTTTGCAACCCAAAGTGTGGTCTGCAGACTAGCATATCAGAGTCATCTCCTTGGAACTTGTACAAAATGCAGAATCTTGGGCCCCACGCTAGACCTACCATACCAGAATCTGCATTTTCACAACCCCCAGGGGTCTCTCTGCAGCCTGAAGTCTGAGGGGCTGCACTCCATAGGTATACCAACCTGAATTTCTTTTGCTGGGGGTTCCAATCAACCCTTGTCCTGCCACTGACTTCACACATAATGTTCTGATTAAAAAACAACGAAATGTTCCTTAGTGGCCTAAACTGTGTTGGCGTTGGGTGGAGGGGTGCCGCTGCTGGTCACATTTGTCGCTCTCCTTTTTGAAGTTAAGAGGCACATTGGTTAGCGCTGCCCCAGCGCCTGTCATGCGTGCAAACGTTGCACGCACAGCCTGTCACTCCTTCCTGCGTGTTTTCCCTCTCCTAGGAGTCTGCCTTTGCTCCGACGGCTTTCTTCAATTGCCTTGCCTCACTGTACCCTGGGCTTGCCCTTTAATTGTTCCTTTTTTTTCCTCCATTTATTTTTATTAGTTGGAGGCTAATGACTTTACAATATTGTAGTGGTTTTTGCCATACAGCTTCCAGTCTTCTGTCTTTGCTATGATCTGATAACATGCCCATGTTCTTTCCAGTTCAGCCATTCCATCTATCAATATCAAGTGGATTTCACTTTACATTGCTCCATCAGTAGAACTTTTCAATTCAAAGTTTCCACTGCAGTGCCTTCTCAACAATCCACCATGTACTTGACACAATACCCAAACAAAGGAATCTTAGATCAGGGCTTTTTCAGGTGGTGTTGAGTCAGGTTCAACATCCTTGGCACAGAGTTTATTCCATAATACTTCATCTTTCAAACATATATGCTTTTTATAAACTGCCACCCAACACCATTTAGATTAGAATCTTTTGGAGACCAGGAGAAACAGGTGAATGAAGCGTATTCAGGTGGAAAGGGTGTGGTTTAGGAGCATTGTAAGTAGACTATGTTGGTCTTATCTGTTTTTGGATTAACTAGAGAAATAAGTACAGAACAACTCTGCTTGTACGCTATGTATTTAAATACCTTCCTGATCGGCTCACAGGAAGTAAATGTGAAGAATGTTGAGAGAGGAAAGTGTAATTATGCCTGTGTTTCTAACTTTCAAAGAAAAAGAGAACATTGATTTTTGTGAGAAGACAGTCAAAGATCTTGAGAGACAGGGGTTACGTAAAGAGTTCTAGACTTGGAGTCACAAGAATAATTTGCTGTGTGACCTTTGAGCAGTTTTTTTTGCTTTCTCTGACCATAGCCTGAGTGTTTTGGATTAGGTAGGTTTCTTCTAGGTCTAAAAATCTTTGTATGGACAGCTTATAATATTTTCCCTTTGTTATAAGTATACTACATATTGCAGAAAGTTCAGAAAGTACAAAAAAGTATAAAGGAGAAAATAAGAATTGTGTGTGTGCTATTATCTGGTGTTAATATTTTGTTTTTTTCCCTCGGAACTTTTCTGTGTATGTATTACTTTTTTTAAAGAAAAATGGGATCATGCTGCTGCATATACTGTTCTGTATGCTATTTAAGCTTGTATTTCCCTTGTGAGATTTTCCCATTGCTAGACAGCTTTTTACTGCACCTTTCATGAACGGAATTTTGAGAATTTTATCAACTTTAGTTCATGGGGTAATCTTTGAAAGCACCTCTGCTCATACCTCAGACATAATCATTCCACAAGAATTTAAATATTTTTTAGGACAGTTTTTTCTTTTTTAATTGGAGGCTAATTACTTTACAATATTGTGGTGGTTTTTGCCATACATTGACATGAATCAGCCACGGGTGTACATGTGTTCCCCATCCTGAACCCCCTCCCACCTCCCTCTCCATCCCATCCCTCTGGGTTGTCCCAGTGCACCAGCTTTGAGTGCGCTGTTTCGTGCATCGAACTTGGACTGGTCATCTGTTTCACATATGGTAATATACATGTTTCAATGCCATTCTCTCAAATCATCCCACCTTTGCTTTCTCCCACAGAGTCCAAAAGTCTGTTCTTTATATCTGTGTCTTTTTTGCTGTCTCGCATATAGGGTCATTATAACCATCTTTCTAAATTCCATATATATGCCTTAATATACTCTATTGGTGTTTTTCTTTCTGACTTACTTCACTCTCTATAATAGGCTGCAGTTTCATCCACCTCATTAGAACTGATTCAAATGCATTCTTTTTAATAGCTGAGTAATATTCCGTTGTGTATATGTACCACAGCGTTCTTATCCATTCCTCTGCCAGTGTACATCTAGGTTGCTTCCATGTCCCGGCTATCATAAACAGTGCTGCAGTGAGCATTGGAGTACATGAGGACACAGTTTTTGTTTAATTCATCCCTCAACTCCATCTCCATTGTCTTTGTTTCTTCTTATGGTTTGATTATTAGTTTGCTGAAAATAATGACTTCCTTGAACTGTGTTTCCACTCTGAATTTCCCAGGTACTGCCACAGCACATGTGGGAAAATGTGTGCTCCTAAATGTAGTGGCCTTTTTAGCCTTATTTTTTATTATTCCAGTAACACTGTTACCACTCGAGGGTTTAGCACTTATACCTTCATGCATTCAGAGCAGTCCTACAGACCTGGGGCAAATGTAGGTAGCCATTTATCAGTCAGTATTTGTCAAGCATGCAGATCAGACTCAGCATATGGTAAGTGGTATGTGCTTGTTGGGTTTAGCACTTATACCTTCATGCATTCAGAGCAGTCCTACAGACCTGGGGCAAATGTAGGTAGCCATTTATCAGTCAGTATTTGTCAAGCATGCAGATCAGACTCAGCATATGGTAAGTGGTATGTGCTTGTTGGGTTTAGCACTTATACCTTCATGCATTCAGAGCAGTCCTACAGACCTGGGGCAAATGTAGGTAGCCATTTATCAGTCAGTATTTGTCAAGCATGCAGATCAGACTCAGCGCATGGTAAGTGGTATGTGCTTGTTGGGTTTAGCACTTATACCTTCATGCATTCAGAGCAGTCCTACAGACCTGGGACAAATGTAGGTAGCCATTTATCAGTCAGTATTTGTCAAGCATGCAGATCAGACTCAGCACATGGTAAGTGGTATGTGCTTGTTGGGTTTAGCACTTATACCTTCATGCATTCAGAGCAGTCCTACAGACCTGGGACAAATGTATGTAGCCATTTATCAGTCAGTATTTGTCAAGCATGCAGATCAGATCAGACTCAGCACATGGTAGGTGACATGTGCTTGTTGAATTCCTGCATGACTTTCCTGAGTTTACTCTTTGTCCGACCCTAGGTTCAGCCCTTTATTTCCTTACTTGGCGTAGTTATGTAAGGCAGGAGGGAGCCCACGTCTCAAGGGAGACTCTGTGTCCCGTATGTTTTAGGGGACTTGCACATCTTATATGCATAACTTGGATTTAGAGGTTCACAGGGTTCAGGTTATTTTTCAGCTTTTGCTCTGGTGGTATTTTACCAATTTTAAAGAATCATAAAGGGCCTCAAGATGCCTATCTCATAAATGTCCAGCTCTGTTGAAAAAAACCAACAAAACAAAACCCAGAAACCTACATTACAGCTCAGACTTGTCCTGTTCTCCAGATACACTTTGTAGAGATCATTTCTGTTTTGCACCCCAGGAGTGGCCTTTCACCTGCTTTTTTCTCATCCAACACCAGGCACCCCCTGGAATCCAACTCAGCTCACCTTCCCAGAGGAAACACTCCTTGGCTGCTCTTGGCCCGTGTCCCTTGTCCTTGAATGACTCAGTTTCCACTTGGTCGTTCAGAGGGCGGAGAGCTTGGTGGTTCGGATTGTTTCTCTGTCCATAACTGCTGTTTCCTTGGGCAGAGGGCTTCCCAGGTGGCGCTAGTGGTAAAGAACCTGCCTGACAGTGCAGGAGACCTAAGCAGCACGGGTTCAGTCTCTGGGTTGGGAAGGTGCCCTGGAGGAGGAAATGGCAACCCACTGCACTGTTCTTGCCTGGAGAATCCCATGGTTAGAGGATGCTGGCGGGCTACAGTCCATAGGGTCGCAAAGAGTCGGACGTGATTGAAATGACTTAGCACAGACACACGCATCCTTGGGCACAGTCCCTTAACTTCTCTGTGCTTAAGTCACCTCACCTGTACATTGGAGATACTAGAAGGAAATGGCAACCCACTCCAGTGTTCTTGCCTGGAGAATCCCAGGGACGGGGGAGCCTGGTGGGCTGCCGTCTATGGGGTCTCACAGAGTCAGACACGACTGAAGCGACTTAGCAGCAGCAGCAATGGTAGTTAACTTGCAGATTTGTCTTGAGGATGAAATGAATTAACCTATGTAAACTAGTTAGAAAATTGCCTGAAAGATAGTAGATGCTAGATTAGGGGTTATTATTATTATGGTGGTAGCTAGTAACTTATTCAACAAATATTTAGAGTTCCTGTTGTGTGAGCAGTAATGGTTAAGAGGTGAGGAGCTAATTGGTAGTGAGGGGAGAGGAGAGACTTGTTCTCATGGTCCATCCCCATAGGGCTGGATGTTTACTGAAGAATCCCCCAGGACTGTTTCTCACCACACCTGTGACTGGTGCTGCCTAGAATATAAAGGCCTGTGAGAAGAGATAGTGAGAGGGGGTCAGTTTAGTTGGAGAGATGTAAGAAGGTGTCCAGGAGGAAGTGATGGGCAAACGGCAAAGGATTCTGAGGGGCAGCGGCAGCATGTACAGAGGGCCTGGGGTAGCAAGGATGTGGTGTGACCCAGAATCGGGAGCTGACCAGGTTGCTGGTGGGCAGAAAGATACGTGGTGGGTAGAGACAGGAAGGGTAGTCAGGGGCCAGGTCCAGGCAGGGCCTTGCAAACCATCTCAGGGCTTTGGAATTTTGCTTTTAAGAGCAATTGGGAATCACCAAAATGTTTTTTTCTGTTTCGTTTTGTTTCTATTTTTGCTCATAGTAACAAAGTTTCACTTACCTTTTGGAAAGGTCATTTTAGCTTTAGTGGCAGGAACAAATCAAAGAGAGAGGGTTGCATGTAGAAAGCACTATCTTTTTTTACTTGGCTATTTCATAACTATTTACTTTCTCTTTCCTACTGGATTTTTAAGTTTTACTTGTGGCTATGCAAGTTAAAATTTGCACAAATTAAAGTTAAATAGCATAAAAAAATAATTCAGTTCCTCATCACACTGGCCACTTTTCAAGTGCTGGCAGTGATGTGCAGGCGCCACCCTGAAGGTCAGCACAGACAAAGGGAACATTTTATCATCTTAAAAAACTGTGCATAATGCTGACGATTGTAATATCATAAGAGGGTTTTTTTTTTTTTTCACTTTTATGGTCTTTTCCCAGGAAGTAATAATGAAAATGTACATAGAACAAATGTTCTTTGCTGAAGAAATGGTTGTTAGAACAAAATTAATTGCTTAAGAGGGGTAAGTTGTGAATGTTCTTACAAGTATAATTTTAAGACTCCTTATCCAATGAATGTGTGTAATTGAGTTGACTTAAGCCAGGATATACATATTAAAAGGTGACCTTTCTGAAATTATGGTTGCCTCCTAAATTATAAACCTATGTATACATTATCATATTTTAAGTTCTGTCTTTAATTTGTCACTGTCATTGTGATTGAGTGTAATTGTGATAGAGTGTTATTGTGATTTTATTGGGTCTTTATAGAAAGTAAGGGGTCATTTTTAAGCTCCCTGTTAATCCCATTCTCTGTCTTCAGGAGGAATGACCAAAAATCTTCTGGAAGTTATCTTTTTGTTGTCTGTTTCCACTGCTCATTTTTCAAGAATAAATGCAGGAATGCTAGTCATTATGTTCCAAAAAATAGTTCTGAAAAAAAAAAAAAACTAGAAATAAATCACATAAACTGAACATGATGTTCTGTCTGCTTTTTTTTTGGTTTGTCTCTGACCCACCACCTGAATAGGCAGGTACCTGCCGAGGCAAGAAAAGCAGTGTCATTTGTGTAAAGCCCACAGCACTTCACCTTGGCCCGTCTGTTCCATCCTCTGCCTGAGGGCGGGAGGGGCTGTCCTGTAGCATTAATAAGCGAGTTTGCTCTCTTTCCTGTCTCATGAACTTAACAACACTAAAATCACTTAATACTACTTTTATTTAGTGACTCATGTCTTTCTTGATTGTAGGTTCTAAAGAAACAAATCATTTTCAGGATTATTTTGACAATGCTTTCCCCCACCTCCTTGAATCCAGCTGAAGCAAGATCTAATTAAAATATGTTCTGCATCTAGGAGACTGAGAATTAAAAACAAGTGAACTCTCAAAATGGAAAGTTCTTTGCCTGTATTAACTGTAACTTCATTTATGCCTTGGGGTGTGTGTATGTGTGTAACTGATGTCTAATTATTTGCTATGCAGCCAGGGTCCAATTAGAAAAATAAAATCCATTCCTGGTAATTGAATCTAGAGAATTTAGTATAAGAAACCAGTTACAGAGGTGTTGGAAGAGCTGAAAGTCAAATGTTGGAAAAACTGAACGCTGAGTGGGATGGTGTGGCAATGAGGCGACCCATGGAAGAGTAACAGAAGGAAGCTTATACTACCTTGAAGTCAGGAAAGACAAAGGGAAAATCTGAAGAAACGTGGAGCTGGCAGCCAGGAGAGAAGCTGGAACCCTGGAGAGATGAAGCCTCTGCCGAGGGGTCCTGTCTGAGGCAAGGAGAACAGGGAAGATGTATGCTGACTGTATTTCCAGCCATCCCCTCTCCCCCCACCCCACATCTTCTGCGGGGTTTCCCTGGGGTGATGCTGGCGTCAGGGAGCCCCGCTAATGTAATTAGTTAAGAGGTCCTTTCTCTGGGGTAGAAGCACAGGAAAAAGGCAGCGTCGGAGTTTGGGTCTCTCAGAAACAGACTCAGAGATGGAGGCTGGCACGCCAGGGGTTTCATCGGCTTCGCTCTTGAGATCAGCTCCTGGGGAAGGGAAGGGACTGTGGGAAGGTGAGGTGAGCTGGGATGCGGTCTCTCCACGGAGGCCGTTCTTCCTGGCCTGAACCCTTAGAGCTTTTGAAGAGGGCGCAGTCTTTCCTGGGCCAGGGGTGTGGCCTTGGGTAAATGCTCTCTTTAGCTGGGACAGTTCTTGTCCGGTGGCGCCCCCAGCACCCGGAGGAGTAATTCCTTCTTTTTTGAAGGGGAATCCAGGCAGCTTATTGCAGTGCCCGCTACTGTTGGGGCAGATACGAAACCATGTCTGCACATGGTTTATTTTTGTTAATCATATGGTACTGAAATCACATGAAGTGTAAGTCCAGCTTTCTCATTTAACAATATCATTTATTGTTTAAATATTTCCATGTCCCAACCTATCACTCTGTTAAAAATATATATACTTTAAAGATTTATTGATAAAATAAGAAGTGCTTGTCAAATAGTATTACATGTGAAAAGAAACAAAATTGTATATAAAGTAATTTTTTAATTGAAAAAAATATATATAGAATAATTTCTCAAGTATGTAAATATATACATTTGTGTGTGTGTGTATATATAACATATGCATATATATACATGCATGTGTAAAAATGAATGTATATATATGTGCATTTTTTTAAGAAGTAAAGGAAAATAAACCAACGTTTTTAAGTAGTGGAAATTTTGTAGTGGAATAATATAGATTCTTGCCTATTTCTTTTTTCAATAAACTTTTTATTTTTAGAATACTTTTGGATTTACTGAAAAGTTGCAAAGCTAGTACAGAGTTTTCATATGTCACACACCAGTTTCCCTGTCTTTAACATCTTATATTAGTATAGTACATTTGTCACAATTACTGAACTAATGTGGATACGGTCCTGTTAACTAAAGTACAAACTTTGTTCATATGTCCTTAGTTTTTTTGTGATGTCCTTGTTTGTCGTTTCGGTGTCCTATCCAGGAATACCAGGTTATGTTTTGATGTTATGTCTAGTTGGGTTCCTTTTGGCTAGGCTTCTCAGACTTTCTTTGTTTTTGATGACCTGGACAGTTTCAAGGAGAACTAGTTGTGTATTTTGTGGAATGTCTGATGTTTATCTCATGATGAGACTGGGATTATGTGCTTTGGGGAGGCAGACCACAGGGGTGAAGTGTCATTCTCAACACATCATATCAAGATTCTGTGCTATTAATATGACCTCATCGTTGATGATGTTAACTTTGATTACCTGGCTGAGGTAGTGTCTATGAGGTTCCCACCTCAAAAATACTCTCTTGTGCCTTTCCATTTTGTACCCTTTGGAAGGAAGTCACTGTGTCCAGCCCACACTTACAGAGTAGAGTTAGATTTCACTCTCAGGGTGGAGTATTTGCATAAATTGTTTGGAATTCTTCTGTACTGGAGATTTGCTTTTTCTTCACCACATATTTATCTATTCAATCATTTATTTGCATCAGTATGAACTCCTTAGTGTTTAGTTTATACTTTGTATCGTAACCTAATAATACAGTGTTTATATTTTTGCTCAAATTGTTCCAGCTTTGGCCTTTGAGAGCTGGCTTCTGTGTCGCTTTGACACACCCACATGGTTGTGTGTGTGTGTCTTTAATACTGCCTTACTTTCTGGTGCTAAAAATGAGTCTAGAGAAGGCGAGGGTGGGATGTTTCGAAAGAACAGCATCAAAACATGTGTATTATCTAGGGTGAAACAGATCACCAGCCCGGGTTGGATGCATGAGACAAGTGCTCGGGCCTGGTGCACTGGGAAGACCCAGAGGGATCGGGTGGAGAGGGAGGTGGAAGAGGGGATCTGGATGGTGAATACATGTAAATCCATGGCTAATTCATTTCAATGTATAACAAAAACTACTGTAATGATGTAAAGTAATTAGCCTCCCAACTAATAAAAATAAATGAAAAAAAAATAAACCCTTATGTATTCATATAAAAAAAATAAATAAAATTAAAAAAAAAATAAAAATGAGTCTAAAAGTCTGTAACTTCATCACACATAGTTACAGTTCTTTTTCTTGTGATGAGAATTTTCAGGATTGACTCTCTTAGCAACTTTCAAATATACATTTTAGTATTATCAGTTATGGTCATGATACTGTACTTTTCCAGCACTTATTACTTATTTTAGAAATGGAAGTTTATACCTTTTGTCACAGCCAGTGATTGTGTGTTTGTGTGTATGTATTATGGAGCCTTCCCTTACTTTCTGGTACAAGATTCTCAGAGTTTTAGGCTCCTCTCGTCCTATTTTTTCCCCCTAAGTGTTTACTAGTCTCTTGATACTCTAAAACTAGTGAATATAACCAATGAGTCCACTTCTTCACCTGAAACTTAGAAGTGGACTTGTGTAAATGTGTATACCTGAGCTCTGTGTGCATTTACCGAAGGAAGAAAAGTATACGTCACACTACTCACATCTTATCACTCTGTGGAGTAGTTTTTAGACATTTCTCTTCCTCTGTGAAGTGATGAAGACCCAGGTCATTGCTTCTGAATGAAGCTGGCCAGTTGTGTACTTTTGGCAGAGTCAGCTCTTAGATTCCTTCACTGACCATTTTATTGTGGGAATTTAGGCATAAAATCTGGGAGGAAGAAAAGCAAGCATGTTCCTTCATATGGTCAGGAAACCATATTGGTTAGTACTACCAACTTTGATAAATTTGTCTCTGTTCAGCATCTGGTCATCAGCTCTAATAGACTCAAAAGCACCTCATGGTTTTTGATGGGTCAAGGATTCAGGAAAGGCTTGGCTTGGCTGGTGTGGCTCATAGGCATGCATTTGCTGTCAGTTGCAACAGTAAGGAATGGAGCTCCTTGATGTTGGCCAGGCATCTGTCTCCCACTTCAGGTAGTTTCAGAACCTCCCAACTGGTCTCTGTTGAGATAGTCTGGGTTTACCGCATGATAATCTCAGAGTAGAATGCTTGCATTGGGGCTGATGGCTTTAAGAGTAAGTATTTCAGAAATAAATTTACATAATTTTAAAGTAATTGGATAGGGTTTTATACTGTTTGGATTTCAGTTCAGTTCAGTTTCTCAGTTGTGTCCGACTCTTCTGACCCCATGGACTGCAGCACATCAGGCTTCCCTGTCCATCACCAACTCCTGGAGCTTGCTCAAACTCCTGTCCATCAAGTCGGTGATGCCATCCAACCGTCTCATCCTCTGTCGTCCCCTTCTCCTCCTGCCTTCAATCTTACCCAGCATCAGGGTCTTTTCAAATGAGTCAGTTCTTCACATGAGGTGGCCAAAGTATTGAAGTTTCAGCTAATGTACTTATATTAACTCAATTGTTTATTAACAGAAATTTATGTTATTTGCATATCTTTGCTATTACAAATAATGCTACAGTAAATAAATATCTATGCATATCCGTATCTGCTAATGTGAAACTTTCTATCAGATAAATTAAGAGATTTGGAATTGCAGGAGTCAGTCAGTCAGTCAGTTCAGTCGTTTAGTGGCGTCTGACTCTTTGCGACCCCATGGAATGTATAGTCCATGGAATTCTCCAGGCCAGAATACTGGAGTGGGTAGCCTTTCCCTTCTCCAGGGATCTTCCCAACCCAGGGATCAAACCCAGGACTCCTGCATAGCAGGTGGATTCTTTACTAGTTGAACCACAAGGGAAGCCCAAGAATACTGGATGGGTAGCCTGTCCCTTCTCCAGCAGATCGTCCTGACCCAAGAATCGAACTGGGGTCTCCTGCATTGCAAGCGGATTCTTTACCAGCTGAGCTATCAGGGAAGCCACTACTTAAGAAGCTACAGTAATTTTGAAGATTAAAGAGAGGCCACAAAAGTGTATTTTTCAATATTGAAAGCAGAAGACAGTTAAATAAGCCATAGACCAAAATCAGTGTTGATATTTAATAATTTTGTGATTCCATGTGGGCATTGCCCACTTTTATGTGTAAATAGAAACTCTGGTTACCTGCCAGGTTTTTAAGAGGATCCTGCCTTGTGTTGAGGTGTTTCCTGTTACTCATCTTCTTGATTAGGTGTGTCTCAGGATTCAGTGAGGGTGTAGCAGTCATGGAGAGAAGCTGGCCATCAAAGCTGAATCTCTGCTGAGAGTTACTTTATACACCAAATGGACATTTTACGCTTTGACCTTTAACTTCAGAGGGAAATAGTCTGTGAAAACTATCCCTGAAATCTGGGAGAAGTGATTTGCTCACTCAGGCAGAAGTTTAAAAATTAAGGGATGTTATTTTCCTTTGAAAGTGTTTGGTACTTTTGGAAACAAAAATAAATGATCATGTTTTTCTTTTTATTGTATCTTTATGAAAGAATGGATGTTAGCTGAGCCTATTGTGGTAATCATTTCATTGTGTATGTCAATCAAACCATCATACTGTATGGCTGAAACATATATAGTGATATATGTCAATTATTTGTTAATAAAACTGGGGAAAGAAATCAGTGAACATGATAGGAAAGGAGAATTACCAGCCTAGATAAATCAGTTCTCTGGAGACCTTTCAGGGTCCCAGGAAAAATTTCCAATATGAAGAATATGGCTCAGGTGTGTCTGGCTCGTCTTCTGCTTCACCTGGGAAAGTAAGCCTTCAGGGCTGCTGTTTCAGGTACTTCTCATGACAGGCCTAGGAGTTTATCCCAATGGTCTGCATTCAGGAAGAAATCTTAATATATGTATGGATTTGGAGTAGCAGTCCATAAGAGAGGAGGGTACGGGATGGGGTTGGGGTGATCCAAGTAAAGATAAGATCAAATGTCAGGGGAAAGTAGACTCATAGATACTATATATTTATTAGGGAGCATAGAAAATATCCAATCCAAACCAATAAAGGGACTGTCGATGATGTGATTTTCTCAATGTCACAAAACTCCCAAAGTAATACACAGCTTCATTTGGATATAAAGGCATGAGAGTTATTGATCTCTTTGAGATTAGGGCTGCAGCTTCGTTATAGTTATATGTTTAATTGAAAATGGATAGAGTTTTAAAAATAATTTCCCTACAGTTTACGGTATGGTAACATTCTAACCTTGTTTCTGTTTTCTTAAGCTAGGATTCTCATTTGATAGTTCATCTTAACATGTTCTCCTAAAAAAATTTTTTTTCAATTATCATGACTAGCTCTTGTGGGCTACTGATTTGAACTTTCCTTGAAACATTTCTTCAAATGCTTATTTTACAGGCATAATTTGTTAAAAATTAGGAAAATGATTAAATTTGCTTAAATATCAAAGGTGTAAAACCCCTTTTTAGACTATTATAGTTTAGACAAGACTGTCACATTTTTATCTGCCCAAGAGACGAGTGAAACCAAGTGTGTGCTGTGCTCATTCAAAAATAATTGTTTTGAAGTGTGCTTTCTATTATCAGTAACTCCTAACAGATTGTGGGTATCATCTTCTCTTTCTAGTATATAGTGTCATATCTGAATGTTAAAACATATCTGTCTGCTATTATCTTTCTTTCTAACTTAGGAAAACAGTTAAAAGCTCAGAGTAAACATGGATGGGGGAGCCATTAAGAGTCAGTATTTCATAATAATATAAATATTACATAAATATTTAAATATTAATTTAATATTTAATTAAATATCTATACCTTCTGACTTTATTTTTTCTTTATTCTTTTTTAAAGGGGTATGAGAAAAAAGAATCCCAAAGAAGAGTGTGTAGTTTTTTAATGTGAATATTATTTCTTTTTACTCGTGACTGGAATTCACTTTGGTAAAATCTGTTATACTCAGAATGCTACTGATTTCCCTTATTCACTAAATATGAAAAGTAGTTGGTATTTTAAGAAATGTACCAGATTTCATGGTAATATTTCTGAATAAATTAGAAGTGAGTGCTGTTGGGAATCATGGTATACATCCAGCAATTCTATTAATCATTATTGTAAAAAAAAAAAAAAGTGCGTTGATGGTAGATTCTTGGAAAGTCAACCAAAAGTCTCTGTGATATGTCATTGAAGCTTGTTTTTGTGAACTCCTATCTTAGCGTCTCTCATTTTAAAGGCAATATTTTCCCTTCTGTGTTTGTGGAAACTGCTGATATCCACAGAGCAGAGATTCTTTCTGTCCATAAAAGTAAGAATCTCTCTGAGGGGAGTGCTATGGCTGGTGATCTTAGATTGCTTGTAACTCAAACAGAGGTCTTATTGTGCTTCAGCAGCTGAGTTTGAGAAGGTAATGACATATCCTATCCACGTTCTGGGCTTGAGCAGGTGGTTACCGCACCTGTAAGGATGTGTGCAGAGTCAAAGGAGCCTACCATGGTGTTCTTTTCTGTTATACTCTCATTAGCCTTCTGATTTGTCCTGGTTATTCTTAGAAGCAGTGGTTTGGTCGCCTTGATCACCAAGATATATTTGGGGTTTTGCTGTCATTTGTGTGTGTGTGTGTATTATAGTTTACAAAATTACATGTTATTGCTTGAAACGTCATAAAATGAGTCTCCGTTATACTTTTATTTTACCACCTCTTCTCTGTCATTGTAATCTTCAGCCTATGCTAGTCATAAGCTGATAGATATTGTGATAATGACTTCCGTGACTTCTGATTGAGACTTGTCAATGAGAGAATAAATACTGTCATTGTTTCCATAATTGCCAAAGCTGGCATAATGGTGAGGGTAAAGGACATTCAGTTTAATACAGGTATCATATGAGATGTTCCCTTGTATAGTACTGGCAGACACTAATATTTCTTAAATTGATTTTGATTAGGTTGAACATGGGTCAGAGAGAGATAAAAAAGATATGTTTTTGGAAGCTATCAGAAATTGAAATACAAATTTGAAGTCATAAACTTAATTTTATAAAGAAATTCTGAAAGAACATTACAGCATACTAACACATATATATGGAATTTAGAAAGATGGTAATGATAACCCTATATGCAAAACAGAAAAAGAGACACAGATGTACAGAACAGACTTTTGGACTCTGTGGGAGAAGGCGAGGGTGGGATGTTTCGAAAGAACAGCATGTATATTATCTATAGTGAAACAGATCACCAGCCTAGGTGGGATACATGAGACAAGCGCTCGGGCCTGGTGCACTGGGAAGACCCAGAGGAATTGGGTGGAGAGGAGGTGGGAGGGGGTACCGGGATGGGGAATACATGTAACTCCATGGCTGATTCATGTCAATGTATGACAAAACCCACTGAAATGTTGTGAAGTAATTAGCCTCCAACTAATAAAAATAAATGAAAAAAAAAAAACAAAAAAAAACTTCACAATATTAAAAAAAAAGAAATTCTGACTGCTTATATATCTTTTATGCTGTGTATTATATTATAAATATATTATGTTGTATTAAAGTTAGAATATCCTCTGAAGGACCATAGCTATTGTGTAATTTGTGGTATATTTCCCATATGTAAAGATACATACAAGTAATCTCACTTGGGCTTCCCTGGTGGTTCAGCTGGTGAAGAATGTGCCTGCATTGAGGGCGACCCGGGTTTGATCCCTGGGTTGGGAAGATCCCCTTGAGAAGGGAACAGCTACCCACTCCAGTATTCTGGCCTGGAGAATTCCACGGACTGTATAGTCCGTGGGGTCACAAAGAGTTGAACATGACTGAGCGACTTTCACTTCACTTAATCTCACTTTATCCACCTTAAGTTGTGAAGATGATCTCAAACTTGATGATTCTCCGATGTTTTTGGCAGAAGCAAACATAAATGCTTTCTTGAGGGAAACACCTTCATCCTAGGCTTCAAAGAATCCTGGAAATTTTTAGCCTAAGTGAACAGAATACATTTAGAAATGATCAAGCGCACACAGGGAGCAAAAACCAGCAGAAACGTCACACAGCAGAAGACGACGAGCAACAACTTCAGATGATGATGTTATCAAACGCGGATTATAAAATTCTTGACCATTTGTTAGAGAAAATATGGGAGAAATAATAGGGAATTGAATTAGGAGAAGAATTTCTTGTGATCTCTCTTTGTGATACATACTAGTTAATGTCTTCTGAACTACCTTTCAGCTCACAAATTCTGTCTTCCACCACTCTTTCTCTCTTCTAATGTGAAGCCTAATCCCTTAATTTTGTTCATTTTATTTTTCATTTTAGTCCTAGAAATTTTATTTGGTTGTTTAAAAAACTTTGTAGGTTTATTGATTTCTGATAGTATTATCCATTTTCCTTTCATTTTGGACACTATTTGAAGAAATGATAATTTTCTCAAACTAATGAAAGACCTAATCCTTAAAAGAGCTATATACAAAAAATAAAAAATAAAAAGAATAACATGGCAGAATATAATGGTAAAAATTAAAATCACTGAAGGTATAGAAGAAAATTATCGCATTTTTTCCAGTGTGACAGGCAACTGAACTCTCAATAGCAATGATTAAAAGCATGAAATAGTACAAAGAGATGAGATCTTCACTGTACAAAAAGAAAACAGTTGCCAGGCTAGAATTGTATACCCGTCCAGAAATATCTTTTAAGAATCAGAACAAAATAAAGACATGTTTATGCAAAAATTACTGAGAGGCTCTGCCATCAGGAAAATTTTAAAAGATTTTTTTAAGCAGAAGGTAACTGATTTCCCAGATAAAAGGTGTAAAGGAAAAAAATGTATTAAAATGCATAAAGTTGTAAATATTTGGGTATGCCTGAATGAACTTATAAAATAACAAGGTCTTAGGGGTTTAAAAGTTAGAATAAAAGTTATATTAAAAGAGAAGGAAGTCTAAAAAGCTATAACCTAAACATCCATATCAACAACTTTGTAAAAGAAAATCCACTAATATATAAAAAAAGGAAAACCCAGAAAATTAGACCTGGGATATGGAAGAAAAAAAATAAGGATAAGACCAGAAGTCAGTAAAATAAAAAAATAAACTTAGTAAAGAGACTGACAAAGTAAAAGACAATTTCTTTGAAAAAGTAATATTACCCCTAGTGAACCTGCTTAAGCAAAAAAAAGGGAAGCACAAATTATATCAGGAATGAAAAAAACACAAATCCAATGCTACAGATACTGAAAAGATAACAGTTTGTTATTGTAAATCATTTATATCAATATATTTGAAAATGTAGATGAAATGAAAAATTCCAAGAAAAAAAGGCACCTTATCAAAACTGAGTCAAGAAAAATTAGAAAATCTAAATAATTCTGTAACCCATGAAGAGATTGAACTAGAAATCAATAAACTTACACAGATCTTTCTAGGTCCAGACCTCTCCATTAGTTCTATCCTCCATTAACTCTATCCAGAGTTAGTTCTAACTAACTCTGATCTTACACATCTTTACTGCTTATTTTATGAAGTTGGCATGGCCTTTTACTTTAGGATCTTTTTATTGTTAGTGTCCTGGTATTTTACAGTGATGTAATTAAGTATGAGCCTTCGATTGATTATTCTGGATGCTTGATATTAGGACCTTTTGATTTCAGGATTTGTTCATATCTTCTTAAATGCCATTAACAATACTATTGTTAATGGGTTTGTTTTAAATATTTTTTTCCTCTTCCTTTTTTTCCTTTGTTGTTTATCTTAGATCTTTTCTTTTTGTTCATTTTGTATTCTAAGTTTACCTCAAATGATGGGTGAATTATGGTGGTTCATTGATGTTTAGCATTGAGGGATTAGGTAGGTTGAATGGAGGCAGAATTTGTTGATTAGAGTTTACTTAGAGTAAGTCGGCAGGGAGGAGCTTCCTGTTATGCTGAAGATCCCTAAAATGCCAGAATGAGGTAAACTTTACTCTGGATCACTAATATCCATGCTAGCTTCTGGGTTCTCCAGTATACTGATCCTAAATGTATATGGGTTTGTTGTGGAAGCTTTGAGCCCTTGCCATTTTGAAACCGAACCCCTTTCTGCCAGGCAGATGTCAGCTTCTTCAGAGCTTTAGGTTTCACGAGAGGTCGGGTGTGAGGCTTGCCTCTAAGTGATGTGCTTGCCCAGGGTTATTGTCTTCTTTCCCCATTTTCATCTGACCTGTTATATATAAGATCTCACTGCCATTTGGGGGAATCTTCATTGAGGTCAAATGTAACTGAAATGATGCTGTGTGTAAGAGGCTGTATAAGAGTTAGAACTTTGTCTTTAGAAAGCTCCTCCATCCACTCAAGCAGTTGTTCTAACTTTTGTACTGAACTTTGTAACACTCCAGAGTTCTATAAGAACAAGACATTATCTTTGGGCCTGTCATATCTTTGAGTCTCCAGTGGATATTTCTTGGCACCAGACTTTTTGCATTAAGATCTAATCCTCGTCCTCTAGGAAAGGAGATCCCCTGAAGACTCCAGCAGTGTCTTGGTCTGAGTTCTTTCAGAGTGGTTTCCAGAAGTATGCAGCTTTGGTCAAAGGTCAGAAGACTGATAGGTAATATGGTCAGATAATTAATTCATCTTCAAGTTGGAGGGGGAGTCTGTCACATTTGAATACCAAATCCAGCCATCTTCCATCTCCTTAAAAAAATTGCTTTCTGCCTTTATTCATTATAGGTGCCCTATATATAAAGCAGACACAAAGGCACTTAACGAACTTATTGACTTTGTCAATTCACATGAAGAGAAGGGGGGAGGTTTATAGTTTTCCTCCAAGTTGTGTTTAATTAGTGTACTGATTTTTCAGGTCAGCAGTTACTGAACGCCTGTGTGTTCGGCCCTGTGCTTGGCCTGGAAAATACCAAGATGAGTAAATAAATCCATGCCTCCCTGGAGCTCACAGTCCAGTCAGAGGCAGACAGATAAACAGATCTCTCAGAGCACGGTCAGGCTGCAGTAACTGGGAGTGAGGAAGGGACCGGAGGACAGAGCGTCTCCTGAGAGAAAGCAGGCACAAGAGTGACATCGCAGACTTCCACAGTGTCGCCAGAAGATCTTTCTAGAATTTATAAATTCAGTCATGTTCCTTCCATGTTCAGATGCCTCAACAGCTTCTCAGTGACTGCCCCGAAGGCCACCTTTCAGCCACTCCACTGGCCCTCCCCCCACCACCGACTGCCCACTCCCTTCACAACCTGACCGCTTAAGTTCGAATCTCGCCCCTGTCACTTACGAACTGTGATCCTTGGCAAGTTGCTAACCTCTCTGTAGCTATTTCTTTAAACTCAGTAAACAATCATCTGTGTCTCAGTGTTACTGTAAGGATTAAATGATTTGATATAAAACTCATAGAATAGTGCCTAGCACATAGTAAGTATCACCGAAGGGATGGTTACTACTGTTCTGTACAAGTGATGGCTTACTGCCATCATTGTTTCCTCTTTCCCAAACCGGTATGATTTCCTTCCCTGGCATTGCACAAAGCACCGTTGCATAGATCTGTTCCTGAGTTAGACACCAGGCCCCTCTGTTGGGGCCCTAGCTGAACCAGAGCTCCCCCCAACCCCCGATTGCTCAAGGAGTTCTTTCCCACTCAGGTGTGTGCTGCTAATAACGAATCTGAGTTTGGTGCAGCAAGTCAGGCTTTTACTCAATGACCAGAGAATGGAGAAGGGGTGTTCATGCTCCCAAGGTACGTTCTCCCCGAAGGGAGGGGAGTAAGGGAATTTTAAGGGTCAGGAGGCAGACAGGACATCAGGACTCTAGGAAGGGGTGGAGACGTCTGGGGCAGCAGGGGCATACACGTCCTCCCTGCCCCTTTGCACATGGCACCAGTTGTGCCTAGCAGAGTACAAATCCCCCTCTTCCCCCAGGTAGGGATGAAGCATGGTGATGAAGCAAAGGTAACTCTTGGACATCTCCAGGTTTCATCTGCACATGCGAGATCCTGTGGTCAAGTCAGGGCCAGTTCAGGGCGGTTGACCACTGTGTGTCTCTCAAAGCACATATGTCTCTCAGTAAAACTTCAAAGCATCAGCCCAACACCAGGTGCTTTTGAAACATGGAGATGAGTCAGGGCCAGTGTCCAGCTCTTAAGGGTTGGTATGGAAACACAGAGATAAATCAAGGCATGGAAAGTGGTGACATTTATCCTACTTTATCTGCCATCTTGGAGCTGGCTGGTTCAGTCTAGTTTTGCTGCAGGACTTTGTGGCATCATGTTGATGAGCCACAACTAGCCTGTATAGTTAAAAAACAGTTTCTGCACCTTTGCATGGGTGACACATTGGCACTACCTACGTTAATTCTTAGGTTGCTTCTCACCATCTCATATCTTTATCATCAACAAATTCTAGAGTTGTTGTCCTGAGTAGATTATCAACTCAGATTAGAGATTTCATCACAAATTCTTTTTTGCTTTAATTTTGTACTCCACAGAATTGAAACCCCATGCATATTGCAGGCACTCAGACATTGTTTGTTGATTAAAGGGGAAATCCAGCTCTCTCTTCATGATGTCTTTTTATAACCATTCTCTCCTTTTCTTCTCTCCACTATACAGTTAGCATGTTAACACTTCTTTACGTATTTCTACTGCAGCTCTCGTCCAGTTCTATTGTAATCATTCATTTTAATGTCCACATGCTTTGTTTCTCTGGCAGGATAGGAATTGCTTTCATTTGCATCTCTGGCCTTTAGCAAAAGGGTTTCACACAATAGCCACATATTTAGATGAGTACTTGACAAGGAGAATAATATGCATTATGTTAGTGAAGTGAAGTCGCTCAGTCACGTCCAACTCTTTGCGACCCCACGGACTGTAGCCTACCAGGCTCCTCTGTCCATGGGATTTTCCAGGCAAGAGTACTGGAGTGGGTTGCCATTTCCTTTTGAGGGAATCTGTGAGAACAAAAAAAAAGATTGAGTGATTTCTTTGTACCTATTTTGTTTCAATAAATATCCAAGAAATAATTCAGATCCTCTAAACAAGCAGGAAACTCCAAGTAAATATTCTTCTAACATAGAGGCAAAACATGCCAACAACTTTTCTTATATGCCTCCAAGCTTCATGATTTTTAAGGTAAAATGTAGATACAGCATTGTTCAAACTATTCTAGACAGGTTTATTACAAAGAAATAAACTTTAATTTTCATGGTTTAAGTTGTTATTGTTTAGTCGCCAAGCTATGTCTGGCTCTTTTGCAACCCCATGAACTATAGCCCTCCAGGCTCTTCTGTCCATGGGATTTTATTACAGAATGCTAAATACAGATTAGTTTGACTATTTTTTCATTTCCTTATATATTTACAGTTGACAATAAGAGAGTTTTTGTTGCTTTTGATAGATCCTTTAGAATCACCCTTCTATAAGTTTGTGTCACTTTATACCATCAAGGCTTAAGAAAACTTATTAGTATTCTCTTTTGATACCTTGTTCTGCTTGCTGTTCTTTACTTGTTTGTTCAGGCTCTTCTGAATGGCTGTTTATTTTAATGGACATATATACATTTAGGTTTTTGATTTCCCAAAAAGAAAACTGACCTAGACCCTGTTGCATTTTAGGCCTGCTATTCTTTTACTCTTCTTTCGTTTCCCCTCATTTTCCTTTGAGATGAGTCAGACTTGCTTCCTTAGTTTTCTTGCCACTCTGTTTCTCTTTAGTTCTGCAGGCCCTTGACAGTAGGCATCCTGAGGACAGAGGTCATGTCTCCTTTTTACCAAGTACCCAGTACTTAGTCTGCAGACCAGCATATGGTCAAGATGCAGTATATATTATTTGAGGGAATGAGTTCAGAAAACTTAAAAGCCTTTACCCACCATCCACCCAGGGCCATTCACCCATTCCTCCTGGCTCTGTTCTCTCTTCATTTTGGTTTTCAGGAAATGCCACACCACCTTCCTATACTACATCTCTTCCCCTTGTCAAATTCTTGTTCCTGCAAAAGGAGGCTGCTCATCCCTCATCTGCTGCCTCCCATATCCCATCCTGAAGGCCTTGCCTTATGCTGGCTTTCCTCTGCTTGTCCTCTCTTCCCGTCCATCAGCTCTGCCTGGCAGTGACACCATCATGTCTCCCTTTCAGAGCCCAGCTGAGAGGCTTCTTTGGTGAAAGCTTTTCTGATCTCCTTCTCACTAAACACCTTAGCCTTTCTTCTTTAAACACTAGAATTCTGTAACCAAATATGCGCCGTTTGTGACTTTGCTTTTTCCCAAAAACAGCAAAGCTCCCTGGTGTATCTCTTATACTTTGTTTTGGTGCATGATGTAATCTTTACATGTACTTGGTGCTCAGTGCAGATTTTGCTGGATTGTCCAGAAATGTGACATTCCAGAGAACTGCCGCGGGAGCTCCATTCCACTGAGAAATATTGAAGACAATTTTGTAGATTTTTCTGCTCCTTTTTTTTTTTTTTTCTAACTCACAAGCTTCTGTCATTGTTCTTGGGAGTTATATGGTGTAACCATTTATATTAAAATGTCAAAGTCCAGAGTATTGGAGAATGAGAAGGTGGCAAAATATTAGAACTGGAAAGATTTTTAGGGATCCAGGGAGTCCAGCCCTTTAATTTTATGAGAGAATAAATTGGCGTCTGGAATGTTAAAGCGACCTGCCTCAAATCTATCCATAGTTAGTTTATGGTAACATTTGGGTCTTGGTTGTAATCTTTCAACCCTGTCTGTTGCTCATTCCCACAAGCTGTCACAGGGCACATGAGGATACTGTTTAGGTTTGTGTAACAAAACTGTTAAAAGAGGCCTCTGATGTTATCATATTACCTTTTATGGACTAAAAAGTAGAAAATTGAGTCTCTTATTAGGTTTCCCTTTCCTCTTCTTTAATTATAAGTTTTTGGACTGGATTCACTTGCATCAACTGGGAAATTTCTGACTACATTAACCTAGGAGGGCATTGATTTGTTTGCTAATCTTTAAGTAAGATCTTCAGTCCTTTGGTTGAAGTCGAACATACATACAGAAAAGTACATGAAACGTAAATGTGCAGTTTCAGTTTTTACACAGTGTACACATTGTGTGACCAGCACCCAGATCAGGAAACAGAGCAGGACTGACATGTTTGGAAGCATTCAAAGAAATAAAAATTTGAAGAAATAAAAGGGCTTTGAAACGACATCATTTTCTTTTTTCTCCTGACAGGTATTGTCAGTCTGTGTGTTAACAACAATCCTTGGTTGTATATTTGGGTTGAAACCAAGCTGTGCCAAAGAAAGTAAGTAGTATACTCATTCACGTGTGCATGGGTGTATGTATGTGCCCCACGCGGGTGGGGGTAATAGCCTTCTTGAGAATATGATTGAGACAGTAGTTATGTCCTCATTCCTTGAGTACTTCATGCATATGTGTGCATACTCAGTTGTGTCCAACTCTTTGGCGATCCCATGGACTGTAGCCCACCAGGCTCCTCTGTCCGTGGGATTTTCCTGGCAAGAATACTAGAGTGGGTTGCCATTTCTACCTCTAGAGGTGAGTACTCTATAGATATTGCACATTTGATGCTAGTTTGAGCATTCTTCTTGAAGATCTTTTATTATTTTAGCTGTATACTATCTACTTCCAAAACTTCATCCCAAAACAACAAAGAAGGATTATGACTACCCCCCCCCAAAAAAAAACGTGAAAGACCTCAAAACAACAAAAAAGAAAAAAGATACAAACAAGCAGACATGGATGACAGGTTCTTATGCAGGGCTTTGTGAGCCTCTCTCCCTGACTTCCTCCAGGGACTCCCACTTTTACTCTCTAAGGCGTTAGGTGCTGGAGCAGCCCTGAGGTTACTAGGTAAACAGCATGCCTGGGCAGCTGGAAACATCCTTACATGCTTGTAAGTCTTTTAGAAGTGCAGTCATTTCAAAACAGTAGTGATATTTTTAAGCTGTTACTTATATTTTTCTTTTTATGAAGTTTGGTAATCATGCCAACATGGAAAGATCACTATAAATAATAAAACTGAGTTACAGTACATTGTAGTAGTCATTATTTTGGATTTGAAGTAGTTTTTTATTTTTACTCCTTTTAAATCATTGATGAATTCCTAAGGAATTCAGTTTTGAAAACTGAACAAATCCTTCTATTCAACTATTCCATAATTGTACTATTAGTCATTTTTTAAAAAAAATAGTGATTGTTAAGGTGTCATTTATTTTTAAAATGAATGAAATGTAGTAATTTTACATATTTAGTCAGCAACAATTCAGAGCAAACATATCAACATTTAGTAAAATTAAGAAGCTACATATTTTAGTGTTCACCTATGCAGCCTTTAAGCACTAAGTAATTCACCTTGAGTTTAGTTTGGCACATAAAAATAGAACTGGGTGACTGAAAACACAAATTTTAATCTAAACTCAAGGTGAAATACATATTATTTTTTAAGTTAATGGAAGCATACTGATGATCTGTAAGTAATAGCTATTATTATGATAGTTTTCCCCCTTGGATCAGGAAAGTTAGTATTTTTGACCCTAGAAATTATTATTGTCATTTCATGTCCTTAAAGTTGCCTCATTTCCTGGTATCAAATGAGAGTTAAATTCTGTGACAGTGTCTTCTTGGGTCAGGGGACCATGACAACCATGAGCAAGGATTATTCCTCTTTTTTTTTTCTTTTGGACTTCCATTATTCTACAAGTGGGTTGTTTTTCTTACCACCCTGATTTATTTGTCATTAAATCTAGATCATTGCTGATAACTAGTAAAGAGTCACAGTGTGAATTGTTCAGATTAGTTGTTATTAGAGTGCAGTTGCTTTGCAGGGCTGCATTAGTTTCCCCTGCACAACAAAGTGAGTCAGCTCGACACACTCCCCTCTTTCTTGGATTTCCTTTCCACTGAGTCACCACCTGGCACTCAGTAGCATTCCCTGAGCTGTGCAGTAGGTTCTCATAAGTTATCTCTTTTATTCGTAGTTCAATAGTATATATATGTCAATCCCAATCTCCCAATTCACCTCACCCCTCCTCCCGTCTTGGTGTCCATCCGTTTGTTCTTGTCTTGTAAAGTTGTTTTCAATGCAAAGTGTTCTCCTTCCACGTCTGGCATTTGTCCATTTAACAAAAACTCACTAGTACCAACTGTAGTCACGGCTTTTGCTGGATTCCCAGGGTACAGTGTGCTGGGCAGCGTCCAGATGTGGTCTTTGCTCCTAAGAAATTTGTGGTCCAGGTTGAGCTGGGTTAGTAACCAAATGATCTAGGTACAAATGAAACTCAGTGACTGAAAGGGAGGATAAGGTTTCGTATAAACTTTAAAAATTGGAAAAAGCATCTGGACAGGGGAGTTTGGGAAGGCTTCTCAGAGGGAGCCAGGCTGAATCTGAAGGTGCAGTGGACACATCAGGTGTGGTGGGAGATGAGTCCAGCAGAACGTGTTCTGCACAAACACATTACTTCTTTACACCAGACTGAGGGTGTCGTAAGTCAGGTACTCTTTGTCTTCATGAAGTTTTCAGAGATTATCAGTTTTTAAAGAACCGTACATAAAATATTCAGAACAAGCTCTTCTTATTTTTCCCTTATTTAATATTCTACATGTATTTAAGTTTCATTAGCTCCTTAGTTATACTATATAAAAGAAAAAAATTATCTTTTGTTTCTATGGCAAGAGATAAAATTGCAAACTTGATACATAAGGTTACTGCCTCCTGTCTGTGTCACTTTCTATAGGTATTTGTGAAAAGATTCTTGGTTAGCTTTTTGCCCATCCCATCTGTGTTTTCTAAAAGAGTATTTAAACCAACTCAATACCGAACTTAGGGTACATTAGTTGCTGTTTGCTTTGTATTTATGTAATGATTAGAAACATCTAACTCATTCGATATTTTCAGTTAAGAGTTGCAAGGGTCGCTGTTTTGAGAGAACATTTGGAAACTGCCGCTGTGACGTTGCTTGTGTTGACCTTGGAAACTGCTGTCTAGATTACCAGGAGACATGTATAGAACCAGGTAAGAATGTGCAGGGGAAAAGATGGGGTAAAAGAGCAAAGGAAAGTTCTGCATCTTTTAGGTATGTGATTTACCTAACCCATTTGAGATTTTAAAAAATTTGTCCTTTATATTTCCCGACACAAACAAAATTTGCATATCTTGCCTTTGTTAAAAATTTTATGGATGGCAGCACTGTGCTGATTTCGGTGTTTGCTGACAGACTATATGGTCTAATTTACATTTTACCTAAGTTCAAAAAGACTGATTAAAAATATATGACTCTTTCTGTTATGGGCTTATTAAAGCGAGAGTTCTTAAGACATCCACCTAAACTTTAAAATAAAGCTATCAGACTGTGAAAAGTTTGATTTGATCTTCTTTACCAATGAAAGTGGAAGTATTCATCACTCAGTCATGTCCAGTTGTTTGCGACCCCATGGACTTTAACCTGCCAGGCTTCTCAGTCCATGGAATTTTCCAGGCAAGAATACTGGAGTGGGTTGCCATTCCCTTCTCCAGGGGATCTTCCTGACCCAGGGATCAAACCCAGGTTTCCTGCATTGCAGGCAGATTCTTTACTGTCTGAACCACCAGGGAAGCCCATATATGAATAATAACATTTAAATGATAGTGAGCTAGATTTGGAGAAATTTGGAGAACTCTGGCAATGACTGGTGGTGGAATAAGCCAAGATTGACATGGGAGTTGTATAAAAAAAGTTACGTCTGTTTACATTTTATTTTCTTAATTAATTTTTATTGGAGTATAGTTGCTTAACAAGTTTTGTTAGTTTGTACCTTACAGCAGAATGATCAGCCATACGTATATTAATGTGTATATTCCCTCTCTTTTGGACTTGCTTCTCATTCAGCGTTTACATTTTAAAATGATGAGATTCTGGCTTTTAGTGAAATGATAATTGTTGCCTGCGTATTTTCTGTTGGTTCAGATTGATCACTGTGGTGAAAAGTTCTATGAGTCACTGAGGATGAAGAAATGGTCCATCATCTCTCATAGATCACGTTCTAGAAGACAATTCTGTGTTCATTTTGGACATGTTGAATTTGGACCATAAAATGTGTTATGTTGACATTTATTTCTAGAGCGGATATGGACTTGCAGCAAATTCAGGTGTGGTGAGAAAAGGTTGTCCCGAAGCCTCTGCTCCTGTTCAGATGACTGCAAGGACAAGGGAGACTGTTGTGTCAACCACGGATCCGTGTGCCGAGGTCAGGAGGTTGTACCTCACCAGGCTCAGACACAGGCTGACATCTTCCTAGGTCTCAGAGGGGGTTGGCATGGGTGTGTTTTTTACAGCCAAAGTCATAGTTATTGACAAACCATATTGGCTGAAAAAATATCTTAAAGCATTTTTTTAAAAGAAAGTTTCAAGCATATATACCTGAATAGAGAGAATATGTAATAAAGTTTGCATCACCCAGCCTAATAATCATGATTGTCTACACACGGCTAATCTTTCTTATCTATAGTCATACACTGCTGCTGCTCCACCCTCAGGTTATTTTGATATTAGCTGCATATTTAATGCTGTATTTGTGGAACAATCACTTCACAGTCTTGGCTGACGATGTAACAGGTTCTTTCATCGTAAACGAGGACAGTGTCTGCCTGATGTTGAGAGAAGTTAGTGTCTAAGACTCTGTGTAAGCTGGTGTTACGCTGATGTCTTGCCTAGGTGTTGCAGGGTTCTTTGAAATTCTTTGACAGAACTTGACTCTGTATGAGAGGAACTAAGGCAGAAGATTCTGTTGGGTGGATAGAAGTAGGGTTATAAATTTTGGCTGAAAATATTATTAATGACAATTTGAAAATGGAAAAGGTGCCTTCAAGTTCTCACAAATACAGCAATATGTTTTAGTCTTGCAATTATATATTCATTCTTTAATTCCTGATATCAACTAACTCTTACTTTGAAATAGAATAACTCTCTATTTGTTCTATTCCCTGAGAAGCACACCCCACATGATCTATGTATCTCTTAATTTTTCTTTTTTTTGGAATGTGTCCTAATGTGTCTCACAAACATCACGACTATTGTTTCTGTTGAATGTGTTCAACTCACTGTACTTCTTGAAAATATTTTAGGGGAGAAAAGCTGGGCAGAAGAAGAATGTGACAGCATTGATGAGCCACAGTGTCCAGCAGGGTAAGATTATACTCTGAGATACTAATGTTTTCTTTTATAGAAGTACCACTCTTTCTCTTTCCAAATTGAAAAAATAAAAATAATAATAATTATTCATTGGTTCAATGAATATTATTTTTAGTTAGACCTTCTTTTGGCATTGGTGATATAGAAGTGATTATGGCATGACCCTCTCCCCCAGCCCCCCAACCCTCATCTCCCACTTCCCACTTCTGGTCTGGAAACTGGAAAAAAAAAAGAGAGGTTATGAATATTTAATGTTCATGAGTGCTGGGTGGAAGAATTTGTGTCCTCCTTCTTAGGAAAAAAGGATCTTTACTTTCATTTGAAGTTTTTCAAGTTGAACTTATAACAAATTACAACTTTAAAAAAAATTTTTTTGATTCACTTGTATGTTTTCAGGATAACATGTCTATGAGAAGATGTTACATAATTTTTATAATTTGTATTTTCCATTTTTTGTCTAAAGTATTTTATACAATACCTTATGTTTATAAGGTCATCAGGAAAGGTTTGTGTAGAATTTGAAAAGTGGAAATTTGGTGACAGTGTTAGATATGTTTATCTTTGTTCTACTTGAGATCTATATAATTTGAATTATTAATCTTCAGAAATATATTATGTGTTTAAAATAATGATTTTTCCAAACTGTTAAACATTATAAAGCTGCCCTAGTAGAAACAAGAGCACAATTTAGAATATGCTGTTTGTTAATATTTATTCTCTTGCAAATTGGATAAATATTATTGCATTTTGGTTGTGTTTCGTCTGTCTTTTAGAATAGCAGGGACCGTAAATGATGGTCTCTGTATGGTGCCTCAAAATGGGATGAGTGCTCAATCAGTAATATTTGATAATGTACATGATGAAATACAAAATCATATATGTGAATATAGACACTTGTAAAATATTCTTTATAAAGATGCTTGTTGAGCTTGTTAGTTTACCTTAGATTATATCCCGACCTCAGTGGAAAATGTTCACTGGATCTGTGTCTTCTTTCTTCTTTACACATTTTTTTTCTTTCTTTCTCATTACCCAGGTTTGAAACACCTCCTACCCTCTTATTTTCTTTGGATGGTTTCAGGGCAGAATATTTACACACTTGGGGCGGACTTCTTCCTGTTATTAGCAAGCTGAGTGAGTAACAGAGTATACTATTGGAGTGCCACAGTGTCAGTAGACTGAGGAGGCAGTCTCTTTTTGGAAAAATACGGCAGAATCTGTGTTACTAAACTTCTCTGTTGTAAAAGAGTTAAACCCTAGTTATAAGGACCTAGTCTTTAATATTATAATTGTTCTAAAACTGCCTTTTAAACAACTCTAAGATAATAATGATTATCTCGGAGTTTTTATTCCTTGGTTACAGATGTTAAGGATGAGACATACTTTTTTTTTTCCTTAGACTTCTGGTTTCATTTTGTGGACAAACTATTTATATATTTATTTATCTAATATGACTACATCTTAAAGTAGAATTTCAAAGACTGAAGGTATTTCTTGTATGAATCTAGTAGTGCAGACATAGAATATTTACTTGTTATTTATCCTTTAGTATCATGAGGCATCCTTCCAATTTCTTAATTAAAAGTTAGTAATGCAGTAGTAGAATAGTCTTTTCTTAGTATAAATGCAAAAGTTTTAAATCACATTAACCACCAGTAATATGGGTATCACTCGTTATCATCGTTATTGAAAAAATAAAAAATTAAATATGGGTATAAAAGCTGAAGAACATTACTTGTTATCAGTGATCAGTATTTAAATAGCCACAGTGTAATACTGGACTGAAATGGAAATAAGTAAATTCACTATTTTGGTGTTCTTCTGGAGTTCTGAGACATTATTTACTGGACTTGAATATTTAAATGTCACAATCACTCTCCATAATCACATAGGTACATTTATTGTACTTCTTTTGTAAGAAACTATTTGGAGAACTAAAAATTTCAGTTTTTAATTTCTACTGGGAAGAAAGTAGTTTTTATAAATAATCATTTGACATTAAAGTCTTTAGGAAAGAGCTTACATGGACAAGAAAGACTCCGTTTTATCAGCCAGGCTCACGGGCTTTGAGGCTTGCATCTGGCCTTTTGTTATCATCGGGAGGAAAGTTTGTTTCCATAGCATCAAATACAATATCCTGAGTTCATAAGTAAGGAGCCATAGGTACCTATATGTGAAGTTGGAAGGAACTCAATACATAGTTAACTAAAGTCCTTGCTTTGGGTAATTAGGAAGTGTAGCCTATAATTCTGAACTGTTTGGAATGTAAGGAGATAGATGTACATGTACCAGCCTGAGGAACATTTTGAGGAATGAGGTATTGAAATGCTAGAATCATTAGTGATGTGTTCCCTGCTCAGTGGTAGAGGCAGAAGAGGAATGTGACTCTAGGGCTAAGTCAGGAACAGTTTGACTTCTGTCCTTTTCGTATTAATACTTGAAGCCAGAAGATGCCTTTTATCATTAAAGCAGTGTTTAATTTGTCTAGAGTTAACTGGTTTGGACTTTGGGGTGGGACACTGTCCTCCTAGCTACTGCTTCATTCTTGTTTTCATTTTGCTGAGTTAGCAACTAGGGAAGTTTGTAGTTTTGGCTGTTTGTTTTTTTTAAAACGACATCTTGTATTTAGATATGTTACCACCAAGTAATAGCAAAGATCTAACAAGCATCATTATGGTCCATCTGGAACTTAATGTTATTAGTAAGTACGGGATAAATATTTCATTGGCTTAATTATTTTAATTTTTTTTTTAACTAAGAGGAAAAACTAGCTCTCAACATTGAGTTTGAATCCACAATGTTGCTTCGTAATTCACCCTGAATTTTTAAATGGTTGTAAATCCCTTCTGGGTTCATGTTTTAGTACTACTCAGAAGTCTGTGGTACCAACGCTAAATGAAGGAAACAGATTGTCAGTTGTATTTAATAACAATCTTTTTTTCCCCTTGTAGAAACCTGTGGGACATATACTAAAAACATGAGACCAGTATATCCAACAAAAACTTTCCCCAATCACTACAGCATTGTCACAGTAAGCTCTGGATTTCAACTTTTTTATGTTCACAAAAGTGAGATGTAAATATAACATTTTTCAAGAGAATAGTCAGATTTCCGATCAGAAAAAAAATAACTTCTTTTTCATTGTGTAGTTAAGCAGGGAAACTGAGGTTCTGGTCCTTGCTCTTCTACTAACCTGTTGTGACCTTGGGAAAGTCACTTTACTTTCTGGGTCTCCATTTCCCATCTGTGAAAAGAGGTGATTGAAGACCCCAAGAAATGACTTCTTAATTCCCTTTCAGTTTAAGATTCTTAGGTTCTGTTCTTTCTGATTAGTTTTTAGCTTACTTTATTTGAGCCCCAGATTGTCTGCACTCACAGGTCCTCAACCGTCTTTCCAATCATTTCAATGTGTGAGTCTAAGCAAACCACTTTGCCTGACTCTAGATGTAATTACAGCTCTCTTTTTGTTTCACTTTCAGATTTAATTTGGATCCAGGAAAAAAAAAATGTAGAATTCATTAGGTCTCAGGGTTGAAGCCAGAGAATTAATACTTTGACTTATATTGGGACAAGCTATTCTTGGACCCCAATCAAAAAGGATTTTGTTATGCAGAAATTTTTCACTGAGCAATCCAAAAGGACATCTCAGTAATTTTTTCCAAATTAAGAGGCTGCTACCATTCCTAATTTATTTTCTCCTATTACATAAATTAAAGCACAATACTACATAAAACCTTAAGCGGTTGGTTGTATTTTGATAATACGCAGTGTTTTGTTCTTCTCTCCTTAATTAAGCTAGGTTAAGTTCCTTGTAGCTTCAGTTGTGTATTTCTCTCTGATGATTTTGTTCTGTAACCTTAACATTAAAAACTCATAATGTGCATAAAACTTGCATTTTATGTTTTTTAGGGACTTTATCCAGAATCCCATGGCATCATTGACAATAAAATGTATGATCCCCAAATGAATGCTCACTTTGCACTTAAAAGCAAAGAGAAATTTAACCCTGAGTGGTACAAAGGAGAACCAGTGAGTTGTTTATTTAATTTAGCTATTAAAATTATTTTTTATTATTCTCATCTGTTTTTAGCAGAGTAAAATAACAGATCCCCTGGAGTTTTTAAGAACCTACTTAATCTACTGTGTTTGTGCAATCCTTATGCAAATAGAGATAAATGCAGATAACTCTAAATATAACATATCTTTGTATATTTTATTTCAGAGTAGGGTTCAGGTTATTCTGAGCCAGGTTTCTTTTCTGCTTAATGCTACCTTTTTGTCCTAGTAGCAAGAGCAGTAATCTGGGGGTAATATTTTGATTTACACAAAGCTAATTGTTTCTGCAGGAGTAAACTATGACTTTGTTTGCATTTGCTGACTTAGAAGATTCTCTCTGATTGTGATTTAGATGTATTCTCCTTTTTAATTTTTAAAAATTGCCACAACAATTCTATAAGGTCTATTTGAATAGTCTTGATATCCCTCTTAGATGGAAAAGAGCATGATGTTAATTTGCAAGTTATAATTTCAGATTTTTAGCTCTGACATTTAAAACTGTGATTTTGGGGCAAATTATTCTTTCTGTGCCCCAGTTTACTGTACTGTAAATAATTCTGTTAACTACCTCATAGAGTTATTGTGATGATTATTTAAATGAATAATCTAAGTTGCTTATAGGAGTACCATTTAGAACTGTAACTGGCAATAATAAGTGCTCAATAAATGTTAAGTTACATAAGCAAAATATGTCAATAAGTTAAAGGTATATATATTTGTGAATTTTTCTTTTTTTCATGCTTTTTTTTTCTTTTCACAGAAGCCTATTAAGTAGAAGCAAGTCTATAAAAGTTGCAGGAGTTACCAATTGTTTATATTCTTTAAGTTAATTTACTTTCTGATTATTTAATTTCTTTTTGCTGCTGTGCAAAGTCTCATTACATGGTTGTTTTGTAGTCTAACTCCTGGAGCTTATTGCCATCAAAACTTTCTAGCATTGAGAGGAAAGTGTTGGCAGTTGCATGAACACAGTTTCTTAAGAAATCGGTGCTTCCATAATTTCCTAATTTTCCTTCCCTGTCTTCTCCAGATTTGGCTCACAGCTAAACATCAAGGACTGAAGACAGGCACATTTTTCTGGCCAGGATCAGATGTGAAAATTAATGGAATTTTCCCAGACATCTATAAAATCTATAATGGGTATGTATAACTGTACTTTTTCTAGGACCTATAACATAGAACAGTTTATTTTCTTATCACAGCCTGAGTTCTCGCATTTGAATGATATGTTATCTGAAAAATGAGACCTATCAAAATAAGAACTCTATTTCAAAGAGTTTTAAATGGATGGATGGTAGATGGAGAGTAAAACTAGATGAGGTGGGTTTTTTTTTGGAGGTTTTCTAGAAAGCACTGGTGGTAACATGTTGGAGTTTGTGTTCAGATCTTTGGATAGGATTAAGAATTGAAGTCCTGGTGAAAGTAGGGGTCCTAAACATTTTCACTCCAGGAAGAAAGAACTAGAAGAAGGAGCTGAAAGTATTAAAGGGACACAGGTAGGAGTGACCCTGTGGTGTCCAAAAATACTATTTGAAAGAAGATATTAATGGCACCTCTAGATTTGCATTTTCAAATTACTTTTTAAAATATTCCATCTATAGTGGAACTGATTAGAGTAACCTCCCTTTGATATTCCAAATCCATGAGGTACTATGGGAAAAAAAACAAAAACATGCAACTTTTTTTCTGGAAGACTCACTTTGGATCATTTTAGTGAGACTAGCAAAATAATTTGGCTTATACTTGGGGACTTTATGTCATAAAACCAATACAATAGTGTAT
The DNA here is from genome assembly GCF_023699985.2 of Odocoileus virginianus. NCBI lineage: Eukaryota > Metazoa > Chordata > Mammalia > Artiodactyla > Cervidae > Odocoileus > Odocoileus virginianus. The sequence goes on along the minus strand of NC_069707.1, from coordinate 31,921,409 downwards.
TTGAGGGACAAAAGGGAAAGTTCATAAATTCCAAATAAGAAATGCATATTTTCTTTGGTAACCTTATGCTATTGTTTATTCTTTGTGGTTCATGTAAGCACCTTGTTATTTGCCATTAATTTCATTCCCTGGATGGTAATTGAGATTCTATGCACCAAGCACTGTCTTAGACTTGGAGAATTTTGCAGAGTAGTGATACACGTTGTCTGGCCTCTCAAGTTCTGATAGAGACCTTCTCAAGGAACAACCTAGTGTACTTGGGGTTGGGCAAGCACTGTGATGGAGACCCGGAAACAAAATTCTGTGCCCAGAGGAAGATGTCATTAATTCTGCCCAGAAACTGTTGCCTGGAGAACTGTCTGCCCATCAAGTGTCCGTTTCCCAGTGTTACTGAGAGTCATCAATGAGTGGGTTCATCTTCATGAAGTCTTCATGAGGAAAGAGTGTGTTGACACATGGGTTATTCATGACATGGCAGTTCCGACTCTCAGGTACAGGAATAAAATGGGAAGCAGATTTTTAGACCCGACTACAACTTTCATTTTTTTACAGACTTCCTGTTTGTTTAACCTATATTCTGAGCATATCATGAGAAATGCCGGGCTAGATGAGTTACAAGCCAGAATCAAAATACATGGAAAAAACAACATCAGATATGCAGATGATGCCACTCCAGTGGCAGAAAGTGAACAGGAACTAAAGAGCCTCATGATGAGGGTGAAGGAGAAGAGTGAAAGAGCCAGCTTAAAACTAAATATTAAAAAAAAAACAAACTAAGATCATGGCATCGAGCCCCATTACTTCATGGCAAATAGAAGGAGTGAGGGGGGGAAATAGTGACAAATTTCCTCTTCTTGGGCTCTAAAAATCACTGCAGATGGTGACTGCAGCCATGAAATCAGAAGATGATTGCTTCTTGGCAGGAAAGCTGTGACAAATCTAGACAGTGTGTTGAAAAGCAGAGACATCACTCTGCTGAAAAAAAGTCCAATATAGTCAAGGCTATGGTCCTCCCAGTGGTCATGTACGGTTGTGAGACCATGAAGAAGGCAGAATGCCAAAGAATTGATGCCTTCAGACTGTGGTACTGCAAGACTCCTGAGAGTCCCTTGAACAGCAAGGAGATCAAACCAGTCAATCTTAAGAGAAATCAACCCTGAATACTTATTGGAAGGATTGATGCTGAAGCTGAAGCTCCAGTATTTTGGTCATATGATGCAAACAGCTGACTCATTGAAGTCCTTGATGCTGGGAAAAATTGAGGGCAGAAGGAGAAGAGGACATCAGAGGATGAGGTGGCTTGATGGCATCACTGATGCAGTGGACATGAACTTGGGCAATTTTGGGAGATGGTGAGGGGCAGGGAGGCTTGGCGTGCTGTAGTCCACGGTGTTGCAAAGAGTCAGACACAACTGCGTAACTGAATAATAATGAACAGCAACAACTTTCAAATGTGTAAAAACTTAATGTTTGTTCCTAGGTCGGGAAAACAATTTTAAGTTTTCAGATGAGACTCTAACATTGCTTCAAATACATTTGATGTCTTGAACTGTTTTAATCTCTCCGAATGCAGTTTTCAGTAAGATACGCATTGATATTTTATAACTGAGATTTTATTGGTTGTTTTGAGGATCACTACACAGACATTTCAATTTGTACACAATTCTCACATACGTACCAGAAATCTAAAATATCATGTAGTTGTGATTCTTAACAGTTATTCCAGTGACTTTCCAGCTTAAAATTTGGAGCAAACTTTCTTATCAGGATATCAAGTACCAGTATCTTCAAATATTGATATGTTGTTACATCATAAGTCCCACTGATTCACAATTTAATATCATATATACTACATACCCAAACTGTCAATCTTTCACAAACGCATTGATATTTTAAACCCTAACACTTGTCACATATTTGTTTCATTTTATCTTTCATTTTAGTTCAGTACCATTTGAAGAAAGAATTTTAGCCGTTCTTAAGTGGCTACAGCTTCCTAAAGATGAAAGGTATGTAGATGATTAATTTCTACTATAACATACTGCTTTGTTTTATAAAAATGTCTGAATATTTTAAATAGATGACAGAAAACTTTGCTATTGGCTATGATGTTTTATATCCAAATGAACTTTTTAGTGACTGTTACAGCTGCGTTTTGAAGAATTCTAAACATGTAAATTATTTCTCAGCACTTTTAGAAATGTTACTCCAGTGCTGTAAACTTGTATTCACTATCACTTGTTGAATTATTCTTTCTATTCTGTTTTACAATGTGTTCGTAAAATATTACATTTTGATGCTGTTTGATTTAGACCACACTTTTACACTCTGTATTTAGAAGAACCAGATTCTTCGGGTCACTCTTATGGACCAGTCAGCAGTGAAGTAAGTACGTTTTTATCACTGGTTATTTCATTAAACGTGGTAGCATCTCACTGAACCTTGCTTTGAAGCAGATTTCTTGATCATTCTATAAGAATCCATGATTTCTAGAAACAGTATTAAGGACATTTCTATTAAACTAAAAAGATGCACTTTAATCAAAACGAACTGGGAGCATTGTTTGATTTTACACTATCTACAGTGCTGAACTGAACAAATGATGAGTTAAATTCTGTATTTTTAATTTCAAATGAGACCTGTCACTCTCCACCCTCTGTCCTCTTTCTAGCAAAACCTGTCTCCAGTGATTTCAGTGTGGTATGACCCTATGTGCTCTTGCTCTGATTCTGTCCATCAGCTCAGCAGAGATGCTCTTTCTGAGAGGTGCGAGACACGTGGCCGACAGCGCGGTCGTGTCATCACTAGACTGAGGAAGCTTTCCCATACCTCTTATGTTAGTCTAAACAATTAGCCATATGCTAATATAATTTTTATTCTTTCACTATCAAGATCCATCTCTAGGTCAGTTCGGCTACAAGTAAGTCTGAGGGTCATTTTGTAATGGATTATCAGATCATATAAATTTTAAGACCAAAAAAAAAAATTTTTTTTAAGACCAGTATTACTTTTGTGTTCACTAAAGATTTCCCTCTTGAGAAACCTGTATGCAGGTCAGGAAGCAACAGTTTGAACTGGACATGGAACAACAGACTGGTTCCAAATAGGAAAAGGAGTACATCAAGGCTGTATATTGTCACCCTGCTTATTTAACTTATATGCAGAGTACATCATGAGAAACGCTGGGCTGGAAGAAGCACAAGCTGGAATCAAGATTGCCAGGAGAATATCAATAACCTCAGATATGCAGATGACACCACCCTTATGGCAGAAAGTGAAGAGGAACTAAAAAGCCTCTTGATGAAAGTGAAAGAGGAGAGTGAAAAAGTTGGCTTAAAGCTCCACATTCAGAAAACTAAGATCATGGCATCTGGTCCCATCACTTCATGGGAAATAGATGGGGAAACAGTGGCAACAGTGGCTGACTTTATTTTTTGGGGCTCCAAAATCACTGCAGATGGTGATTGCAGCCATGAAATTAAAAGACGCTTACTCCTTGGAAGAAAAGTTACGACCAACCTAGACAGCATATTAAAAAGTAGAGATATTACTTTGCCAACAAAGGTCCATCTAGTCAAGGCTATGGTTTTTCCAGTAATCATGTATGGATGTGAGATTTGGACTGTATAGAAAGCTGAGCACAGAAGAATTGATGCTTTTGAACTGTGGTGTTGGAGAAGACTCTTGAGAGTCTCTTGGACTGCAAGGAGATCCAAACCAGTCCATCCTAAAGGAAATTAGTCCTGGGTGTTCATTGGAAGGACTAATGTTGAAGCTGAAACTCCAGTACTTTGCCACCTGATGCGAAGAGCTGACTCATTGGAAAAGACCCTGATGCTGGGAAAGATTGAGGGCAGGAGGAGAAGGGGACGACAGAGGATGAGATGTTTGGATGGCATCACTGACTCAATGGACATGAGTTTGGATGAACTGTGGGAGTTGGTGATGGACAGGGAGGCCTGGCATGCTGCGGTTCATGGGGTTGCAGGGAGTTTGACACGACTGAGCGACTGAACTGAACTGAATTGAAAGATTTCCCAATATAACTGCTTTTCTGATTCATCTTCATTCAGTGTCCAGTCCATTGCTTTTCAAATCATATTCATCAATTTATAAATTCTGTTAAATGCTAGTATTATTGGCTCATCAAAACCTACTTTATTTTAATACTTAAAAATTCCAGTCCATGTTACTTGGATATCTTTCAGTCAATGAGAGATCATGTTGAAAGAGCGTGTTTCATAATACAGTAAAATACACAGACTATAAGTAAAGATTAGACTGGTTTGCTATAGGCAAAGCTGCACAAGAATTTCCCTTGGGTGATTTTGCTGGAAGAGAGGAGCAGAAAAATACCAAAGGCAGTTTGCCAAAACCATATGCCATTCTGTGTCCTTGTTATAATCATGCAAAATAATGCAGTTTGTTTGGAAATAATGGGTTTTATTCCTAGAAGTTCTAGTTTTAAAAAATTAAGTACACAGAACTCCAAGAAGCATTCCGTGAATACTTTTAACTGCATGACATGAGATTGTTTCCCTTTCTTAGGTCATCAGAGCTTTGCAGAGGGTTGACAACATGGTTGGCATGCTGATGGATGGTCTGAAGGAGCTGAACTTGCATAGATGCTTGAACCTCATCCTCATTTCAGATCATGGTAACCTGAGTTTACATCATTTATCCTTCAGGTTAAATGGAGCTTCCAGAAGTTTACTTGATTGATTAATGTTTTATTGTTTCCTCTGACTTTTATAGCCAATGATTTCTTGAGGAGAACCTTTAGAAAATACTACATTATATATAACGTACAAGTGAAACAGAGAACTCACAGACACCTAAGAGCTTGTTAACCACAATGCATTCATCTCCTGATTTGGGGAAGGCTTACATCAGGAACTTGGGTTTTTTTTCAATATTAGATTTTGGTAAATCTACTCTAAACATTTTAGGCATACTTTGAACAGATTATTATGTGCTTCTTCTATTTTCTCTAGAATGATAAATCTGACTTTAAAAACGAGTATGTGTTAATTTTGGCAGTATTTTGATCTAACTGTTGCTTACTGTGACCTTTGGAACATTTTGTATGTGAGACTTGGGACTGTAAAAGCGATGTGTATACAAGAAAATCAGAAAAAGCTTCTTTTTCTTTGTTCTTGTTGTTATTATTGTTTGCTTCAGAAATAATTATTGAAAACTATATTCTAGAAACAGTCCTAAGAAGATGTATTCTAAAGAAGCCTCCAGTCTGAAAATGAGATGAGTGTTTTATACTCCTAGTTAATATACTAGTTGATTCTGAGAAAATAACTGTGCTTTCATATTCAGGCTAAAACTGTGATATTCTTCCCCATTCACATAAAAATATTGTAATACATAAATAAGAAACACTAAACTAATTTTGGATGAAGAGAAGGGAAAATATTTTTTTTAAAGTGAAGTGGTAAATATATGTGAAACTCTGTGTCTTACCTGTTAGATGTTCAACTATCACAAGTGCTGCATGCGTGTGTGCTAAGTCACTTCAGTCATGTCTGCTCTTTGTGACCCCATGGACTGTAGCCCACCAGGCTCCTCTGTCCATGGGATTCTCCAGGCAAGAATACTGGAGCGAGTTGCCATGCCCTCCTCCTTGGAATCTTCCTGACCCAGGGATCGAACCTACGTCTTTTAAGTCTTCTGTACTGGCAGGCAGGTTCTTTACCACTAGCGCCACCTAGGAAGCCCATCATGAATGCTGACCTCATGTTTATTGATTTTAAATCTGGAAGTGAAAGAAATTCTGTCCTACATGTTAAAGATTTTTTATTAAATTTGCAACATGTTTGGGGATTTTTTTTTTCTCCTAGGCATGGAACAAGGCAGTTGTAAGAAATACGTATATCTGAACAAATACTTGGGAGATATTAAAGATGTTAAAGTTGTATATGGACCTGCAGCTCGCCTGAGACCCTCTGATGTTCCAGATAAATACTATTCATGTAAGTCTATCTCTGTGCTAATTTTAATATGATTATATTTACAGTTAGTGTGTGCGTGCTCAGTCGTGCCTAACTCCTTGTAACCTCATGGACTGTAGCCTGCCAGCTCCTTTGTCTATAGGATTCTTCAGGCAGGAATACTGGAGTGGGTTGCCATTTCCTACTGTAGGGGATCTTCCTTGCAGGCGATCCCCAGTAGGGGATCCCTGACCCAGGTATCGAACCTGGATCTCTTGCGTCTCCTGCATTAGCAGATGAATTCTTTACCGCCTGGGAAGGCTCTATATTTACAATCATTCCTCTGAATCATATCTTTAAATTAAAGGTGATCAATTAATTTCTTTTTCATGATTAAATATCCAGGACTGGCCTTCTGCACCCAAAGGGATTTTACAGGACTGGATGTGAGGGCTCAAGTCTAACCGCTAATCTGTTATTCATGACTAAGAATGTTATTTGATGAGCTTGGTACAGTTTTATGTTATCATGTGTATTTTTCTTGGGCTTCCCTGGTGGTTCAGATGGTAAAGCATCTGCCTGCAATGCAGCAGACCTGGGTTCGATTCCTGGGTTGGGAAGATCTCCTGCAGAAGGGAATGGCAACCCACTCCAGTATTCTTTCCTGGAGAATTCCATGGACAGAGGAGCCTGGTGGGCTACAGTCCATGGATGGTATCGCAAAGAGTCTCAGAGACACGACTGAGCAAGTAACACTTTCACTTTCATATTTTGCTTGTGTTGGATTCAAGATTACTTATAGGGAAAAAAGCTCGAAATTTCAGCTACATTTATTCAACTTTAATTAATATTATTTCATTAAAATTACTTGCAGATGTTATAGGATAATATTCCATTATGAGGAAGAATGCTGGCTGAAATGTTTAATTCTATAAGCAACTAATTTCTCTCCCCAGAAATGACTTTCTTAAACTATTCCAAAAAGCAATGAGAATGTGTTTTGTGAGCAGAGAAGAAGAAATTTCACATTCTCTCTTGACCACATGTCATACCCAAACTGCCAGGAAATTTTAAACATTCATTCTTTTGAAAATTAAGCCTGTTTAAGAACTGATTGTTATACCCTTCTTTTCAATTACCATCCTTGGTAAATGTAAAATACTAAGAGTAGTTTTGTTTATCATTCTGTTATAATTACCTTTGAAATGGAAAGAGAAAAGAGATTTTTCTCACAGTCATCAGCATTGGATTAGGTTTGAGTATATGCAGTGCTATATGTTTCAGTAGATATGGTTGAATATTCATGAGGAGATGTGGATTTCCCTCCAGGAAAATTGTTATGCAAGTATATTGACATAGTAACCCAAAGCATAGATTCTAACTTGTACAATGACAAGTTTTAATTAGTACTTAAGAAAAATTATTAAAGTAGTATGTGATTGTTTTAAATGGATTTGTGTCTGACGTGCTGTATTTTTGTATTATTTTTAATGGTAGCATAGCATTCAACTATTCTTGTCTTTATCTCTCTTCAGTTGATTATGAAGACATTGCCAAAAATCTTTCTGTGAGTATCTTTTTTCCCCCATTACCATTTTGTTGCTAGTTTTGTATAAAATATATTTAGAAGAAAGTTTTGGTATTTGACTGGGAGATTGTAGGACTTTAACCTTAATCTATTTTTTTTTTTTTTTTGAGTATCTGGGCCAACATTTAAATGCCCTGTATTTTTTAAAAGCCTTTAAGGACATATCTCAATAATGTAGGTTTTTAAAATTTTAAGAATTTATTTATTGACATTATTAAATTTATGTGACAGTACAAGAAATAATTGAAAACAATAGGAGGGGAAACCCTGTAGCCATACTACCATAAACACTTAGCATTATGATATATTTCCTACAAGTTTTTCTTGTGTTGATTTCTTAAACTTTTGTCCTAGTGCTAATTTACCTATATTCCATTTTTTTTACTTGACAAAATTCTTACAATTTTAAAGAAAGTTCTTAAATTATTATAAGAGTATTTGAAAGTAGATTATCAGTAGTAGCACAAATATAAACTGGTGGCTCAATCTAAACATCCTAGGGCTCTTATGCAATAATTAGAATTTCCTATAAAATAAGAATATATAATAGTTGGGAATATGCAACTTTTACATTATATAAGTAGTGAAAACTCAGTTATTTTTGTATCTATGACTTATTGGGCATACTGATTAAACGTTTGGGAGAAAAAATTCATATGGACTTAGGAAGCAATTTCAAGAGCAGTTTACACTTAAGAAAATATGGAAATAATGGTTTTTCTTTGCCTTTTACAATTTCAGTGCCAGGAACCAAACCAGCACTTCAAACCTTACCTGAAACAATTCTTACCCAAGCGTTTGCATTTTGCCAAAAGTGACAGAATTGAGCCCTTGACATTCTATTTGGATCCTCAGTGGCAACTTGCATTGTAAGTTCTGACAGTCTCCCAGGTAAACCTAGTCATCCAAGGTAACCATTGGGTCCTTTCCAATGATGTTGTAATATGAAGACTTCAAATATGATTCTCTTTTTGTCCCCAGTTTCTCTCAGCCTTGGACTATTGACATTTGGGATCAGATAATTCTTTGTGGTGGGGAGCTGTCGTGTGTTGTGGGATATTTGGAAACATCCCTGGCTTCTACTCACTAGATAAAAAAGTACTTTTGATAGTTGTGACAACAAAAAATATCTGCATGCATTGCTGCAAATTCCCTGGTGAGAGGGGTCACTTCCAGCTAAGAACCACTGCTCTGTCCCCTCACGTCCATCTTGATTATTTCTTATGTTCCACTTGACATTGTGCCTCTTCTATATGTTATAGTTATGCCTAATAATACCTTCAAAGTCTAACAAATGATTGGCAAAAGCTCTTTATAATAGTGAGCAATTACTATCTTCATTAGAGATGATTTTTTCATTCTCGTTATACTAAATCTATCAATAAACCTCAGTTTATTGGTATGTTCAGCAAATTATTTGGATCCTGCATACTGTCAATATCTCAAACTTGATCATTAACTTTTGGAAACCAGAAAGCCAGAGATGATAAATACATACCCTATCCAGCAAAACCTAAGCAGTAAAACAGAATTCAGTCAACAGAATTCCACTGTCTCTCCCTTATTAGAGAACTGTGCTTTCAGTGTTTAGAAAAAGAATATGAAAGAAGAAAAGGTCCTTATTCTCATGAGAGAACTAATATTTAGTTCTCTGATATGTTGAGAGAACTAAATTTAGAACTAATATTTAGTTCTCTAATAATAACATATCTACTATGTTCCAAGCATTTCTTTAGGTATAATTTTTACAAATAAATTGTTAAATACAAAGAATAGTTACTCTTTATTAATGGAAATAATGTCATGAGTGTCAATTTTGCTTTATGAGTGGACTTTGCATTATTAATTTGTATTATGTGACAATTAGGAATCCTTCAGAAAGGAAATATTGTGGAAGTGGATTCCATGGCTCTGATAATGCATTTTCAAATATGCAAGTGAGTAAACCTATTCTACTTTAAAAATTATAGTTTATATCTAAAGAAAAAACTGATATATAAAGTTTTAAACTTAAAGACATAGACTGTCATTATGTGTCTTTAAAGAGAATTAATGAGGCATGTACTTTCATATAGCTATTTTACTTTGAACATTAATAGAATTTAAAAAAAAATTTATGTTTCATGAATGTGTGACTTACACTCTGTGTGTGTGTATGTGTGCGTGCGCGCGCACGTGCGCACGCACATGCGCACGCTCAGTCGTGTCCAACTCTTTGTGACCCTATGGACTGTAGCCCACTAGGCTCCTCTCTCCATGGGATTTTCCAGGCAAGAACTCTGGAGTGGGCTGCCATTTCCTCCTCCAGGAGATCTTCCCAACCCAGGGATCAAACCTGTGTCTGCTGCATTGGCAGGCAGATTCTTTCCTACTGAGACACCTGGAAATATGGAAGCCCATATTTCATACTATATTTCTAATAATTGTTCTTTCATCTATTTGTAATTCATTGAGAATGTTGCTTCACAGTAAATGAAAGGCAGTAATTAATAGGTGGAAAGATAACATACTTATGTTCTAAATAAAGATAATCCCCTCCATTTGCCTAGAACTTTAAAAATTTCAAAATACACAGCATGATCTAATTTGATCCCTACAGCATGGTGTATGATGAGCAGAGTAAGATTTAGATCCCATTTCACAGCTGAAAAAAGATTTCATCATCATTTTGTTCTGGTTGTCAGGTTAGGAGTTGTAATAAAGTTAAGAGAGATATCCTAGATGTCTTTAGATTAAATGTGCAACAGGGATTAAAATAATATCCTAGAAGGTCCACTGGGCACAGTATTTTTCCACTTATCTTAATATAACCAGTTTGTATATGTACAATGGGCAAAGATATAAAATACCTTTTTAGTGACCAACTCTTTAGTGACCAGTTTCTTTTCTGGCCAACGTAGGCTCTCTTTATTGGCTACGGACCTGGATTCAAGCACAGCACTGAAGTTGACTCCTTTGAAAATGTTGAAGTCTATAACTTAATGTGTGGTAAGTGTGAACAGGTAGCTCTTCTCCCTTCTGAACACAGAGCTGGCATAGACTATTGAAAGTAGGTCACATGCCAGGCACCTTTCAGGAAATAATGACAAGGCAAGATCCTCATATTTCCACCTTTCTTCCTGACCCAGAGTCATTGAAAAAAATATGCAAAACATAGCTATCTGTTTCCACTAGGCTGCACAGTGGTGAGATACAACAGTCAGAGCAGACGATCTGTAAATGCCAAGTGCCTGGGACTTTGCTAGGCCCTAGACTTAATGAGATGACAATTGAACCAGATCAGGGTGGAAGCCAGAAAAAAGAGTTTGGAGGTTGTGAAAGGTAGAAAAAACAGGTGGATCCTCTAGTAGCAGTAATAGTTGAATGGACGGCAGTGTCAAGGTTGCAGAAATGGAGGAGAACACTCTGGCTATATTCTTAGTTTACTCCATACCTTCTAAACGAGAGCTTTTATGGTTGAGTATTGCATTTAAAATATTGCTTCCTTTTTCTGATAACAGTACTGGAATTTATAAAACCTTGAATGTGTCCTAAGTATTGACATAATTCTTTTAGTGGGAGCCTGAATACTTAAGTGAGTTAATATATCCTAAAGCATCTAAACAGTGCCTGGCATATAATAAGTACTTTACTGTGTAAGTGTTTGCTGTTGTTATTATTAACAGCATGAGTCTTAGACTTGGACTGAGCTGATTTTGAAACCTAGGTCTACTGTATTAGTAGCTTGAGACCTTTAGCTGAGTAAGCATGCTGATTCCAGGTGTGCATGTGTACCAAGTTGCTTCAGTCCAGTCCAACTCTTTGCGACACTGCAGACTGAAGCCCAACAGGCCCCTCTATCCATGGGATTTTCCAGGCAAGAATACTGGAGTGGGTTGCCATTTCCTCCCAGGAAATCTTCCTGACCCAGGGATTGAACCCACATCTCCTAATTCTCCTGCATTGGCAGGTAGGTTCTTTACCATTAGCACCACCTGGGAAGCCCACCTTGGAGAAATTGAAATTCAGTTCTAGACTATTGCAATAAAGTAAATACTCTAATAAAGCAAGTACATGAGTTTTTTTGATTTTCAGTGCATATAAAAGCTATTTTTACACAGTAGCGTAGTCTATTAAGTGTGCAATAGCTTATGTTTACAAAAATATACAGACTTTAATTAAAAAGTACTTTATCGCTAAAACATGCTAAGCATCATCTCACAATGTGGGACTGTCACAGACCTTCAACTATAAAAAAATCTCTGGAGTGTAATAAAATGAAGTACAATGAAATGCTTGCTCCTCGGATGAAAAGCTATGGCAAACCTAGACAGCGTATTGAAAAGCAGAGATATGACTTTGCCAACAAAGTTCCGTCAAGTCAAAGCTATGGTTTTTCCAGTAGTCATGTACAGATGTGAGAGTTAGACCATAAAGAAGGTTGAGTGCTGAAGAATTGATTCTTTCAAACTGTGGTGTTATAGAAGACTCTTGAGAATCCCTTGGATAGCAAGCAGATCAAACTAGTCAATCCTAAAGGAAATCAACCCTGAATATTCACTGGAAGGACTGATGCTAAAGCTCCAATACTTTGGCCAGCTGATGCAAAGAGCCAACTCATTGGAAAAGACCCTGATGCTGGGGAAGATTGAGGGCAAAAGGAGAAGAGATGACAGGATGAAATGGTTGGATGGCATCATCGACTCAATGGACATGAGTTTGAGCAAACTGGGAGATAGTGAAGGATAGGGAAGCCTGGCATTTTGCAGTCCATGGGGTTGCGAAGAGTCAGACGTGACTTAATGACTGAATAACAATGAAATGATGTCTGCCTGTATTCATCTACCAAATGTTGACAACTTAAATATATTTAGCACGATTGGCATATAATAAGCATTCAATAGGGGATAACTATAGTTATTGTTTACACTAAAATTTAGAAATTTTTATAGAGAAGCACAGCATGCATATCAATATTTCCATCAAGAATAACCTGATCATAAATATTCTACAACATGAGAGAGAGATTTTTAGTTTTATTTTAGGTAAAGAGTTAAGGACTCTTATATATATTTAGATTTAAAAAATAAAATTCATAGAGCAAAACTACTATTTAATTTTGAAATTTCTTAAGTAAATCTTTATTTACCACTCTTGGAATTGTGCAGATTTACTGAATTTGACCCCAGCTCCTAATAATGGGACTCATGGAAGCCTTAATCACCTTCTAAGCAATCCTGTCTACACTCCAAAGCATCCCAAAGAAGTCCGCTCCCTGGTCCAGTGCCCCTTCCCAAGAGCGCCCAGGGAGAGCCTCGACTGCTCATGTGATCCCTCAGTAAGTATTCCGAAGATATTTAGCCCAGTGGCTATGACTTTATAGCACCTTCTGCATAGCGTATGCTGCAGAAATATATGATGATTGAATTAAAATCTGTGAGTGGAAGCGAATGTACATATTTTAAACTCTAGTGACATGTGCCGACCTTTTTATTTTTTATTTTTCCCCCTCTTAGTTGTTACACTCTTGCTGTATTTTTTTTTTCATTTATTTTTATTAGTTGGAGGCTAATTACTTCACAACATTTCAGTGGGTTTTGTCATACATTGACATGAATCAGCCATGGAGTTACATGTATTCCCCATCCCGATCCCCCCTCCCGCCTCTCTCTCCACCCGATTCCTCTGGGTCTTCCCAGTGCACCAGGCCCGAGCACTGGTCTCATGCATCCAACCTGGGCTGGTGATCTGTTACACTATAGATAATATACATGCTGTTCTTTCAAAACATCCCACCCTCGCCTTCTCCCACAGAGTCCAAAAGTCTGTTCTGTACATCTGTGTCTCTTTTTTCTGTTTTGCATATAGGGTTATCGTTACTATCTTTCTAAATTCCATATATATGCGTTAGTATATTGTATTGGTGTTTATCTTTCTGGCTTACTTCACTCTGTATAATGGGCTCCAGTTTCATCCATCTCCTTAGAACTGATTCAAATGAATTCTTTTTAATGGCTGAGTAATATTCCATGGTGTATATGTACCACAGCTTCCTTATCCATTCATCTGCTGATGGGCATCTAGGTTGCTTCCATGTCCTAGCTATTATAAACAGTGCTGTGATGAACATTGGGGTGCACGTGTCTCTTTCAGATCTGGTTTCCTCAGTGTGTATGCCCAGGAGTGGGATTGCTGGGTCATATGGCAGTTCTATTCCCAGTTTTTTAAGAAATCTCCACACTGTTTTCCATAGTGGCTGTACTAGTTTGCATTCCCACCAACAGTGTGAGAGGGTTCCCTTTTCTCCACACCCTCTCCAGCATTTATTGCTTGTAGACTTTTGGATAGCAGCCATCCTGACTGGCGTGTAATGGTACCTCATTGTGGTTTTGATGTGCCTTTCTCTGATAATGAGTGATGTTGAGCATCTTTTCATGTGTTTGTTAGCCATCTGTATGTCTTCGTTGGAGAAATGTCTGTTTAGTTCTTTGGCCCATTTTTTGATTGAGTCATTTATTTTTCTGGAATTGAGCTGCAGGAGTTGCTTGTATATTTTTGAGATTAATCCTTTGTCTGTTGCTTCATTTGCTATTATTTTCTCCCAATCTGAGGGCTGTCTTTTCACCTTGCTTATAGTTTCCTTTGTTGTGCAAAAGCTTTTAAGTTTCATTAGGTCCCATTTGTTTATTTTTGCTTTTTTAATCCCCTGGTATTGAGACTTGATTTGGCTGCAGGCTGCGAGGAGGCTAGCTGAATTCTGAAATATACTCAATCCCAGAATCCGGGCTGCCCTCCTAAGCAGTGAGGTCTTTTATGAACCAATCTTAGTATTCCCTCTCTAAAATGCATCCCAACCTATTTTAAATTTAGAAGGAAAATATTTTGGGGGATGAAATGAATTTATGACACTTCATTTTTACTCCTATCTTAATATGTAATTGTTGTAAGGAGATGACAATATATGACAAATTATAAACAAAATTGCTTGTGTCCATAAAAGCAGACATTTGAGTAGCTCATCTTATGCTCTGTCTTTTATTTTAGGCTTAATTTATGCTTGTAAAAGACCATAAGAATAGAGATGAGGATTATAAACAGTAGTTATATTCTTATTTTTAATGACTTGTGTTCTGCTGTGTTAATAATTTTGTCTTTTTGCAACTATTATCCCTATGTTTTTATCCTCTTCTTCAAAAAAATAATTTCACTTGTACAGAATGGTTATAATTTTATCTTTGTTCTCTGGTGGAATACTTAAGCTGTAAAAGTCATTTGTTACAAAATTAAAGCACATTTTTCAATCCTCAAAAATTGTATCATTAATTTTTTAGATTTTGCCAATTGTGGATTTTCAGACACAGTTGAATCTGACCATGGCAGAAGGTAAGCAGGCTTTTCCTCAACAGTGTGAAGCTCAGAATTAGTTTGGGGTCATTGCTTGAGAATAACCAATAAAATAAGGTTGTAGTGGAGGACCAGCTGATGAACTGGGTGAACTTCTTAGCTTGACAATCTAAACTGTTAGTCATAAGGAAGGAAAGGGTGTTTACAGTGGAAGTGGTATGTAATGTAATTGGTGGAAGCTGAATCACTCTTTATGGACTCAGTGGAGTATTTTGAGATTTTGAAGATATTTATAGGTTTATATTATAATAATAGGTCCTCACATCCCATTTAAAATACCTAAGTTTCTGTTTCACTTAGTTCTTAATTATAAGGGAGTATGAATTGATTTATCTAAAGTTACTTTTTCATAACTCTCGAACTAAAATTAGGCATATGCAGACATCTGACGAAGTGTGGATATTTAGTATCCCTTTGATATTCCTTGACACAGTCTCAGATCCTTAAGTTACTTGGTTAACAGTTTTTTCTTGCTGGAATACAAAAGTGAATTCTGCATGGTCTTGACTTGGACTTCTCTCTATGAAATCTCTATAAATGTGCAGATTAGAGAAATTTTAGATGACCCCAAGGTGGCAAAGTGTCATGATGAAAAATGACACCTTTGGAACTGAGTAGATATGGGTTTGAATATGAGCTTAGAAACCATATGTCCACAGAAAAAGTGTTTGTTCCCTATAAGTTGCTCTTTTCTCATCTATAAAGTAAGTATATAGCCTCAATTTATAGGAGTCCATATGAATTAAATCCAGTGATATATACAGAGAATTCTATAAAGCATCTGATGCTTGAGAAAAGGGCAATAAATTGTATATGTACTCTTATTCCATTTGGTATAGTCTTATAATTTCAGTTTAAAATTTTTGCTTTCTGAGTATACACATCTTCCAGAAAACTTTCTTTTGATATTATGTCTTGGAAAATAAGTAATAAAGATGATATTAAAGAATTTTAGTAATATAAGTCCTAATTACTGAAATTCCCAGCAATCTCGTGTAGTATCTTCTTGTGATATCTTAATATCACATTGATATTTCAGGATCTACATAGGCACACACTGTTGTGAACCCCTTTTTTTTTTTTAATTGTTTATGGTTCTGTTATTTGTAAGTAGTTTTGTTTTATAGTTACAAATAATTTTTCAATAGCATTAAGTAGAGAAAAGAATCAGATGAGTGTGTATCATTATATCTTACCATGGAAAGCATACTAAGTGTGTTTGAACAGTGGTTTCACGTTCCCCCTATGACCCAAGAGAAGACCATTAAGCGTGGCGCTCTACCCTATGGAAGACCCAGAGTTCTCCAGAACAGCACTGTCTGTCTGCTTTATCAGCACCAGTTTGTGAGTGGCTATAGCCATGACATCCTGATGCCCCTTTGGACATCCTACACCATCGACAGAAATGCAAGTATTTGTCACCTCTTTGCCTCTGTGTGGTTATTTTATATTATTACTAAGCAAAACTTTGACAGCATCATTTCTCACTGTCAATCTCGGCTCTGTAACCAGCTCCCAAATTAGAAGATCACTGAACTGAAAGTCAGAAAAATTAGGTCCTGGTTCTAGCTTGGCCACTGACTAGCTCCGTGACTTTGACATTCAGAGCAAACCTTTGTGAAATGAGGGTATGCAGTAAAGGTTTCTCCCAGGCTTTGGTTTTTATTTTTTTCTTGGTTTTAATATTTGATGATGTTAATTTCTAATTTCATGAGATCACTTTTACAATCAATTACAGTTAAGTACACAGCTGTGTAAGTACAAGGATTTCCCTCAGCTGCCCAAATCTTGGGCCCTCGAGGATGGAGGAGGACATGGAAGCTCAGTAACCTCACTGCGTCTCCCACCTACAGGGAGACCTCCCAGAGCAAATCAGGGAGAGGCCTGGGGTCCTGTCCCCCACCCAGACTAGAGGAGCTCAGCCTCGAAAGGAGCCAGGATGTTCCAGAATAAGACCACCATTCTCCCTCACGCTCACCCCCTGGATGCTGTGGTAGCAAGATAAATGAGGAAAGAAATAGAGCTTGAGAGAGAGAATGAGGGCAGGAGATGAGGCTTACATCTTATCTAGAAATAAAGTTTTAACTAGTTCTTCACTCCCTAAGTCATGTCCGACTGTCTGCGACCCCATGGACTGCAGCACGCCAGGCTTCCCTGTCCTTCACTGTCTCTTGGAGTTTGTTCACACTCAACTCCGTTGAGTCAGTGATGCCATCCAACCATCTCATCCTCTGTCGCCCTCTTCCCCTCCTGCCCTCATTCTTTCCCAGCATCAGGGTCTAAACCAGACTGACCAGATTTTCAGAAACTGAAAATGGCTGGTAAGATATACGATAGATATAAGGGATATCTTATCTTAAGGGATAGGAAGGGGATTTGAGAGAGCTTAGTTGACTATAGCAGTTAGATTTTAAAAACACAGTTATTGTTTCTACTCACTAAGATTGTTCACGTATATGTCATTTTTGTATCTGTGTGTAGAGAGAATACATACACATATGTACGGAAAGTTTCTACCTTAGTTTGATTTTTAATTTTTGAAGAACATCTTCAAACATTTCAAACACTTTTTAATTGACTTTGTAATATTGAGTTCGCCAAAAACTTGATTTGTGGTTTTCCATAACATCTTCAAAACACCCAAATGAACTTTTTGGAAAACTCAGTATATAGCTTTTTACCCAGTGTTTTGTAGGTCCCCATCCTATTTATTATAGTTTAATGTCTTAATTATAATGTCCTTGGACTCTGTTTGAATTTTCAGTTTTCTTATATAATGAAAGCTGCAAAAATTGAGTCATCACTACTCATGAGGTTTTCATATCAAATTACTGTTCAGTGGCTTTCCCCCACTGCCCTCGCCCCGCCCCCCCAAGTTTTGGCTATGTTGTGTTATGAAAGAGTCTGATCTCTAAAAATCAGCAATTCACTGCACAAAAGTTAGAAACTGAATAGACAAAAATATTATAAACAAAAGTAGCACAACATGGTAGGAAAAATTTGCACATATATGACAACTGATTAATATCCTTAATATTATAAAGAGTTTTTACACTTTGGTTAGAAACAAGATGAATACACTAACAGAAAACTGAAAAGTGGAGCAGGGCATGAACAGACAACCAGAACTCCATAATTTTATGATGTGGTTTACCTTTGATTTATTATAAAGCTCTAGTGTTTTGTTCTGTTCTGTATGCCTCATCCCTCATTGTCCTTTTCATTTTGTTCTTCAGGACAGTTTCTTTACAGAAGACTTTTCCAACTGTCTTTACCAGGATCTCCGAATTCCTCTTAGTCCTGTCCATAAATGTTCATTTTATAAAAATAACGCTAAACTGAGCTATGGGTTCCTCTCCCCACCACGTAAGTCTCTGCCTCTCTGCTGTTCCCTTTCCCTTATGTTTTTTCTTTCTTCCATTTCCTTTTCTTTCTTATGGGGAAGTGTACATCTTGTTTATTTATTGGTGAAAACTGTGAATGGGGAATAGAACTATGAGGGACATTTTTCAAGTATCTAAAACTTGAGTTTTGGAAACCTGTTTACTTTTGTTTGGAGGGTGATGGATTTAGGGTAACCACTGTAGATAGAACATTCTTCACTTTTCTACATTTCTTTTAAACAGAATTTGAGAAACTCAGTTCAAAAGGATGCATCAGGGTTCTTAGGAAGGAGATAACCATTTTGTTGTTTAAAAAGAAAACTCTAATTTGTCAAAGAATGAGGTAAAGGGAGAACCCAAGTTTCCTTGCTCTTTCACTGATACAGGCCCCTGAGAAATGGCTTTTTTTTTTTAAATCGTGTTCTATTTTTTCAAGTGGCAGATCTGTATGTTAATGAGAAGACATTTTGAGGCCAGCCTAAAAAGGAAAAAGTCAGAGGACTCCAGTCAATACGCTCAATATCCAGTCCAGTCCCCAGAGCAAGCTTCTGAAGTCAGAACTTGGCTTTTGCGTTATAAAAATAGGTCCAAGCCAGAAGTCCATACAAAGAAGCCTTGTATAGCATTTCAAGGCAGACATCCCTTGTGATGTTTTTTTCTGGTTAGTAGGTGTTTTGAAGCCAGATGTTCTCTTTTTTCTTTTTTCTGTGAAAGAGTTCAAGGAAAGATTGTTGACACAATATACTTTAGTTGAAAATAAGGAAAATGAGGTAAAATTTGAATGTTTCATTTGGGCCCTTCATATTAAAGATTTCGTTTCTTTGATAAATTCATTTTGAAGAAGAAAAGATCCAGTTTTTTTTTAAGGGACCTGATCACATTGCATTTCCCGCCTTGATCTAGTACCTGGGAAAGTTTTACGAGTTTAAGATGATAACCCATTTTTTTAAGTACCTCCATGAGAAAGTATAGTTCTTACTGTGATTTGTAAAGATTGAAATAGTTGTTCTTGTTATTTTCTTTGTAGAATTACATAAAGGTTCAAGTCAAGTATATTCTGAAGCATTACTTACTACTAATATAGTGCCTATGTACCAGAGTTTTCAAGGTAAAATTTTTAATCTTATATCTCATAGTTTCAAATGAATTTCCCAAAATTATAGGTATGATTTATATGTAAATGACTGATCCTCCAAATTAAATGACTAAACATCAAAGATGTTCTTATAGGTTTGTTTAACTTAGAAAATACCAGTACACAAAAAAATCCTACAAGTATTGAATTATGATATAGTCCCATATTTATTATTATGCTTTATATTTACAAACACTTTTATATTTATATTTTATATATATATTTATATTACAAACACTTGTGGGAAAAGAATGTAATGTTCTTCCTAACTTATCTAGCTAATGTAATCTACTAATATATATTAAATTTCAGTCTGTTGCCTTATTTAACTATTTAGAAGTTCTTGATAATTGTTTTTAATTTAAAATGAATGGATTTTACATCATTATTAATTGTTGCAGCTATTGGCTTTTTTAAGAATAATACACATTTATACTTTAAGTAACTTACAGAGCATACAAGGAAAATTTTACTGTAGTTTACCTCTGGAATGCTTTTGAATAGTTCAAAATTCTCTAGAATATTTCCAAAAAAATACAGATGTTAACAATAAATTTGAATAGCTTGCCTTGTTTGTGTTCTTATATTTTTTATGCTTAGTGATATGTGATCTCAGCTTCGTGATAATACATATGTTTAGGGATGCCTGAAGTAGAATTGAATTCAGCGTTTGCTGGTTAGTCTTTGCAAGAGCAAAAGCTGAACAATGGATTTTTGGCCAGACTTCACTTTATCCCTACTTATGACAAATGCTAAATTTGATTCATAATTTGACCCATAGTTGATTTATGCCATCTTGTTCTTTTGACACTGTAGCATCTTCCTTCTTGTTTCAGTTATATGGCGCTACTTGCATGGCACCTTACTGCAGAAGTATGCTGAAGAAAGAAATGGTCTCAATGTTGTCAGCGGTCCTGTGTTCGATTCTGATTATGACGGACGTTATGATTCCTTGGAGACTCTGAAGCAGTAAGAACATATTTCATTTACTCTTAAATACAGCTCTCAAATGGGACTACCATCCAGTTGAGTCAGCAGAACCTCTTCTATCTAACTATTCATATTTGTGTAGCTGACATTTCTGATTATGCAGGAAGCACCTTGAAATAGCTGATTAATTTTGATGTTTTGATATTCAGTAAAATATTTTTTAGATGAAAGTAGTGTTTATCCCCCACTCAGCTTAGGTGAATTATTCTATAGCTCATATTAAATACTGAACTCTGCCTTTTGTTAAGAAGATAACAACAGTGTTTAAAATCTCTTTCTGTGGCTATTGTGAAGATGCCTTTTTAACTAGCAAACTGCCAGTTTCAAGATAAATAATGAAGCCATAGTGCCGCAGTGTTGCCGTAGGTTGAATGTCGCAGCTTTCCATTTTATCCAACTCTGCTGCGAGGGGAATTTGTTGCAGGAACGAAAGTGGGGTGGAAGAGGATGGCATGTCCCAGATCCTTCTGAGTCCCTGGGATGGCCACCAAGTGTGGGTTGCTGGCTCCACACAGGAAGGACTTCCAAGAGCGAGCCCTAGTAAAGAGAAATGAGGTTTATTCAGGGAGATACACACTCCATAGACAGAATGTGGGCCATCTCAGAAGGCAGGAGGCCCCAGGGTATGGAGTGTCAGTTTTTATAGGGGTGGGTAATTTCACAGGCTAATGAGTGGGAGGGGGTATTCCAGCTCCTTAGACGAAGGGGTGGGTATTTCCAGAAATTGGGCATTGCCCACTTTCTCATCTTTAGAGTCAGCCTTGGGACTGTCATGGCGCCTGTGGGCATGTCATTTGGGGTGCTGATGTGTTGCAGCAAGTGTATACTGACCCCCAAGGTCTAGTGGAATTTGAATCGTCCGCCACCTTGGACCTAGTTTGTTCTAACCAATTTATGTCACCTCCTTGGACTATGTTATGTTTTTAAAGGTTGTGCCCTGCCCCCTTCCAGTCTCAAATGATACACTGACCTTCTTGAGAAACCATCAGTGGTGCTTTCATAAAGGAAAGGGGAAGAACATTTTAGAGATTGGTTGATCTTCATTAAAACAATTGCAAAATTTTTGGAAGCAATTTTGGTTCTTCAGTCTATGAGAAAAGTGGAGTGAAACCTACACTGGGATTTACCCCCTTTCTGAGAACCACTCCCTCAGGCTGACTTAGAGGTTACTGTTTATACATGTACACCTGTGACCACATCATTTGTAAAATTATATTTTTAATATATTCTTTAAGGCATAAGGATCCTATGTAAATGCCTCAGAGGAAGCAGCAGGATAATGGGTAGAGAAGAGAACTTATTCCTTTCCCATTCACAGCTTCAGCTGGAACACATTTTAATCTGCTTTGTGTATAGTGGTTCCACATAAGATTGTGTTTGTTTGTTTTTTTAATGATACCACCACTACCTTAAATTTTGACAGATAACTAAAAAACCAAATGAATCTACTTTTTTTTCCCCCAAACAAATCTAGTCTTCAGATCTAAGGAAATAGAATTAAGATGAGGTAAAGGTGTCACTTGGGACATCTTTGAGAATATACTTTAATTAAAAACAAAAAGTAAAAACAAAGTTATAGGATAGGAAAGAAGATCCAGTTAAAACAACAGCTGCTCTGAAGGAGCTGGAATGAAAAAATCTCAAACCAGTTCTCTCTCTTTTCCTCTCTGTTCGTAACTGCCTGGAGTTTAAAAGATTCTCAGTAATGCTTTAGAGTCTTGATTGCACATTTTCAAAATTGATGATTTTTTCCCTTAGTGTCTCAGTTTCAATATGTTAAGGTAGGATTACCAAAAAAATACAAAGTTTTAATAAATTTCTATAAAAAGTCACATTATTTGGATTGTGTTTCTATGTCTTTTAATTCTTCTTTCTCCATCTGGCAGAAAATGTTGAGGTATTATGATGACTAACTTCTTACAGTATGTTTAATTATTTGAATTTCATTGGGGGATATATTGTATTAAAAATATACCTGAGTGAGATAGTCATTAAAGGGAAGATAGTTATTTTTTTCTTAAAGTGCATATTACCGTATTTTACAGAAACAGCAAAATCATCCGTAAACAGGAAGTTCTGATTCCAACTCACTTCTTCATTGTGCTAACAAGTTGTAAAAACACATCCCAGACTCCCTTACAGTGTGAAAATTTAGATCCCTTGGCTTTCATTTTGCCTCACAGGACTGATAATAGTGAAAGCTGTGCGGTAAGTGGCCTTTGTAATTTATCTTTAAGCATTGATATATAAATATATTTGTGCATGTCTTACATCTGACATGCACATTACTGTGGGAAAAGAAGACATAAGTAGAACATACATGTTTCAGACTATAGAATGGTTTTAAACTTGATCCTCTTAGTTTATTCAAAGAAGATCATTCTTGTCTGTTAAAAGCACTAACAGTAAGATCAAAATGTAAAAACTTAGTTGACGTCATATGGCTTAGCCACTAAATCCATGTATAAATTCTGGGCCCTTCCCTGGAAAAAAAAGGGCTGCAATAGATTTATGCTTACATTTCACTAACCAAACTGATGTTAAGTGCCTTGAATTAGGTGTTAAGTTCCTTTTCCATCTGTACCATTCCAAAAGCTATTATACCGATAACTTAAATTTAACAAATTCTATAAAGGCAGTGTAACTAGAAGACACTGAATATTGGACTTGAACTAGAAAGTGAATCCTTTGAAGGTGTATCACATATAATTGGTCTTCCCTGGTCGCTCAGACGGTAACAAATCCACCTTCAATGCGAGAGACCTGGGTTCGGTCCCTGGGTTGGGAAGATCCCCTGGAGGAGGGCATGGCAACCCACTCCTGTATGCTTGCCTAGAGAATCCCCATGGACAGAGGAGCCTGGTGGGCTACAGTCCCTGGGGTCACAGAGAGTTGGACACGACTGACCGACTAAGCATAGCACATATACTTACTGACCCCTCCTGTTTCATGTCTGATACAGTGACCAAGGATTAGCTGGAAGTTGGCCTGAGAGAACAGATGTCTTTTATTTATTCATGTAAATGCTGGAACAGATGGCCAATATCTACTGGCCGAGTAGTCTACTGAGTCAGGCTCTGCCCTTGAAAGCCAGGGTGAGGGTCGCTGGAGTGGAGGAGACCGAGTGAAGCAGCTTCCCGGTAGTGGATGATTGGAAGCTGATGGGAAAATGGAAATTATTGATCTGTTCCCTTTTATGTGAAAAGTCTGTATTTATTATTTGCAACTAATAATATCATCAGGGCACATGAACCTTTATTGAAGTATGTCTTTAAAGTATAATCATAGCATACCAGCCAGTGGATATGTTCTTCATCTGACTTTCTCCAGTGGCCATTTTCAGAAAAATTTACACCAACATATGGGTGTATGATTTCCATCTCTGCTTCCATGTGCCAGAGCATAAGTCTTTAATTCTTTTTTGGTCTCATATTAGCTAGAACTTCACTACTTCACCAGAAGTGAAAGTGTGTTTTTCCATTTCCCCTAACCCTTTCTTCATTGCAACTATGTAGATAACTGATTCTGATAAGAACTAGCATTTGTATAGCTCATTTGCACACAGCATTGTGTTTGATCTTCAGAACAACCCTGTGAGGAGGGCGCAGGTAAAAGAATTAGTATTCAGATGTTAAATAACTTGCCTCAGTTTACCTGGTAGGATAATGGTAGAAGTAGAACTTGAGTCCAAGTTGTTGTTCAGCCACCCAGTCATTCTGACTGTTTGCAGCTCTATGCACTTCAGCATGCCAGGCCTCTCTGTCCCTCACCATCTCCCAAAGTTTGCCCAAGTTCATATCCATTGCATCAATGATGCCATCCAGCCATCTCATCCTCTGATGCCCTCTTCTTTTTCTGCCCTCAATCTTTCCCAGCATCAGGGACTTTTCCAACAAGTTTGCTGTTTGCATCAGATGACCAAAATACTGCAGTTTCAACTTCAGCATCAGAGCTTCTAACCAGTATTCAGGGTTGATTTCCCTTAAGATTGACTGATTTGATCTTGCTGTCCAAGGGGCTCTCAGGAGTCTTTTCCAGCACCATCATTTGAAGGCATCAGTTCTTCAGCATCAATCCAAGTTCCTTTATGCTAATTCCCATATTCTTTGTACCATGGCATGTCGCTTCTGTTTTCCAACATTTTTAAACCCATACTGTTTCTTGCACCAAGGCAATGTAGGTACATGTGTTCCACATGCACTTTCCTCAGATTTAATACATCTGTTAAACAAACATGCATGGCATGTATTGGACGGTGAACTGCTCACGAGCAGGGATTATGCCTAACAATTCTCATGGCATCTACCATTTAAGAGACAGGGTGTCATGGCTGATTGCAATGAGGGAGATGCAGAGTGTGTAGGGAAGGTGGATTGAATATTGTCCAGTGACTTTTCTTTCTTTCCCACCCTCATAGCACGGGCAGCATGAATCTTTATGGGTTGAAGAGTTGTTGAAGCTACACAGAGCTCGGATCACAGATGTTGAACACATCACCGGACTCAGCTTCTATCAAGAAAGAAAAGAGCCAATTTCAGACATTTTAAAGTTGAAAACACATTTGCCAACCTTTAACCAAGAAGACTGATACTTTTTTTTTATTCCAAAAACAGGACAGTAAATCTTTGTGAAAGAGCCTTCTGTTTTATACATCCTCTATTTACACTGTTGCATTGTTTGGAGACTGTTGACCAGAGTTAGAACTGGGAATCCTCTGTGATACACGACCTTCTCAGGGAAACTTGTGGCCTCCGCCTAACAGTAGGAAAGTGTTCCTACTGAGTCTCACACATGTTTGAATGTGTAAGAATTGTTCAGATTTGGGAATAAAGACAGATCATACCTAAAACTGCTCTTCTACTTCTCTTAAGGGCAGAAGGAGCTGTGAACATTCTCCGGACACCAGATATTTGAATCATATTATCATTAATAAATTTCTATGATGCTGACAAACACTAGACTAATGAATAGGGTTGGAGTAGACCATGTTTCATTAGTTTATTCACAGGAATTTAAAAGTGATTCTGGATTCTTTTTAACTAGGATATTCACTTATTTTCATTTTAATCAGAAAAGTATATGGGAGCAGAAATATTTGAAGCCTTATTTTTATCTCTTCTATACACCCCCTCAAAAGCTTACTATTTTTTAATTGTCACTGGGTTTCTTCAGATTTAATGATTCTTTCAGGTTAAACTTTAAGGGACCATCTGTATGGAGTGTATCTACCCTTTATAAAATTTTATTCTACATTTGTACCAAAAAATAAAAATATTCCAATCTGATCACTGATAATATAGGTTGAAGATAACTCCAATAATTGTTACTTTATACTGTTAAAAGTGTGCCTTGTCTTAGTTAAACTTCATGGGGCTTGTCAATTCATGCAAGATAGCATTTTTCATCCAAATGATAGGAATGTTTTCCTCTATAGACAAAAATCACCCTACTAGCAACAGAGCCGTCCTGTTCTGAGATGTTCATTCTGAAGTTCCATTGATTTGAAGAGAATGTATTACCATCATTTATTATCTTCTTAATACTCATGATAAATGAACTTGATTGTCTTCACTTTGTAGACTATATATACTGTTCAGCACCAACCTGTGAATGTTCAAAAGCTACATTCATTTTTTAGGCTACTTGAATCTGATTTAAGTGTTATATTAATACACCAAAAGTCTGTATTTGTCCTTCACATTCCACTTGTTCTTCAATAGCATAGGGGCCCCAAACCTTCAGATAATACAACTTGCATCTGGAAATTATTTACTAATTTAGAAAGTTTCGTTGATTTTATTTTAGTCCCACAGATCCCTGAGGTTATATACATTTTTTCCCCCAGTCTCTTTTTTCTCTTTTTCAGATTGGGCAATTTCTATTGTTCTGTCTTCAGTTTCACAGATTCTTTCCTCTAATTCATTTTGCTGTTGAGCCCATTCATTGATTTTTATATTTCAGTTATTGCAGATTTTTTGTTTCTAAAATTTCCATTTGATTCTTCTTTGTAACTTTTATTTCCTTGCTAAGAATTTTTATCTCTTTGCTGAGACTTTCCACCCTTTGCATTTGTTTCAAACATGTTCATAATTGCTTATTGAAGCATTATGTTGGATGTTGTAAAATCCTTGTCAGATAATTCCTACATGTGTTGTCTTTATGTTGGCATCTGTTATCTTTTTTCATTCAAAAATATTTTCCTGGTTCTTGTTGTAATGAATGATTTTCAACTGAAACCTGGATATTTTAGGGATTATGTTTGAGACTGTGGATCTCATTTACACTTTCTGCTTTAGCTGACTTTAGCAGGGGAATTGGGGGCACTATCCTATTAATGCCACGTGTTAGAGTCCAGGTTTTTTCACCCTCTATTGACACTTGGAGTCAGCAGAAACCCTTGTGGCTGGACAGAGTGGGAATTCAGTATCCTCCTCTGTCTCCATTGATGTCTCCCTGCCTGGGATGTGCTAGGCTCCTAATTAGTGCTTCCACGGGGTCTGCACTGATGCTGTGGACAGGGGTGGCAAGGAAAGTTTTTTTTTTTTTTAATCACTAGTGGGAATAAAATCACCAGTTTCCTACTCAGCCGTCTCTGATGTTCTCCTCGAAGAGAACTTGGGGCAACTCTTCACAGCCTGGCAAGCCCGTCTTTCCTGGCATGGTGATGTTTAATTGGAGTGGAGTGGTTATTGTTTTGTTTCTTGCTAGGCCGCTCCTCTTCTGGTCCTTTGGCTGGAGAGATAGCAGGCCTTTCTTGGGGTTTCTTTTTGTCCTTACTTGTTGGAATATCCAGGTTGCTGACTTTTTTGGCAGCAAGTCTGGGATATATGAACTAAAAGGAAGCCCAGGGGGACTCATTGCAGTGTTGCTGCTTGGGTCTTGAGGTCCCTAGCCTGTCTGCCTTCTCTCCACCTTTTAGAATCTTCCTATCTTTTATATATAATAACAAAGCTTTTTATCTGCACTTTGCAGAAGGATATCTACTTCTTTATAGAAGTATCTTACTGATTTTTATATATTCTTCAAAACACATGCAGACACAGTTGCCTCTACATAGAACATCTTAGCAGATCTTAAGTGGATAGACGCCTTTCCCCTTTGCCAGACACCAGGAATAACAGAAAAACACAAGTTACAGTCTTTTCAGTCTTGAAGAAAGGGAGGAGACATCAGAAATGGAAATGATCCCAAGAGTGTGGTAAATGTTCTAAAGGAGCCGTGGGGCAGGAAGGAGGCCCTGGTGCCCCTTGGCAGTGAGAGTGGGGGCTTACTAGAGGAGGGGACAGCTGGGCTCGGACTTGAGGGGTGAGTTAGAGCTCTTGAGGGGAATGGGTGCGGGAAGGGCATTTTAGCCTCCCTTGGATGCATACATTTTGGGCATTTTTCCATTTACTGCTACTGCAGATTATTTTCTACAAGTGTCACTGTGACCAGTTTACAATAAGCAACTATTTCATTTTTTTGTTGTTGACCTCCTGTTCTTAAAGGAAATGTCAGAATATAAATTCTGCGCTGACTCTAAAGGGAAAGGCAAGCACACCTGTTCATACTTAGTTTGCACTTGCTCTTATACAGCATTCTTTTTTTTTTTTCTTCTTGTCTGGAAAGAGACCCTTTCTTCTACTCTTTAATCAACTTAAAACATACGATTAGTCTCCAGTTTGAGTGCTAAATTCACATGATCATGTATGGAAATGTTTTTATCTTACTTTTCTCAATAAAGGCTATCCTTTCCTTTCAAATGAACAGCAAAACTTTTATTTATGCCTAATTTTACTGCCCTATCTCTAGTCAGTACTTCTTAAATGAGGTAAGTAACTCTCATGCAAAATTTCCTACTTGGTTAGTTTAGTGTGGCAGAGCAGAAAATCAGGTGAAACCTAAAAATATTTCCAGGAATCAGAGCAAAGAGGGCAAGCCTTAGGGAGAATAGGTGAATGTTCAGGTTCCAGCGGGATAAGGAGATCCATAGGACAGCTGGGCTGATTGGTCCTGTTTAAGGAGATAAGACAGACCAGGCGGAGAGAGCCGAACCAGCGGGTCTTGCAGGAGGCTCTGACCCCCTCGTGATTGTTTTCTGCCGTTAGCTGCAATAACTGTCCCGCCCAGATCTGTGGGTACGTGTTTATCTATGATTGAAACTGTTGAACTTTGAAACTAAGTGTGATCACACTTCCTACTGAAGCCTAGCACAGGAATTAGATATGTGGGTGCTTTGATAAGCACCAAGTAAATTTTTTTATGACTATAGTTCAAGGACATTTTCCCTGATTTTTTGGCCAGTCTAAATATTGTAAGATAGAAAAAACTTCTATAGAATAAGTATCTCTAAGCTAAGAAATGTGGATTTGCAAATAAAAGTTGTGTATCCAGAAGACTGCTGCTTTCCTGCGAGGATGTGTGTGTGTGTGTGTGTTTGTGTGTGTGTTTGGGGAGGGCGGGGGCAGGGAATGGGTGGGGCTGCATCTCTTTGGACTGCTAAGAGTACAAGGGTTGTAGACAATTATCCACAGCTGTGTTGTCCGAAGGAGAGACAAGATCCAAAGTTCATTTCAGGTTCACAAAGTGAACAGCCATTTCTGATGTGTGACTGACTATTCTTGTTTTTTGGTATTTTAATTACATTTAGCTATATTTCAAAGTAAAAACAAGTAACATATATAAATGCAAGGCATATAGAAATATCTTTCCAGTATTTAAAATGATCTGAAACCAGAAGGAAAGACTCCAACTTATAACTTATATAAATTTTTTCAACATGAAATTTTCCTATTTATCTTCTCTATAATATATAGTGACTGGAAAAAAAAAAAAAGATGCTTACTAGAAACCATATGTATACCAGGAACCATAGATGTATAAAATACAGTTAGTATACTAGAAATGAGTATTACACCTATGGGATGGTAAAAGGAAGCAATATAATCCTACCCAATGCGATTGTTTTAAATTTAACTTCATACTTGCCCCCAAGCCCTCAATTCAAGGGACAATTTGAGGGTTTTAATAAAAATATCTAATATATTATTTTTAAAACTCATATCCAATTTCACTATAAATCAGAAATTCACAACTCAGCATAGACTTCAGCTTTCACAGAACAGAGATACAAAACAATTTAATAAATATACAGGAAATGAGTTTTTTACATCTTTTGATAATTTTGTCCAATGATGTCCAGGTATTTTTCACTATCAAATATCATTTCTGCCTACACTTAAATGCAGTGGTTTGGGGTTTAAACAAAGGAAGAAAAACAGGGGTCTCAGTGGAAAGTTTATAAGCTAATGAAAGCTTGAAATGATTTTAAATGAAAACAAAATATTCTCAGTCCAATGAATAGATCTCACAATTAAAAAAAAACTCAGATAAAACCTACAATTCTGAGTTCTCGCTCATAAACTATTATACACCTTGACACAATTTCACTGTCTTGAGTTACTCAGTTTTGTTAAGGTCCAAGCAGAAACAAGCTGGTAAATCTATGAGGCTTTTATTTGTGTACTATCTTGTTTTTAAGGTAACACCACTGATTAACTAAGTACCATACTTTAAGACCGCAACTAGATTAGATTCAATTAGAACAAAACTGACAGTAAGTTTCAAAGCTGGGCTTCCTCTGTTAAGGAGTTAGGCATTAGGGATAAACTGGGGAACAGGGCAGATGGGATGCCTGTCCCCTTCGATGGTACTTACTTAAGTTCTAGCCCAAGGCACCTTGGGGCTTCCGCTCTGCAACGCAGGAGACCTGGGTTCGACCCCTAGGTCAGGAAGATCCTCTGGAGAAAGGAATGGCTACCCACACTCCTGGTATTCTTGCCTGGATAATTCCATGGACAGAGGCTACAATTCTTGGGGTCACAAAGAATCAGACACGACTGAGCTACTAACCCTTCACTTCCAAGGCAGATGTCCTTAGGAGTTCTCTTCTCCATTTCCCTAAGGGACTGGACATGTGCTCATACCCTCCTAGACCTTGGAGACTGTAGACAGGACCTCCCCTCAAGACTAGACATTCCTGTGCAGTCGTCCCAACTGCCTGTGTTCCCTGACCTGGGCACAGTGTTGCTAGATGGCGTTGAGACCTAAGAGACTGTCCCCAAACTCCTTAACCCACTCCCATGCTAGGTCTAAGTACCTGGCTTGCTAAACGCAGTCTGCAACCATAGAAGATAATAAAATAGTTTCAGGGTAATGTGGTTATAGGTATAAGAGGATTTTTAGCTTCCAGCTGGGGTTTCCAGGGAAAGACCTGGCAAGATCGTCTCCTTACCATAAACTGTGTAAGGAAAATGAGAAGTCCCAAGGAGCTGCTTCATCTATACTTCTGTCAGCCTGTGATCTTCTGTTAACTTTGCTGACTGTATCCTTTGAGCTTATTTCAGAATACTGTAACTTTGATAAGATGTGTGTTGAGTGCAGTTGAGTTTGCTGTTTCACCAGGAGTACAACTCAATACTGTGGGATATTACCCCCTCTCCCCCTCCCCTGCCCCTGTGGTTTGAATTGTCAACAAAAAATTAATCAATCAAAGAAAGAATTGGGAAATTTTAACTGAGTCAAATTCGAGGATTATAACCCGGGAAAGAGCATCTCAGAAAGCTCTAAGAACGCTTCTGCCCATTAGAAGTCAAGGCACAGTTTACATAAGTTTTTTGAGGCAGAGTGCAAGTTGCTCAGTCATGTCTGACTCTTTGCAACCCCATGGACTATGGAATTCTCCAGGCCAGAATACTGGAGTGGGTAGCTTTTCCCTTCTCCAGGGGATCTTCCCAATGCAGGGATCAAACCCAGGTCCCCCACATTGCAGGTGGATTCTTTAC
This sequence comes from Odocoileus virginianus, assembly GCF_023699985.2. Taxonomy (NCBI): domain Eukaryota; kingdom Metazoa; phylum Chordata; class Mammalia; order Artiodactyla; family Cervidae; genus Odocoileus; species Odocoileus virginianus. Next base: position 31,890,168 of record NC_069707.1, on the reverse strand, counting down.
CAGCTGAGCCACAAAGGAAGTCCTTGAGGCAGAAGGCTATATATGAAATGAAGCATTATTGATTATATAAACCAGATTTCAGCACCATGATGGTGGGTCATGTGGTCCTTTACAAAATCAAAAATATTATCTTCTAAGGAGTTATCTTGCTGGTACTAGGAGAATGTTGCTGTTTATGGTTGAATAGGTATTCCTGCTGATGGGGGAAGTTTGGTCCATTCATAATGCAGCTACACAATGCGCGGTGCAGGGAGAGAGGAGGCCAAAGAAGACTTTTTTATGTTTACAATTTTCTTATCTTGCCATAAATATGAATTCCATTTCACATAACTCTCATTTGGTATTTAGCATGTATTTCGTAAATTGATAGATGGTTTTCGTGTATTTATTGTCTTGTCTCCAAAGTTATTTCTCACTGAGGACAGAAATAATCTTTATATTCTGTTTCTAGCACAGCACCTTGCATGCAGTAGCTGTTCAATTTGAAAAATGACCAAGTGAATAAAAACCAGTGAGATGATCCTAGCAAAGCATCCATTTAAGATTGCCAAGTCATCACAGGTTACAGAACTGCAGCTGAAGGGCAATCACACCGAAATGAATAATTCTTTGCATCCCTGTTTTTAAGTTCCAGATGGAATTTTCAATAGAATATCTTTTAAAAAGAGTTCATTTATAGATGTATTTCTAGTGCACAAAGCAGAGTTTTTTTAAAATAATAGATCAAGAATGCCTTTCAAGGGCCATTCACAGTTGTTTCATTGACTGTATCCTGTGGAAAGTATGATGCCTGATGAGCTGAAAGCACAAGGGGGAACTTTTAGAGCTTTGTCAAGTGAAAACCCCTCCACAAAGCACATAGTGTTTCCCCAGTAACAAGCTGTCGTCATAAATATTCACCGGCAAAGGTGGATCTGCATCGCAGGGCCACCCAAGCGATGTAACCCACGCCCCAGGAGCGAAAACTTGTTTTTTTTTTTTTTTAACCATACAAGCTACTTGTGTTTTATCACCAGGATACCACAAAGGCCTGGAGCAAAATCAAACTGAACTGGTTTAATCCAAGACAGTGGACAAAGAAAGCTAAAGGTCACTACTTTCCATGCCTTGATTTCTCTGTTTCCATGCCAACCCCTCAAGGACGGACACTGGCCCTGACCCATTCCTGTGTTTGTTTCAAAAGTACCTGGTGTTGAGTAGAGATGCTTTGCAGCTGTGCTGGGAGAGATGCCTGCTTTGAGAGAGACACAGCAATCAGCTGCCCCCAGCTGGGCTCTTACTTGACCACAGAACCATGCCTGCACAAGTGAAACCTGGGGGAGAGTGGCGTTCCCTCTGCTTTATCACCATGCTGAGATCTCCCCGCAGGGAGGGATTTGGCACAATTGGTGCTGTGTGCAAAGGAGCTTGGAAGACTGCACGTGCCTGGGCTGCCCCTTGAAATCCCCACCCCTTTCCTGGAGCCCTGCTGACCAGTCTGCCTCTTGATCCTTAAAATTCCCTTGCTCCCTTCCCCTGGGGAAAAGTTGCTTTTGGTGCTGAAGCACCTCTTCTCTATTCTCTGGCCATTGACTTTTCATTCAATGGCTTGGTGTAAGTCTATCTAGCTTGCTCCAGCTGTTTCATTATCGACAGTGCAAACCTGAGCGAGAAAGAACCTCCTGAGTTCAGGATGGGGATGGGGGTGAAGGGAGTTCAGTTCAGGTAGGGCCCCAAGAGGGGCCCTCATATCTGATCTAGTTCTCATGTTCATCCAGTCCAGTAACACCTTCCGCAGTAGGGGAAAACAGATCAGCCTGGAAGGAAATAAGTAGGTGGTAATAACCACCCCGGAGCACCTGGAACAAATGGATTTCAGGTGACTTCCCTTTACCCAAGAGGAGAGATTTTCCTCTTTCCTAACTCTTCCTCCTATTTTTGAAATTTAGGGTGATGGAATCTAGCATTGCCTATGATGGTAGTGAAGTAAGAAGTGTTAGAGGTGGGTTAAGTCACCCCATCCCTCTCTGATGGAAGGTTAACAAATGACTAAACTTAAAATTTCAAATAACCAGTGCATCAAGAATATTATTATGACAAGAAAAGTCTTTGAAATGAGATCAAATATGATGATAATTATAATAACTACCCATTACTGGATGCTTATCTTGTTCCAGACATTGCACTAAATGGTTTACATATATTTTCTGAACAATCCTGTAATGTGAAAATACTATCTTACTGTGGCTAGTGGGTTATCCCTGGGCAGGGACTTGAACTCAGATCCTGGCAAAGTTCATATGTTTAAGGAGTATATCATGTTGCCTTCTTAATAAACACATGGAAAATGTTCAAGTCATCAAGTTCTACTCCATCAGTAATTGAACTCTAAAACAGTTCTTGAAATACATTTATTAATAGTGTAAATATTAATAATAGGACATATAACCAATTTTTCAAAAAACTTTTTAAAAACATAACCAAGATACGTTAACCCTCTATTGAAAAATGGGCAAAAGTTTGGATTAAGGCATTTGTAGGAAAAAAATGCAAAGAGCAAACCTAAGCGCATAAAAATGTTTTACTTCATTAGTTAACACTTTTGTGCTTACCCCATGGTGAAAAAATTAAAAAGATACACATCTCCACTGTTTCAAAGTTAATAGGCAGTGAGACCTTGAGAACGGCATCACAAGACAAGATACTCTGACATCTCTGACAGCAATTTGATGACTGTGTTCTGAAATCTAAAAACTGTCCATAAACACTTCACTCTGAAGTGCTCAAATCTGAAGTCTTCAAAAAGAAACCATTATCCAACTGTCAGAAGATACAAAGTAAAATTCAATCTAAATGGTTGGCTATTATTAGAGAAACAATAATAGTATAGTATATTCATATAATAGAATATGCTCTTAAAACGTGATGCTTATTTAAATTTATTAAAGTAGAAACTTCACTTTCAATTTCAATAGGAATTGAAAATGACAGCTTCTAAAATAGTATATGATAATGTATCCTTTTTCGTGAAAGGAAAAAAAAATCCCTTTTCTTCCTCTTTCCCTTTCTTTCTTTTCTTCCTTCTCTTTCTCTCTGTTGTTCCTTCTGGAGGTAAACACCTTAAAATATTCACGGTAATTGTATCTGAGTGGCGGGATTTGGAATAATCTTCATTTTCTTGTTCCTCTAGAATGCATTAATTTCATAATCTGAAAGGAAACAGTAAGATTCATTTAGGAAAAAAAATTTTAAAAATTCATAAAGTATCTGATGTAATTCCAGTTGAGCTATTTCAAATCCTAAAAGATGATGCTGTGAAAGTGCTGCACTCAATATGTCAGTAAATTTGGAAAACTCAGCAGTGGCCACAGGACTGGAAAAGGACAGTTTTCATTCCAATCCCAAAGAAAGGCAATGCCAAAGAATGCTCAAACTACTGCACAATTGCACTCATCTCACACGCTAGTAAACTAATGCTCAAAATTCTCCAAGCCAGGTTTCAACAGTACATGAGCCGTGAACATCCCGATGTTCAAGCTGGATTTAGAAAAGGCAGAAGAACCCGAGATCAAATTGCCAACATCTGTTGGATTATTGAAAAAGCAAGAGAGTTCCAGAAAAACATCTATTTCTGCTTTATTGACTATGCCAAAGCCTTTGCCTGTGTGGATCACAATAAACTGTGGAAAATTCTGAAAGAGATGGGAATATCAGACCTCCTGACCTGCCTCTTGAGAAACCTGTAAGTAGGTCAGGAAGCAAGAGCTAGAACTGGACGTGGAACAACAGACTGGTTCCAAATAGGAAAAAGGAGTACATCAAGGCTGTATATTGTCACCCTGCTTATTTAACTTATATGCAGAGTACATCATGAGAAACGATGGGCTGGAAGAAGCACAAGCTGAAATCAAGATTGCTGGGAGAAATATCAATAACCTCAGATATGCAGATGACACCACCCATATGGCAGAAAGTGAAGAAGAACTAAAGAGCCTCTTGATGAAAGTGAAAAAGGAGAGTGAAAAAGTTGTCTTAAAGCTCAACATTCAGAAAACTAAGATCATGGCATCCGGTCACATCATTTCATGGCAAATAGATGGGGTAACAGTGGAAACAGTGTCAGACTTTATTTTCCCAGGCTCCAAAATCACTGCAGATGGTGACTGCAGCCATGAAATTAAAAGACACTTACTCCTTGGAAGAAAAGTTATGACCAACCTAGATGGCATATTAAAAAGCAGAGACATTACTTTGCCAACAAAGGTCCATCTGGTCAAGGCTATGGTTTTTCCAGTGGTCATGTATGGATGTGACTGTTGGACTGTGAAGAATGCTGAGTGCCGAAGAATTGATGCTTTTGAACTGTGGTGTTGGAGAAGACTCTTGAGAGTCCCTTGGACTGCGAGTAGATCCAACCAGTCCATCCTAAAAGAGATCAGTCCTGGGTGTTCATTGGAAGGACTGATGCTGAAGCTGAAACTCCAATACTTTGGCCACCTCATGCAAAGAGCTGACTCATTTGAAAAGACCCTGATGCTGGGAAAGATTGAGGGTAGGAGGAGAAAGGGACGACAGAGGATGAGATGGCTGGATGGCATCACCGACTCGATGGACATGAGTTTAAGTAAACTCCAGGAATTGGAGATGGACAGGGAGGCCTGGTGTGCTGCGGTTCATGGTGTCGCAAAGAGTCAGACACGACTGAGTGACTGAACTGAACTCAAAACTGAAACTGGAAGCATCTGAATTGTCTGTCCCCACATCTATATAGGTGGTAAAAAGTCCAAAGAGCACAAAGTACCCAGGACCGAGGGATATTGACTAGATACAGATTAAGAACTTATATGTGCCATTCACTCATTACACTGCTGGTTGCCATGGCAATGCTAACACAATTCCAAAAGGCACATTCTGACTTGAATTCTGCCATGCTGCACAGGACATGTCTTTTATCATCTTCCTTTCCATTTTCTGCGTGCACACACACCTGATCCTCCTTCCTTCTGATCCTCCTTCCTTCTAATACATCAGAGAGGAAGTGTGGTTCTTTTCTTCCCCAGACCTGACTCCTCACTGCCTGGAGGACTTTGTTTTTGTTTGACTCTTCTTTCTCACTCACACGTCTCTGATTCCTATCTCTGAATGATTCCATGCCTCTGCTTTGACTATGCGTGTGTCCTTCTATTTACATAAAGTATTTACCCTGTTGTGTTTGCCCCCTCTGACTCCCTCACAATCTTCTCTCACTATGGGAGAGAACAAAAAAGTGACTGGTGTTTACTTCCTGACTTTATTTCTTCCCCAATCTTCCCCCTTTGTTTGGAGCTCCGGTTTCAGATCACCTCCCCAAACATCCTTACTTCCTGTAACCTCTCTTAAAAATGTCATAATTCCTGGGACTCCCTGGTGATTCAGTAGTTAACACTTCACCTTCCAATGCAGGGGGTGTGGGTTCAGTCCCTGATGGGGGAGTTAAGACACCTCACATGTCATGGCCAAAAAACCAAAACATAAAGCAGAACCAATACTGTAACAAATTCAATGAAGAATTTTAAAATGGTCTGTATCAAAAAAATTTTTTTAATAAATTTTCCTAATTGATAGATTTTATTTTTATTTTGGAAATTTAAAAATATATTGTAAAATATAAGGAAGAAAATAGCACTCATCAATGCAGGCTCCCAGTGATAACATTCTTTCTAGCTTATTAACTTCATGATTGTTGCATTAATCTTTTTGTTTTGTATTTTCAAACATTATGAGTATTTCAAGCATCTTTACATGATCCTGGTTCCATTTTTCAGCAACATTTTTCTTCTTTATTTGTAATTTATTTTTTCTATATTACTACTTCTTTGAGCCTGTTATCCTCTCTTCTAAAAATCCTTCTGTTGTTCTATGTCTTCCTTAAGTTTATTTTATTTTTTGGATTCATATTTCTATTAACCTGTTCTGTAATGTGAAACATTTCTTCCCACTTTTTTGACCTATGTGTTTTTCTTCTAGATGAAATAGATGAAATGAACCCTGCCTTCCTCCCTTTCTACAATCCTTCCTTCCTAACTCTAATCCACCCTCCCTTCCTTCATCCTTCCTCCTTTTTTATCCTGCAATAATTTGCTGAGTTTAATGCCATTTCTTTTTATATTACTCATTGCATATTATTCTGAGATGAAGCAATCATCTAGCTGCATCTGAGAAAAGTTTGTGTTTTCCTTTAAACTACTGTGTCAGGGAGGAATAATTTTGTCTGCTATTCAATTGTCAGAAGCTCAAGGGCAGGGTAGGGATGGATTGAGGTTGTCTTAGACTTTCTATGATATTTGGGATCTTTCCTTCTGCAGAGATTGTGTCTCAGAGAACTGTACACTTCATCTTCGGTTAAAAAATCCTATGTTGGATAATTTTGGACTTTGACTTATTTCCCCAATTTAGTGCAGACCAAGGAGATTTCGCATATCTGTCAACTGTATTTTCTCTTTCTGTTTCACTGGTTTTCCTCCTATTATGTCCTTATTTAACCATAGGAGTAGATTGTTGGTTTTTTTCCACTCTGAATACATCTTTTCAATATGACTTTCTGCTCAATCCTTCGAATGTGGGCTAGACTTGTGACTTATTTTGACCAACCAAAAGTGGCAGAAGTGCCTCATTTTCCCACTAATGAGGTTGTCCACTGATGTGGTCACCATGTGGCTTATGGTTTCAGCTCTGAAAATGCTCCTACCACCATGTAAGGAGGTCAGTGCTTAACAATTGAGTGATGAGAGACTGTGTAGCAGAGAGGCTCAACTCACAGCCTGTTCTAAGGGCCCAAACAAGAGTGTGAGGCCATCTGATGGTCTGACTCCAGTGGAGCTGCCAGATAACTGTAGCTGTATGGACAGACCCAAAGGAGACTAGCAAAAGAACCACCCAGCTGAGCACATCCAAGGAATCGTGAGAAAATTAAATCATTATTTAATGATTTAATTATTAATCATTATTAATCATTATATAATGATTTAATGTCTTAGGTTTTTATGCAAAAATATATCATTGGAAAACTCAGCAGTGGCCACGGACGTCAGTTTTCATTCCAGTACCAAAGAAGGACAATGCCAAAGAATGTTAAAACTACTGCACAATTGCACTCATCTCACATGCTAGCAAGGTTATGCTCAAAATAAGCTAGGATTCAGCAGTATGTGAACCAAGAACTTCCAGATGTTCGAGCTGGATTTCAAAGCAGAGGAACCGGATATTAAGTTGCCAACATTCGTTGGATCATGAAGAAAGAAAGGGAATGCCATAAAAACATCTACTTGGGCTTCATTGACTATGCTAAAGCCTTGGACCGTGTGGATCACAACAAACTGTGAAAATTCTTAAAGAGATGGGAATACCAGATCTTCTCATCTGTCTCCAGAGAAAGCTGTATGTGGTTCAAGAAGCAACAATTAGAATCGGACATAGAACAACTGACTGGTTCAACATTGGGAAAGGAGACTGACAAGGCTGTATATTGTCTCCCTACTTATTTAACTTATATGCAGAGTGTGTGTGAAAGTTGCCCAGTCATGTCCAACTCTTTGTGACCACATGGACTATACAGTCCATGGAATTCTCTAGGCCGGAATACTGGAGTAGGTAGCCTTTCCCTTCTCCAGGGAATGTTCCTAACTCAGGGATCAAATCCTGATCTCCTGCATTGCAGGTGGATTCTTTACCAACTAAGCCACAAGGGAAGCCAAAAATACTGAAGTGGGTAGCCTATCCCTTCTCCAGGGGATCTTCCCAACCCAGGAATCAAACCGGGGTCTTCTGCATTGCAGGCGGATTCTTTACCAAGTGAGTTATCAGGGAAGCATGTATGCAGAATACTTCCCGCAAAATGCCAGGCTGAATGATTTACAAGCTGGAATAAAGACTGCTGGGAGAAATATCAATAACGTCAGATATGCAGATGATATACCGCTCTAATGACAAAAAGTGAAGAAGAATTAAAGAGTCTCTTGATGACGGTGAAAGACGAAAGTGAGAAAGCTGACTTAAAACTCAACATTCAAAAGACTAAGATTCTGGCATCCAGTCCCATCACTTAATGGCAAATAGAAGGAGGGAAAGTGGAAGCAGTGACAGATTTTATATTCTTGGGCTTCTAAATCACTGCAGACAGTACCTGCAACCAAGAAATTAAAAGACGCTTGCTCCTTGAAAGAAAAGCTATGACAAACCTAGATAGTATAAGATTGAACCTAGAAAGCGGCAGCCGCTGCGCTTTAGAGTCCAACACTAAACTAAAGAGCAGTTCGCCCCCTGCTGGCCGTATTAGAATTGTTCAGTTCAGTTCAGTCACAGCCGTGTCCGACTCTCTGCGACCCCATGGTCTGCAGCACGCCAGGTTTCCCTGTCTTTCACCATCTTCCGGAGATTGCTCAAACTCATGTCCACTGAGCCGGTGATGTCATCCAACATCTCATCCTCTGTCGTCCTCTTCTCCTCCCTTCTCCTCTCTTCAGTCTTTCCCGGCATCAGGGTCTTTTCAAATGAGTCAGTTCTTTGCATCAGGAGGCCAAAATATTGGAGTTTTAGCTTCAGCATCAATCCTTCCAATGAATATTCAGGACAGATTCCTTTAGGATGGACTGGTTGGATCTCCTTGCAGTCCAAGGGACTCTCAGCAGCCTTCTCTGACACCACAGTTCACAAGCATCCATTCTTTGGCTCTCAGCTTGCTTTATAGTCCAATTCTCACATCCATACATGACTACTGGAAAAACCATAGCTTTGACTAGATGGACCTTTGTTGGCAAAGGGATGTCGTGGAATAAGCTGGTCATGGAATAAACGCGTCCCATGTAAGATCTGCTGTTGTTCAGTTGCTCAGGCCGCTCTGACTCTTTTGTGACCCCATGGACTGTAACCCACCAGGCTTCTCTGTTCATGAGATTTCCCAGCAAGAATACTGGAGTAGATTGCCATTCTCTCTTCCAGGGAATCTTCCCACCCAGGGAATGAACTTACGTCTCCTGAATTGCAGGCAGATTCTTTACTGCTGAGCCACCAGGAAAGCTCCATGTAAGATTAAGTGCTTTTATTTACCAAAATATTTTCTATAGAGACATTAAACTCCCAGAGCCACTATCTATAATCATTCACTTATCATTTTTCCATTTCTTAACATGAATATACAGTTCATTTGGGGATAGCTCACTCATCCTCCAACTTTTATTTAACCCTAACAGGTGCCAGGAACTGTGCTAAACAATTTTCAAAGATGACATTGGTGTGGATCTAAGTTTGGCATCTAATAGAGTAACATAGACATGTAAATTATTAAATGAAATTTAATATCCAGTGAGCCTAGAAAACTGCAGCCGCTGCACTTGTTAGATTCCAACACTAAACTAAAGAGAAGTTAAAGTTTACATCAAAAAGCAGTTGAGTCTACATCAGTAAAGTGTTATCAGTGTGGTGGAAGTTGTCTGTGTACTAGAGAATAAGAATGAGGACTTAAAGGAGGCAGTCAAGAGGTTCAGCAGAAGTGTAATTAGTAAATTGGATTCCTATCCTTAGAATTCTCTAAGATGAAGTGATATGATCACACAGTTACATTAGTTATATATTTTAATATATTCTCCATTTTGTCTCTAGTTGGATTTTTTAAGAACAGTTTTTATTTAGAAATAATCACAGAGTCACAGGAAGTTGCATAAATAGTATAGCTAGTCCCCTGCCTCTGTCCCGGTTTCCCCAGTGATCGGGGCTCCAAGACAGAAAGCTGATAATGATATAAGGTGTGTGCATAATTCTGTGTCAGTTATCATATGTTTAGATTTGGTAAGCACCGCTGCAATCAAAATAGGGAAGTATTCCATCACCACAGACCTCCCAGTGCAGGATAGTCTCTGAGAGTCACACCCACCTCCTCCAGCATCTCTAACGCCTGACAATTGTTAATCTGTATAAGATGGCATTGTCCCCTACATCATGTCTAATAGCAAGACACAGACATGTAAATCATGGAAATCAAATGAAGGAAATATACTAAGGTATTTTGTCATTTCAAGAATGTTATAAATGCATTCATATAGTATGTGATTTTTTGATGTTACCTTTTCTCCCCCATGCAGTAAAATATCCTTGAGATCCATCCAAGTTTTAAATTGCTGATTGGTGTTCTTATTATGAATGTTCAGATCTACTTACTCATCTATTATAGGACATTTGGTTATTTCCAGTTTTTAGCTGGTACATGTAAAACTGCTATGAAGAATCATGCGTGGGTTTTTGTTTAGACATAAGTTTTGATTTCTCTGGGATAAATGTCTAGGAAGACAATTGTTGGGTTATATTGTAAGTGTATGTTTAGTGGTTTTTTGTTTTTTTTGAGAAATTGCCAAAATATTTTCCAGGGTGGCCATATCATTTTACATCACCACCTGTGATGTATGAAAGATCCAGTTTTCCTTCATCCTTGCCAACAATCTGGGTGTTAATATTTCATTTGTCCTGTTTTGACAGATGTGCAATATCTCATAGTGATCTTAATTTGCATCCTTTATTTGCTAATATGTTTAATATATTTTAATGTCCTTATTTGCCACCTGTAAGTCCTCTAGTGCAATATAGTTCATGGCTTTTGCTTATCTTTTGATTGAATGGTTTATTTATTTTTTTTTTTTACTATTGTATTTTGAGAATTCTTTTAAAATTCTGGATATGAATTCTTCATCAGATATGTAGGTTTGGAAATATTTTCTCTCAGTCTGTAGATTGTCTTTTCCACCTTAACAGGGATTTGTTAAGAACTTTTGATGCATTTACTTAGCAAAATTAAAATGCTTTTAATTTCAATCAAATCTGATTTATCCTTTTTAATGAATCATGCTTTTGGTGTCAAGTCGAAGACCTCTTCACTAAACATTTAGGTCCTGAAGATTTTCTCCTGTGATTTCTTCGAAAAAGCATTACCATTTCATGTTCTACATATAAACCTATGATCCAAAACTTTGAATTAATTTTTGTACAAAATGTGAGTTTAGGTTAAGGTTAATATTTTTGCCTACAAGTATTCAGCTTCTCCAGCATTATATGTTGAAAAGTGTGTCCTTCTTCCATTGCATTCCTTTCATACCTTTGTCAAAAACCAATCCGGTGGATCTTTATGGCTTTATTTCTGGGTTCTCTGTTCTCTCCCATTGATCTAGGTGTCTAGCACTCCATCAACACAGCGCAGTCTGTTTACTGTACCTATACAGTAAGACTTAAAATCAGGTAGGGTGAGTCCTCCCATGTGATTATATTTTTTCTTCAAAATTGTTTTAACTACCCTAATTACTTTACTTTTCCAAATAATTTAAAAATAACCTTGACCTTACTAATAAAATATCTTCTGGAACTTTTACAGAAATTGCAATGAACGTATGGTAGCACTAGTGGTAAAGAACCTGTCTGCCAATGCAGGAGACATAAGAGATGCGGGTTCGATTCCTGAGTCAGGATGATCCTCTGGAGTAGGAAATGGCCATCTGCTCCAACATTCTTGCCTGGAAAATTCTATAGACAGAGGAGCCTGGTGGATTACAGTGTGTGGGGTTACAGAGAGTAGGAGGCTGGTGAACACACACACACACACACACACACACACACACACACACAATCAATCTGGAGAGAACTGACATATTTTCCAATCCATGACCACGATATGCCTCTTCATTTATTTATATCTTCTGGGTTTTTTTTAAACTTATATTTTAGTTTTCATCATGTCCTTTGTAGCTCATTCGGTAAAGAATCTTCCTGCAGTGCAGGAGACCTCAGTTCAATCTCCGGGTTGAGAAGATCCCCTGGAGAAGGAAATGGCAACCCACTTCAGTATCCTTGCCTGGAAAAATCTCATGAACAGAGGAGCCTGGTAGGCTGCAGTCCATGGGGTCGCAAAGAGTCGGGCATGACTGAGCGACTAACACTTACTTACTTACTTGTTAGATTTACACTCAGATTTTTTCCACCATCTGTAAATAGAATTGTGTTTAAGATTTTGATCTACAAATGTTCATTGCTAATGTATAGAAATACAATTCGTTTTTGTATATTGATCTTGTATCATGCAATTTTTCTGAACTTTTAAACTAGTACTAGGATTTTTTCAGATAGATTTCTTGGAATTTTTTATGTAGATAATCATACCATCTATAAATGAGAACAGTTATATTTCTTCCTTTCCAACCTGTACTCCTTTTAATTTCCTTTTTTGCTTTATGTCTCTGACTAGAACTTAACAGTATTATGTTGAATAGCAGTGGTGAATGGGTATCCTTACCGTGTTCCCAATTCTAACAAGGGAACATTACTTTTTCACCCTTAAAAATAATGCTAACTGCAGGTTTTTTGACAAATATTGATTGATAGAAATGCCATTTTGTTTGATTTTTCTCAGTCAAATTAAATCTGAACCTTAGTTGCTATGTTTATGATGAGGATCTATTTTGTGTGTGTGTAAAAACAGTAGGTTTATATAAAACAATTAGAAAAATAATAAATAATACTGTTATGAAGAATTTTCCTTTACTCTTCAAAGTTTCTTTCAGCTCATCTAGTAGTCAAATTAACATGAAAAACAGGATAAACAGGAGAAAAAGTGGAGTGTGAAGTAGCTCAGTCATGTCTGACTATTGGTTGACCCCATGGACTGTAGCCTACCAGGTTCTTCCATCCATGGGATTTTCCAGGCAAGAGTACTGGAGTGGGTTGCCACTTTCTTCTCCAGGGGATCTTTTCGATCCAGGATCGAACCCAGGTCTCCCGCATTGTAGGCAGATACTTCAGCATCTGAGCCACCAGGGGAGTCCTAAACAGGAGAAAAGCAAAATTTAAACTTATGGGGGCTCCACGAACATGAGCAATTCAAAGACAGAAAGCTAAAATGAAATCTGTATGCCATTCCAAGTTAGGGGCCTGGGGCTTCCAAGGACAGGATGGTCATTACAGGACAATAAGAAGAAAAGCAGATGTGGGGGTAATTGGCTGTTTGCCCTGCCACATATATGGGCCACTTAAGTAAAATTGACCCCTGGCAATAATTCTAATTCTGGGAAAGACTCCTAATTTAAATGCTTCTAACCTAAAAAAGGGGCAAAATTTCTCCTGAATCCACAGAGTCGCCATTGCTTTTAGTACAAAATAATCTACCCACTAGAGTGGGGGGATTCACTGTGGGGAGAGTCATTCTGAACCCCTTCAATACAAAGAAAACACACTCCTGTGTTCTTGTTTTTGTTTTTTCTTTTCTGTGTTTTTTCATATAGTGACTATATGCAACGTAGTGATCACATTAACAATTACTTGACCAATTGCTTTAAAAATATCTTCTATATTTGCTCTTGGTTATTGTCTTTCTTCTTATCACAAAGTCTTCATCCTTATGAATTAAAGTAAGAAAAAAAAAAAAAAAAAACCAAATCACCAACTACAGTTGGCTCTTGCCATTGTCTTTATGTAGAATTGATAAGCTGTAATCACTTTGCCAAAAAAAATGAGGTGACTGTCACTTTATTGATAGGATGAAGTGGAAAATCAAAACCTTTAAAATATTAGATCTCTTAGTGAAATAGAGTGAAATATCATCATAGGACCTCTTCACTTGAGGAAATATTAGGGGCATGGGATGCACATGAACTAGGTATACAGATGCCGTGGGAATCCCTTGGGGAGCATTGCCTGGCATTTCGAGTGTCCATAAGAGCTCTGAACACTGAGACGAGCTGTTTGCCAGAGTATCCTGGAGACTTGCCTTCTCCAGCATCGCAAGAGACACTGAAGCCTCGGCCAATCAGTGGAGACCTTCCCCAGGCAAGTGGAAGCTCTCGGAACGGCCAGCGATGGCTGCCGATTCCACTGGCACATTTGTCTGAACGGTTTGTACTATCTTTTTTCTACTGGCGTTTGCTTTAACAACAGTGATAAACAGAGGACGAACAGCCCAGAAACGATAGCTACATAGAATTTATCTGGTTCTTGATATAGTTTGTCCAGCGGCAGTGCTTCTCTTCATCCAGCAGGTGGCGGTAAGTGATTATGAGAAGTGCTATAATCGCCCTGAAGAACCTGGTACCTAGGGCTGTTTGGAAAAGTAATTCTAAGGGTGTATTGGACATCGTGCTTTTCTCAAGTTATCTTTTAATCTGAATATCTTCTGAAATATTTTTATTTGGTGCCTCTAAACTAGTGAAGTGGCACCTTCAAAGCATAAAGCAGATTTTCAGCTGAGCTACTTTAGTTGAAGGAGGGGCATGACGCCACTCTCCCCTAGATACAGCAAAAAGACCCTGTTTTGGCTCAGCTTCTCATTGGAACAACTGACCAGTAATTCTAATGACTAGGTGACTAACCTCCATCTGAGATGTCTGACAGTCATCTCAAAGTTAATATGTTCAAACCAAGCAATTATGCCCTGGGTCCAGCCTCAATAGGCTCATAAAAGCTGATTGATCATTTGTCAGAGATTTGGCGTTGACTTTACATTGGTAACTTGAAATTGACTATCATGGAAACAATTACAATAGAAACTTTCTATTGCTATAAACCAGTGCCTTCCAGCTGGTTGTTAAATATTCACCAATATCATACTTATCCAACCACGCTTACCACATCTCTTCTCTTGCTTACACATCCTATCAATTCCCAAACCTCTGATTCTTTCAGTCTCCAAAGTCCAGTTTAAATTCACTTCCTCCTATGCTCAACTAATATTTGACAAGGAAGCTAAAACTACCCAATGGAGAAAAGATATTCTCTTCAATTAATGGTGCTGGGAAAATTGGATATTCATATTTAAAAAAAATTAAGCTGGACCCCTATCCTACACTACTCACAAAAATTAACTCAATATGGATTAAAGACTTAAATATAAGACATGACACCATGAAACTCCTAGAAGAAAACTTGGTTAAAGAGCTTCTTAACATTGGTCTTCACAATGATTTTTATTAGATGTGATTTCTAAAGCGCAAAATAACAAAAGCAAAAATAAGTCAGTGGGACTCTATGAAATTAAAAAGCTTCGGCACAGCAAGAGAAATAGTCAGCAGAATGAAAAGATAACCTACAGAATGGGAGAAAATATTTGCAAACCACATATATGATAAGGGGTAAATATTCAACATATACAAGGAACACGTACAATTCAACAGTGATAATAATGAATAATAAAATAGTAAAATCCAATTTTTAAAATAGGCCAAGGACCTGAATAGACATTTTCCAATGATCAACAGGTACATGAGAAGGTGCTCAATATCACTAATTATCAGGGAAACGCAAGTCAAAAACACAATGAGCATGGCTATCATCAAAGAGGCAAGAGATAACAAGTGTTGATGATGTACAGCTTATAGCAGCTGTGTACAAAACAGTATGGAAGTTCCTCAAAATAAAACTATCGCATGATCCAGATATCCCACTTTCGGGTATGTATGCAAATGAAATGAAGTAACTGTCTGGAAGAGTGATCTGCATCCTCATGATTGTTGCAGCATTATCTACCATGGTCAAAACACTGAAACAATCTTTCCAGTGGATTGATGGATAACGTGGTGTAAATGTACAATAGAATGTTATTTGACCACAAAAAAGGAGGAAATCTTACCACCTGCAATAACATAGAAGGACTTTGAGGGCATTATGTTAAGTGAAGCACTTCAGACAGAAAAAGAGAAACACTGTATGAATTAAAAAAAAAAAAAACTGACCTTACAGAAAGAGAACGGATTGGTGGCTGCCAGAGTTAGCAACTAGGGGAAATAGGTGAACAGTGTCAAAAGCAAAAAACAGAAAAAAAAGGATTCACCTCCTCCAGCAATGACACTGGGCTTGCTTCTCCACCCCTATCACTCCCCTTCACCCCTAACCCCATGCCTCTGGCTTCCACCCGTATCAATTCCCCTTCACAGCTAACCCCATGCCTCTGGAAGATTCTGACTTGGTTTATGCCACAGGGTAAAATACCCTTATTTTATAATAGGTACTTCTCAGGAGTCTAGCGAGTAGATATTACACTGTGGGTTTCTAGTGGGGACTTTGAGCCCGCGTCTGAGACATCATGGTATCCTCACTGGCTATGGTCGAACTTGGCACATTGTGTATACGCATATGGCTGTGGTTTTGGTTATTGCCACAGAGTAAGTTTGCTTAAAAGAAAAGTTGGCTTAAAGCTCAACATTCAGAAAACTAAGATTATGGCATCTGGTCCCATCACTTAATGGAAAATAGATGGGGAAACAGTAGAAGCAGTGTCAGACTTTATTTTGGGGGCTCCAAAATCACTGCAGATGGTGATTCCAGCCATGAAATTAAAAGACGCTAGATAGCACATTAAAAAGCAGAGACATTACTTTGCCAACAAAGGTCCGTCTGGTCAAGGCTATGGTTTTTCCAGTGGTCATGTATGGATGTGAGTTAGACTGTGAAGAAAGCTGAGCACCGAAGAATTGATGCTTTTGAACTGTGGTGTTGGAGAAGACTCTTGAGAGTCCCTTGGACTGCAAGGAAATCCAACCAGTCCATCCTGAAGGAAATCAGTCCTGGATGTTCATCGGAAGGACTGATGTTGAAGCTGAAACTCCAATACTTTGGCCACCTCATGCGAAGAGCTGACTCATTGGAAAAGACCCTGACGCTGGGAGAGATTAGGGGCAGGAGGAGAAGGGGACGACAGAGGATGAGATGGCTGGATGGCATCACCGACTCAATGGACATGAGTTTGAGTAAACTCCGGGAGTTGGTGATGGACAGGGAGGCCTGGCATGCTGTGATTCATGGGGTCGCGAAGAGTTGGACACGACTGAACTGAACTGAAGTTTGCAATTCTTTTACACTGATCATTTCACCCCAACCAAATTATTAACATCACTTTTTATTTCTCATCTTCATTCACCCTGTATATTTGCTACATTTTACTCAAACCAGGACCCACGATGCACCCCCATGGCCACCTCCCACCACCCCATCTTTGTGTGTGCTCTGCCCCATCCCCCTGGAATGTCTTCACCCTCAAGGTTTTACTCAGATGCTGTGTTTCTTCTGCGGTGCTTTTTTCTGTCCTTATTCTTTCAATTCTGCCACTAAGTAATCTGATCTCTCCACAGCATGTCTCCAAACTTGTCCACTAATTCCTAAAATTCCATGAAAAGGGGAAACTGAACTAATGCACTGTGGTTGACTGGACCGCATAGGGGAATGCCAGAGTTCATGAAGAATATTCTGAGAGTCTTGCCAAAGTCACTCCCTTGTCCAGACCAAACCGGAGTGTGAGTGATGGATAGAGATTTCGGATGTGGGGTATAATGAAGGGGAGGAGGGCAAGGCTGGCAGGACGTGAGTTCTGTCTATTTAAAGCGGCTGCCTGTTTGGCAGCCCTCCCTGCCTGAGGCGAGAAGGCCGTTTGCGCTCTCATCCATATCAAAGGTACGGTTAACACCCTCGGGCCAGGTCTGTTAGCCTTCCTCATAAAAGCCTGTTTGGAGAGCTATCTCTGGGGAGGGAATTTGGGGTGGAAACTGGAAGAAAGCAAGCCTGAAACTGAATTGGGAAAGTAAGAGATTTATCAAGGGGGAAAAGGCAACAATTTTGAAGTGGAAAATATCTCCTGAGGAGTAAAAATAGTAGCTTTTAGGTGGCATATGAGGCAGCTGGGCTGCTAACGCTCTCATTAGTCGACTTCTTGTGCCCCCGGGAATGTGCTCTGAAGGCCGATTACTGTTTTCAGCACTTCTAACCAGCGGATATCACTACTCTGGCCATGGATTCTGACATTCCCCAAGACAGGTAGCTTAGCAGAGTTAAAGAAGCTTTGTTTTGAAAAAGCTGATTTACCAATCATTTTTCAAGAATTTGTTGGGTATCTGCTAAGAACAGATACTAAGTATCTGTCAAGAGTATCTGCTGAGTGTCTGCCAAGAACAGTGACAGGTGCTAGGAGAGGGAGAGATACAAAAATAAACACAATATTCAAATTTTGTTTTGCTTTTTTTCCCCTTTGGTGCCTTGGATAAAGTGAATGGTTTTCATCTGGGAAGACAACATAAAGAAGTGGTTGCTTATGCTAAAAATGATTCTACCTAGTGATTTTTTTCCTGGCCTCACTGTGAGGCATGCGGGATCTTAGTTCCCCAACCAGGGATTGAACGCAGCCCCCTGCACTGGGAGGATGGAGTCTTACCCACTGGACCGCCAGGGAAGTCCCTACCTTGCGACTGATGACTCTCAGAGCTCACTCCTCTTCTTCATTTCAACTTAGCACACTTTTAGTAAACTTGTACCCTGTGCTAAATACTTTGATGGGCCCTAGGAATATACATTTGAGTCAAACATCATCTATTTGTTCTGTAAGAAGCTCACTGCCTAGTGCTGGAGGCAGATTCGTAAACTTCTAGCAGTATCCCTAGATCAGTTGTAATTGATGGAGGGGCAAACTGTAGGGCAGACATGTCAGAGAGAGTAAGCTGAAGGAGGCATTACGGGGGACTTACAACAGTTTGCTGCTATTTTTCTCTCTTTCACTCGTATGCTTTTTCATCACACACTTGCTAGGCCCTGGCATCCCTGATTCAGAGAGTAAAGTTAGACAGCATTTTCCAGTAGGAAGAGAACACTACCTGTGACAATTAGGCTTTTCCACTGAGCCTCCAGACTCCTCTCCACACGAAGCCCGGGGAACCATTCAGAGCCGTTGCCGTTTTCACAGGACAGAGACTGATTTTTCCCCTTGGTCTCCCTCCTGAAATGATGCTCTGCTCCTCCATTCCTTTAATTCTTACCGGTCTGAAATTCCTGTTTTTGTGCCTAACATTCCCTGATGAGAGATTATTCCAGGCTTTATAATTTTAAATTGTGAACTTATCTTCATCCATGGAAATTCTCCACAGCCTGGCTTGGGAATGCACCATTCCAAAAAGGTTTCCAATTTGCTTTAGTCAGGCACATTGAAGATATTAGCATTTGGGGACTAACTTTTGTGTTAATCTCCTAGTTTGAGGGTTCCCAGATTAAATAATTTCAAAACTGTTTCAAACCTCGAACTACTTATGAAAAGACCCACAACTTTCAATGTCAGAAGAGAGGGTTTTTTCCTATCCGGGTAGACAAAGACATTTATTCTGTGCTAGTAGTTTGATTTTTTTTTCTAGACCATCCTTTCAAGTGTTCTTGCTTTACTGGGCCGGGAGCTTAGGGTGGTGATCTTATTTTCATTTCTACCTCTTGGCTTCACACTCTGTGTTCACATGGGTGCTAAGACCCCAGACTTATGTTTTCTGGGACTAGAAACCCTCCTGGACAGCCCCAGTGTTATTTTGTATTTATAGCTTTAGTTTTTAATATCTTATTATTTGAAGACAGTATAGAATTCCTTTTTTTTCCCCTTGAGAGCAAACCATGCATTTTAAAGACTTTTGGTTACATTTTACCCAGAATTTCTTGGTTTAGACATGGTAGGAGAATGTTCAAGTTGTCTACTGCCCAGAAAGAGAAACTGTCCAGCAAACACTTAATACCTAACATCATTCAAGCCATCCTTAGCATCCATAGACAGACATGAAAACAGAGCGGGGCCTGTGACAATGTCTGATTATTTCGGCCTCTACAGATTCTAGATATAGAAGGCGTCCTGCCTTCTACTCCTTATGACAGAAACAAATAATATATTAATAGTTCAGGCATGAATCAAATCAACAATTTTTAGTGTACAAATATGGTCACATTTCTTTATTTTTTATAGAATCACTTTAAATCCAACTGCCTTTACTGAAGGAGTCTACTGTCTCTCTGTTAAGGCTTCACCCTCTCCAGAAAATTATTCAAGAACTCCTAGGGATTATCCACTACGAAGGGAGTCAGCCTCTTTAAGACCCAGACAGAACGGCCCAGCCCCTCCGCGCAGCTATGCCGGTCTCTGACACACGGGGTCGCTGTTGAGCCGGCGTCCCGCTGTGTCCGGGGTTGGTCGGGTTACTGCTCCACGTTCTTCCCTGCCGCTTCCCTCGTTTGGCCAGCAAGGTTACACTGCAGCTCTTTTAGTTCATTCCCAGATCTTCAGCAACTGTTTCCTAAAGTTGTGACAGTGGCTGGGCCTGAGGGCCTTTTTGCCTCAGCCAACTGCTGTCCGCAGTGGTTCATCTCACTCCTTCTTGCCTCCTGTTTTGTAACAGTGCTTATACTGTGTATATTTTTCTCAAGGACATTAATTAAGCTCCCATTCTTTTAACTTCTCCCTTATACTAAAAAAAAAAAAAAATCAGATTTTATTAGTATGATGATTTACAATTTCGTAATTTACCAATACTCAAAACTCACCTTATGCAGGTAATACTGAGACCCAGGGGGGGAAAAAAAAGTGACATTCCCAAGAGAATTCTACCAATTAATGGAAAAACTGGAGCCCCGCTGTTCTCTGTACAAATAGCATATCTTTCAGACACTAACTCTTGCCACACAGTAGGCGGTTTGAGGTAAAAATCAAGCAACGCCTGTATATCTTCAGAAGTCTTTTCTTATTTAAGTATGCATGCTAAGTCGCTTCAGTCATGTCAGACTCTCTGACCCCATGGACTGTATGTAGCCCACCAGGCTCCTCAGTCCGTGGGATTCTCCAGGCAAGAATACTGGAGTGGGTTGCCACACCCTCCTCCAGGGGATCTTCTCAACCCAGGGATCATAACTGTGTCTTCTGCAGCTCCTGCATTGCAGGTGGATTCTTTACTGCTGAGCGACCAGGGAAGCCCTGTCTGTTAGTTCCTCTCCTAACTGTCTGTTCTCATTGCCCTTAGAGCAGAGTTGCAAAGTGAAAGTGAAAGGCACTCAGTCGTGTCCGACTCTCTGCAACCCCATGACCTATACAGTCCATGAAACTGTCTGGCCAGAATGCTGGAGTGGGTAGCCTTTCCCTTCTCCAGGGGATCTTCCCAACCCAGGGATCAAACCCAGGTCTCCTGCACTGCAGACAGATTCTTTACCAGCTGAGCTGCCAGGGAAGCCACAACACTCATGTTTCTCAAAGTGTGGGCCTTAGACTAATAGGGTCAACATCACCAGGGAACTTGTCAGAAAAACAAATTCCGAGATCTCACCCAGACATGCTGAGTCAAAAACTCTGGGTGTGGGGACCAACAGTCTGTTTTCACTGCCTTATAAGAAACCCTGTCAGACAACACATATAGTCTTTTATCTGTTAGATACTCTGATACAGTGCTTGACCAGGTACCTAAGATTTTGAAGGTCTTGAAAAATGTTTGCAATTTGAAAAACAAAGTAATCTCTAAGTCACAGAAAGAAAATACCCAACTGTAAATCAAAGTTAACACATTGGTCACTATCTACAACACAAAACAGTATGTCAGTCGACTAAACCTAAATTCTTAAAACTACTTATATGTTTAATTAGAAATGTAGGTGTCTTTTAATATGATATGTGTATCTTCAAAATAGGTGCATAGTTTGGTCTTGTTTTGTTGTTTAATTATTGAACATAGAAATTCAATTTCTTATATGGCATCTTTGTAGATGAACATTAAATATGCAGGAGGGACATCATCAATTTCCAGACATGTGTTCAGATGACCACAAATATTGGCGTAATTAAAGGAAAGAGAAAATTACTATGCTGCAGTGAACTCCCACTGAAATGGCTTCTTAAACTAAATTATTATAGACAAATGAAATAAGAAAGAAAAGACAAACCCAAACTATATAGCCCTAAAGGTTTGTTACAGGAGGGCATCATGCTTGATTTCTATTTTCTTCTTCTCTCTGCTCATTTACCTCTATATTCTCTAATGTAATGACATGAGATATTTAAGTAACATGAGGTGGAAAAGAAGGAATATTTATTGATTGCTTACCATATATCAGCTTTTGTTGCCTGCGTGCTCAGTCATGTCCAACTCTGCAACGCTGTGGATTGTAGCCCACCAGGCTCTTCTGTCCATGGGATTTCCTAGGCAAGAGAACTGGGGTGGGGTGCTATTTTTTCCTCTGAGGGATCTTTTCAACCCTGGGATGGAAAACTGTGTCTTCCTGTATCTCTTATATTGTAGGTGGATTCTTTTACCGCTGAGACATGGGGAAAGCCCATATATCAACTACTATGTGCCTACTACCTAACAAATGATTGGGAGAACTCACTGAAGGCAATACTAAATTCAGTATTCACATTAAAGAAGAAGGCATTGACTATTGTTTCTTTTTACAGATGGGAAATCTGAAGTTTAGGAAGTTACATTCTAAGGCTGCACAACCATAAATACGGATCCAGGATTAAAATATCTTTGAGACACTTGACACTCATGATTTTTCCACCTAGCATGCTACCTCTCTGAGGAGTAGTGTTAATAGTGAATATCAACTCTGGACAATTTTTACTATACAAGACATATGGGTGCCATTTATTATTGTTTCAGGATCTGGAAATTTGTGAAGTAACTAAGCCTTTCTATGCCAGCATATGTAGGCATATATACAAAATAATTATTCTTTATGTATGAGAAGTCCATATTTGCTATATTTGAATTGAACTTCAAAAGTTGACATTTAGGGGAAAAGTTTGTTATAATAAAGTCTATTTTGAGACTTTATTACTCCCCACTCTCTTATAAGACTTTAAACACACCAAGTTCCATCAATCTGTTTTGTATTGGTTGCTTAGAGGCAGTCTGTGGCTACATCATGATTTGTCAGCTCTACAGAGTCATCTCCTAAAAATAGTGCTATTGCTTGGTTATAAGGTTGTAAGAGAATAGCCCATAGCTACTATTGACAGACAATGTGGTGTTATTGTTACTGGGACCAGGACAAGTGTAATATGAAAGGCTTAGCTCATAAACACTCCTTTCATCCAAGTCTCTATTCTGGTTCCTAAAAAACATATCTCATTGAATGTTCAGGGCTCCCCCGCCTGCTAGCTCTCTGTCATCAATAGTTTAAGAAAGAAGTCTAATTAAGGAATGGAGATTCAACTCATATAATTTGCTCAGCAATAAGCTCACCCAGTAAACAAAGATCTCATTTATTTTAGTCCCGATGAGATTGTAGATGAACATCTATTCATATGACAAAATGTTCTTGACATTGAGAAGTGGAAAAAACGTTATTAAAAAGTTTACATAATATTTGATCATTAAAAAATATGTTTATTCAACAATCCAGAGCAGGGGTCCCCAGCCTCTGGAATCTAATGCCTTATGATCTGAGGTGGGGCTTATGTAATAATAATAGAAATAAAGTGCACATAAATGTAAAGTGTTTGAATCATCTGGAAGGCACCACCCCCCACCTGCAACCCTGGTCCATGGAAAAATTGTCTTCTATGAAACCGGACCTGGATGCCAAATAACAAGTCATACACAAAAGTTTTCCAAAAGTGAATTGCGAATGTCAATTTTAAACTTAATTAAAATTAAAATGAAGTTCAGGAAGTAGTTCCTCTGTTACACTAGACTCATTTCAACTGCTCAGTGGCCTCATGTGGCTAGTGGCTGGTATGGTTGTGATGTTTTCTAATGAAGTCTCAAATTGCATGATCACATCCAGACTCAGAGGATGATCTTCCTGTTCTGAAACTCAGGACAGTTGAGGCTGCCTTTATGTTTCGTAATGAGGAAGAGATGAGATTAGACCTGGGAGTCAAACTCATAATCTCAGTCCTCATCAACCAATGTACTGAAGGTGAAAAAACATTTTCATAAATATATGAAGCAGTGGCTAGATTCCAGAAGTTTTCTTGCTGGAATTAGGGGAAGAATCACCTGATTTATCATTAAGGAGAAACCATAGAAACAATTTTACTAATTGTATACTGATTATTTTTGCTTAAGAAATCAATTGGAAACCTAGTGATATCTACTTCAGGCTGGAAACATGAATTCAGTGGGAAATAAAATATATCAGAGGGCCAAGATGCTCCATCATAGTCCCAGAGAAATCCATTCATCATTGAGGTCACATGGCTCTAAGAGTAATAGAGTTTATGTTCCAGAGTAATACAATGAGAGCAGGATATGAAAATCACTGAATCTCGAGAGCAGACGTGCAGTTTTACCCCTGAAAGAAATTGCCTCAACAACTGAACAGTTTCCATTAGACAAGTTAAATTGAGAGGAATCAAGACGAGTTAAGTCAAGAAGAGGAAATAGGCTTTTCAGGGATCAGAATCAGTGACCCTTCACTGAAAGTTCAGGACAGCCAAATGCCCAAGGGAGGAACCCTGGGGACCATTCAGGCAGGGTCTTGCAAGGAGCCCAGAAAGGCAGCTACGGACCTTTTGGAAAAACAGACAGGCTGAGGATGGTGTCAGTTCAGGAGTTCTGGGCCTGGGAGGGGGCAATCATTTGGGGCCAGAAATTTGAAGGCACATTTTTGCCCTGGGTCAACCACAAAAATGTGCTAAACTTAAAAGCCAGTTTTTCAGCAGCTCCCATCTCCCCAGAGGCCAGTGTCTGCAGCCATCAAACTGTGAAGGCCTCTCTTTCCAGGCTTCTCCCACTCAATCCTATTCCTCAGGTTTAATCTCAAGTCTCTGCCTTTTGTCCTGCTGTCTTACACATAGATTCTCTGCTTTGATCTTTTGACATTATCTGACTTTTAATTTCTTCTCAAAACTGTCTCTGGACTCCATGTTTTGAGGTTGTGTTTTTCCTCATTCAGAATAGCTTTAGGATAAAGCATTTAATCCATTGGGTAGTATATGCACAAATCCTGGAATCTATGAACATTTTAGAGATTACCCGCCCCCTTACCCCGGCAGGATATTTTAGTCCTGGAAAAAATATTTATGGCTCAGAATAATATAAGACTGGAAAATTGAAAGTATTAAGTGCCCAGGGAGCTCAGCTCAGTGCTCTGTGATGACCTAGAAGGGTGGATAGGGAAGGTGGATGGGGATGGAGGATGCGAGGGAGGCCCAACAGGGAGTTATGTTCTTCTACAACAGAAGCTAACACAATATTGTAAAGCAATTATATTTCAATGAAATAAATTTTAAAAATAAGATTTACAAATATAACACTATGTCAATTGTATTGTCAAATTTAGTATTTATACCAATTTCACACCTTTGAGTATAAGTTTGGAAGTTGGAATTTCTTACTCTAAAACATTCCCTACATATACACAGTGATAACTGACAGACCATAGTCAACCACAAATCAAATGCTATCTGTAGCAAAATGGTTTCAAAGGTAAAATTATAAGCATCGTTTCAAAAACTGTTTGCCTCCAAATTGTCTTTGGTGTGGGATGGGGGTTTGTTTTGATATGTTTTATATGATGCAGAGTGAAATAACTCAGCATCTATCAAGGCCTTAAAATGATCTTGAGAACCCATCTCCATCCAACCCATTCCTGGCCTTTCCTGTTCCTGGATAAGGCAAGTCCATATAGCAGGTAGCATGATGTGTCCACAGGGTCGCAAAGAGTCAGACACGACTGAACAACTGAACAACTGAACTGACTGATGATGTTTCAGAAAATCTGTAAAATTCACATCCTGAACACATCAATTTCTAGCAGTGAGAAGGTTGACAACTTCTTTAGCCTCTCAGACCTTCCATTTATGTGAATATTCAGAGATTTCTGGGAGAATTATAGAAAATGACAATTGGGCTTAGTATCTAGTAGGTCAGTAGGACAGTGCAGAAAGAGAGAAGATGGATTAAATCCCTGTGTCCTATAGGGAAACAGAAACAGAGGGATAAAATTGAACTCAGGAACAAGGACTTAACTTAGGAGTTAAAAACTACAGGTTTCAGAACTGCAAACCTTACAAAATTCAGCATTATTTATTGGGAGAAAGAGAGACTTAAGGTAAGAGTGCTAAGTGGCTCTTGTGGTCATTGCATCATTGTTTCCATGACTCATTCCCTTCCCTGTAGGATAATTATGCATTCTCACCCATTTTCATGGAACTTGTTGAGCTACCCTAGAGACTGAATAATCTTGGCCACCTCGTCAACTTGGTCACCAGGCTTGTTTCAGCCAGTGCAGTGCAAATGCCACATGCAGATAATAGCTTTAGGGGCAGTGGAATGATTTGGCTCTGCCTCTTGGCAGTTTCCTTGTCCACCATAATGATGTAGTGTCCCAGAGAAGGGCTACTCTTCTTGATTGGTTCCTGGTATGAGAAAGCACATGGAGCAAAGCCACAGCCCACAGCCATGGTGGAGCTGCTAGCCTGGGGCTCTGGGAGAAATAAACATTTGTTGTTATAAGTCACTGAGATTTGGGACTGGTTTGTCACCACAGGAAAGCTGACTGATATAGGAATTTAGGAGGCAGACACCCCCAAGTGAGAGCATTACTCTCCTTCATCTTTTATGGATCTAATTTGAAAAAGACGATTTTTGCATTAACCAGCAGTAAAGAAAACCAGCAGGTTCCACTCTTCCCAGAACAATGCTGTGCATACTTCTGATAATTAGCACTTTAACAGAATTAGTACATTAACATTAAAGGTATAATCCTTGCACCACCCGTGTCACAGACCACACGGTCACATGAGGAGTTTGGGAGTGGAGTCACAGAGAGGTTTGAACACCAGAAAAGTTACTTATTTGTCCCTAGTGACATCTTCTGGGATTTACTGATGTAGGCATTTTACGTTTTTCAGTTATAAGTGTGAGCTATTCTTTCTTGCCAATTTTGCTAGTGTTAGGAATACTTTGCAAGGTTCTTTCTGTACTTAGAAAATCAGCATTAATTAAATCAACTCATTTCCTACAAGCTTAATATAGCACACTACTTTTTCCATTGTAGTGTGAATCTGTTGTTTTTTCTCTGAGTTCTAGATAAATAAATGTACCTTGACTCAGGAGAACATAACCTTTCATTAATTAAAGCAGTGTTGGGGGAGTGTGTAATTTCCTCGGTTCTGTGTGGCCGCAGCAAAAATTTGAAGTGATGGATGCATCACTGTCTCAATGGACATGAGTTTGAGTCAACTCCAAGAGTTGATGATGGACAGGGAGGCTTGGTGTGCTGCAGTCCACGGGGTCACAAAGAGTCGGACTCGACTGGGCGATTGAACTGAACTTGAAGAAGGAATTCACAGGACCTGGACTCCATCTCAGGCCTGTTCATGCTGATGGCACTCGGCCACCTCTCCAGTGGACTCTGAACTCTGGGTTTAGTGTCTATGGAAATGACGACAGAAGGATAAGACCTCCTCTGGGCAGGGGAACCTTGAAGATTGTATCCAGGTCACTCATCGCCTAAGAGAACACATACACTAATCACCCCTTCCTCCAGACAGGCCATAAATTTTTCTGTACCTATCAGAGTGTAACCTTGGGCTTACTGATTATTGGCTAATTGTTTAACTGTCTGAGCACATGGCACATGAGTTTTGGGATTGTACTTACCCTTCTTTTGTTTATGCAAGTCTCAAGGAATTTGTGGTGGTGGGTTTGGACACGTACGCATGGGGTATAAAAGATTTTCACAAATGCTGGTCGGGGTCCTTGGCTAAGAGGAGACTCCGCCTTGGGCCGACAGGTATAATAAACTGCACTCCACTATCTGCATTGTCCCTCTGAGTGAGTTTGTTTCCCAGAACGCGTGGCTACAACATTTGGTGCACGGGCCGGGGAACTCCTCGCTTTGAGGAGACAGGTCTCATTTGAGGCCACCCCGAGGCTTTGCGGCTTGAATCTCTTAGATGGGGGAAGGCGCCTCGCCCTTCTGGAAGAATTCGGCCTTTCAACGGCCGGTTTCTTCCCTTTGGCAGGTAGTGAACAGCAGCAAGGGAACTGAGTGCCCAGGTGGGGAGGAGCCCACCCAGTAGGGTGGAAGAGGGGGCCTGATCACCCTCCTGGAGGGACCAGAAGGCAGCCGCATAGGAAGCTGGTTTAGGTTGGTGACAACAGCTGCTCGGGACTCAGGTCGACGGCCGTGCCAGGGATGAAGAAAGGGAACTTAGGGTTTAAGAAAGCCACTCAGTAGGTGTGTCCACGCCGTCCTGGGGGACGTGCCGAGCTGTCACCACAGGGTTTTTACAAAGAGGATATCGAATTCCACACGCTCGGATTCTGCCCTCCCCTAGGAGCTACCCATCTGCTGTGTGACCCATCATCTCCCCTGCCAGTGGGAACAGGTAGATTGGCTTCTCGGGAAGGCCCTGGAATGTGGGAGTCCAGAGGTAAGAAAATGGGAGGAAGTGTATCTAAAACTAAGGCCACTGTATTGGAGAATATGATTAAGAATTTTAAGAAAGGATTCGATGGAGACTACGGGAAAAAAATGACACACAGCCGGCTCCGCACCCTTTGTGAAGTCGAATGGCCTTCAGTGGGGGTTGGCTGGCCACGAGAGGGAACTATGGACTTAAATCTCATAAAGGCAGTCTATGCTATAGTTACAGGAAAGCCCGGACACCCTGACCAGTTCCCGTACATAGACTCTTGGCTGGGAATAGCCCAAGACCCCCCCCCCCCCCCCAGATGGGCCCATTTTTTCGCCCATGGTGGGGGAGGAAAAATCTTGATGGCCCAAAAGGTAACCAAGGATGAGAAGGAAATTTTACAGGACCCTGAAGGAGATGAACTTCCCCCACCACCGTATTGAATGATGATCCCACCAGATAGTATCGCTGCGGCCACTGGAGGCCCAACCGGAGGAACCAGCCCGAGTCCTGTAAGCCTCCGGACTCCTCAGCGGTCCCGACAGCTCCACAGGTTGTAGAGCCGCCCGCCCCAGCAGGCTGCAGCCTCAGCTGGAGAGACAGTGAGCTCACGGGCTTTATCACCCTGGCTGCTGCCACTACATTCCCTAAACTACCCTCCACTCCCGGTAAGTACTCCCGGACAAGGGGGAGGAACCACTGGAATTAAAGTCTCCGCTCTGCCAAGGAGCAAGAAAGAGTATCCTTGCAGACGCCTCCTAGAGACGTCCAGCAACCCCCAATGATAGGGGAAGATGGTAATTATCACCAAGCTCCTGTAGCCTATTACTATCAGCCCTTTTCATCAACCGATATACTGAACTGGCAAAAACACACCCCCTCTTACTCGGTGGAACCCCAGGGCATGACTAGACTAATGCAGACTATTTTCCGCACCCAGTGACCAACCTGGGACGATATAATGCAATTACTAGCATCCCTCTTCAGTACCGAACAGAGATACAGGATCAACACTGAGGCAAGAAAGTGGTTACAGGAGATGGTTCCTGAGGGCACTGCTAACCCAGAGAGGTGGACAGAGCAAGCCTTTCCCACCCACAGACCTAGTTGGGACTATAATACAGAGAAAGAAAAAATCCAATTAGACAGATACCGGACAGCGATTATACAAAGACTTAAAAGGGGAGCCCCGAGGCCAATGGACATGTCAAAACCGGCCGGAATAGTTCAGAAGGAGAACGAGTCACCTTCTGAATTTTGCAAGAGACTTTGTGAGGCCTGCAGATTCGATACACCCATAGATCCAGAAGCTACGGGCTCCCAGATTGTTATCAATTCGGCATTTAGCTCGCAAGCATTTCCTGACATAAAACGAAAGCTTCAAAAGACTGAGGGAATTCTATCTATGTCTAGTTCTCAGCTGATTGAAATGGCAGATAAGGTGTTCTGGAATAGGGACACGGAAATAGAAAAGAAATACAAGAAAAGGTATAAAGACGAGCAGAGGAGAACAGACGAGAGGTTTGCAATGTTCGCTGCTGTGCTTGGAAAGTCTTCCGAAGACTTTTCCACCGCCAAAGGAAAGAACCCCTCTCCCCAGCTTCGAGGTCAGGACAGCCCTCCAACCGGTCCCAACGGAGGCCCCGGGCCCCGTTACAGCCAAGCCAGTGTGCCCTGTGCTGAGTTTTGGGCCACTGGAAGAATGAATGTCCTAAGGCAAGGAAGGAAGAGGAAGCTCCCACAGTTGTGGGGCTTGCTGACTTGGAAATTAAATCTTGGACCGGGGCTCAGAGATATCAGGTCCCCGAAAGCCCATGGTAACCTTAAAGGTGGGGGACCAAAACATTGACTTCATGGTGGATACAGGAGCAGAACTGTCGGTAGTAACAAAACCTGCAGCACCACTGTCCAAGAAGACTACCAGTGTAACTGGGGTATTGGGAGAAGAGATGATTAAATCGTTTTGTCAGCCCAGAAAATGTCAGATGGGGGGGCACCAAGTGATTCATGGATTCCTCTACATTCCTGAGTGCCCAGTACCCCTGTTGGGAAGAGACTTGCTCTCCAAACCAGGAGCACCAGTGACTTTCTCCCCTGAGGAGAGGCCCACCTTCCGGACGGACTCCATGACTTATTTGCTCTCTCTCAATACCCACCAACATGAGTGGAAGTTGCATGAGCCTCCGAAGAAAGAATCGGGTGGGTCAGAAGAGCATGAAAGAGAGTTAACTCAATTATTCCCTGAGGTCTGGGTGGAAGACAACCCCGCCCTGTCCCCGCAGGCTGGCTAAACATCACACCCCAGTGATAATAGAACTCAAACCAGGCACCATCCCGGTTAGAAAGCTCCAGTACCCGCTACCGATAGAGGCCTGGGCCGGCGTGCTGCCCCACATCAATAGATTGAAACAAGCGGGCATTCTAGTAGAGTCCAGTCAGCTTGGAATACACCAATCCTGCCAGCCAAAAAGGAAGGAGGACAGGACTACAGGCCTGTATAAGATCTCAGGCTAGTCAACCAGGCTACTGTGACTTTACACCCCACTGTTCCAAACCCCTACACCTTACTTGGCCTCCTCCCGCCGAGGACTAAAGTTTACACTTGCCTAGATCTCAAGGATGCCGCCTTCTGCATATGCCTCGCCCCAGCGTCGCAGCCCATCTTGGCCTTTGAATGGGAAGATCCAGTCGGGGGCACCAAACAGCTCATCTGGCCTCCCCAACGAGGGTTTAAGAACTCCCCAGCCATCTTTGTGGAAGCCTTGGCTTCTGAACTGAACTCATTCCATCCGGAAGAGTATGGATGTTGGCTCCTACAATACGGGGATGACCTGCTGCTGCCTGCCGAGACCAAGGAAAAATGCTGGAAAGGGACAAAAGGCCTGCTCCAGCTGCTGATAGAAGCAGGTTACCGGGTGTCGAAGAAGGCACAGATCTGCAAGGAGGAGGTAAGGTATCTGGGGTTTGTTTTAAAGAAGGACACAATGTTCCAGACCCTAATTGGGTCCTATATACTGATGGCACTAGCTTGATAAAATAAGGAAAATGGCTATCAGGTTAGCCAAAGCGGAAGGGGTCATCAAGACTGAAAAGAGATGGTGGGAATTGCCAAGTGGCAAATTATTGGTACTGGAGGAGCTGGCACACAATCTGGTAAGCCAAACACACCAAGGGACCCACCTAGGCCATGCTGCCTGCTCACAGGTGAATGCTGCCTCTTTGGTATTCAGACAAAAACCTCCAGGTATTCAGCTGAAAGGCACGCTGCCCTTTAAACACTGGGAGGGGACTTCACAGAAATGAAACCTCACCGACACTACAGTTACCTGCTGGTCATGGTATGTATGTTCTCGGGATGGGTAGAAGCTTTTCCTACCTGGACTGAAAGAGCATTAGAACTAGCCCAGTGCCTGCTTAGGGAAATAGTTCCCAGATTTGGACTTCCTACCAGCATTGGTTCAGACAATGGCCCAGCTTTGGTAGCTGATTTAGTACAACAAGTAAGCAAAACTCTAAACATCAAATGGAAACTGCATACTGCATATAGGCCCAGAGTTCTGAGATGGTGGAATGAACCAACCGGACACTTTAAGAGACTCTCCAAGTGGGTCATAGAGACTGAGCGCTCCTGGGTGGACTTGCTTCTGACAGCTCTGCTCAGACTCAGGATGACCCCACAGTCCCAAGGCTATTCTCCATATGAAATTGTGTATGGGAGGCCCCTTCCCATAATAAAACAGGTGTCAACAAATTTGCCTCAGGTAAGGGGGGATAGGATTTCACAGCAGATGGAACTTGGTAAGGTAAAAAAAATCAGGTAACTAAGTTTGTACAAGAAAGGGTGCCTCTCCCCTTTGGGTAACACATTCATGAGTTTACACTTGGTGACCAAGTATGGGTCAAAGATTGGAAACATGATTTGCTAGCCCCTTGGTGAAAGGGCCCTTATGTTATTCTAACTACCCCTGCTGCAGTTAAAGTTGCAGGTATTGTCCCTTGGATCCATCATACGAGGGTGAAGAGAACATACCACACAGACCCAGAAGATGCTGAGTGGATTGCACAGAGGGACCCCACTGACCCTCGAGAGACTAAGACCATCCTTAAGAAGAAGGAAAAGAAGATCCCGGACAAGCCCCTCTAGGATGAAGCCACACAGTCAACCCCTGCTGCTTGGCCTCATCAACGTGATTTTGAATTTAACTTCCGTTTCAACTCAGGACAATGTTTTCATCTCATGGGCACATTCCTACACAGACCTCCACAACACCTCCAGCTGCTGGGTATGTGGGGCTATGCCTCTGTCAGTGATGGATGATCTTCCTTGGTGGGTGTCACCGCTCTGCCAAGGAGATTTTAAACCACTCTGCTCTTTTCTGGGATGACAAAAAGAGACTTTCCTCTCTCCTGTCAATCATAACTTCTCCTTGCTCTCTTGGTGTAAGACCTACAGTCAATAGACTTGGGTCGTTGGGTTACATTTGATATAAAAGCCAGTGTAACAAAAGCCTAACCTACAACAAGCCCTGGTAAATCTACCTTATTTACATGCTAGGTGGACAAGATCTGTGTTTCAATGGTATGAGTATAGTGCTGCCTTATTCGTACTCTCTAGAGGCACAACAGATATTATGATGAAAGTAGAGGCCTTGACTAATTTCACAAACAGGCCCTCCTAGATAGAACAGAAGCCATCCAAGCCTTAAATGAAGAACAAATCCAAATGAGAAAAGCAGTAATTCATAATAGAATGGCTTTGGACATACTCACAGCTGCTCAAGGAGGGACCTGTGCTATAATTAAGGTTGAATGTTGTGTATATATTCCTGATTTATCTGGCAATGTATCAGTTGCTTTAGATGACATGAAAACCAGGTAAAGGCAATGTCAAATGAAAACATTCCTTTCTGGACTTTGGTCCTATCTTGGGTGAAGGGTGATTGGTGGAGAACTATATTTACCACTGTTATAGTTGCCTTGATAGTTCTGCTTTGTGGACCCTGAGTTTTACAATGTATTATGAACTTTGTAACCCAGAGGTTGATAGCGTTCTCTCATGTGGGTGGCCGGAGGGCTAGGGTACAATATATCACAATAAATGATGCTCGTTACGGAAACTAGGAACATCAAGAGCGGGGAATGAAGAAGGAATTCATAGGGCCTGGACTCCAAATTAGGCCTGTTCATGCTGACCACGCTCAGCCACCTCTCCAATGGACTCTGAACTCTGGGTTTAGTGCCTATGGAAACAACAACAGAAGGATAAGACCGCCTCTGGACAGGGGAACCTTGAAGATCTTATCCAGGTTACTCATCGCCTAAGATAAGACGTACACTAATCAGCCCTTCCTCCAGACAGGCCATAAATTTTTCTGTACCTGTCGGAGTGTAACCTCATGCTTATTGATTATTGGCTAATTGTTTAACTGTCTGAGCACATGGCACATGAGTGATGGGGTTATTGGGATTGTATTTACCCTTCCTTAGTTTATGTCAGTCTCAAGGAATTTGGGGTGGTGGGTTCTGACACGTACACATGGGATATAAAAGATTTTCACAAATGCTGGTCAGGGTCCTTGGCTAAGAGGAGACTCTGCCTTGGGCCGACCGGTGTAATAAACTGCACTCCACTATCTGCATTGTCCTTCTGAGTGAGTTTGTTTCCAGAACACGTGGCTACAACAATCTGAACTGATGGACCATTATTACAGCTCTGTGTTACAGCTCAGTTTTATTTAGAAAGCAAAGGAAAATATATCCTCTAGGCGTGAGGCTGGGTGGCCCCAAAAGATGTGAAGAGAAGAGAAGTCCCCTCCCCACTTCAATACCCCCCTCCCCCCACTCAATTTTGGCTCCTCTTTTTATATGTTTTTTCTCCTCCCCCTGAGCCTGCCCTATGTAAACTGAGCTATAGCCAGGAGGGCTGTTTGTTTTCCTCACTCTGGTCCTTGGAGCTTCCTTTGTTCTATCTTCCCGGGCTTTTCCCTTCTTTGTCTTTTAACCACCACCATTTTGGACTCCTTTTTCCTATTCTAACTACCTAACAGTAGCAACTACTAAGCTTTTTTTGGAGTAAACTTTTAAAATACTAAATATAAAAATAGTGTTACAGACAAAAATGCTCCCCTGGTGGCTCAGAGGTAAAGAAACTGCCTGCAATGAAGGAGATCCAGGTTCCGTCCCTGGGTTGGGATGATCCCCTGGAGAAAGGAATGGCTCCCCACTCCTGTAATCTTGCCTGGAGAATTCCATGGACAGAGGAGCCTGGCGGCCCACAGTCCATGGGATCACAAAGAATCAGAAACGATTGAAAGACTATCACTCATAGACAAAAATAATCCCAAAGCTCTGGGATCTACCCAAAATGTAAAGAAATAGAGTACAAAATACCTTCCAAAAATGTCTAATGGCTAGGGGTTGGAGGATGGGTGAGAAATTAAACTAAATCCTAAGTGTATTTTTCTGAATTCAATCCATTCCATAAGCTATTTGCACATTTCATGGTTGATTTGTTTTGCATTGTAGCTTTGGGATTTAAATGCAAAATATCAACTCTTTAAAAAGATATTTAATTTTTAAATATTATCTACAAATAAACATTAGATCTGATTAATTTATTTTAAAGATATAACCCAGAAAAACATCTATTTCTGCTTTATTGACTATGCCAAAGCCTTTGCCTGTGTGGATCACAATAAACTGTGGAAAATTCTGAAAGAGATGGGAATACCATATCACCTAACCTGCTTCTTGAGAAACCTGTATGCAGATAAGGAAGCAACAGTTAGAACTGGACGTGGAACAACACACTGGTTCCAAATAGGAAAAGGAGTACGTCAGGATTGTATATTGTCACCCTGCTTATATGACTTATATGCAGAGTACATCATGAGAAATGCTGGGCTGGAAGAAGCACAAGCTGGAATCAAGATTGCTGGGAGAAACATCAATAACCTCAGATATGCAGATGACACCACCCTTATGGCAGAAAGTGAAGAGGAACTAAAAAGCCTCTTGATGAAAGTGAACGAGGAGAGTGAAAAAGTTGGCTTAAAGCTCAACATTCAGAAAACTAAGATCATGGCTTCTTAGTCCCATCATTTCATGGCAAATAGATGGGAA
Source organism: Odocoileus virginianus (assembly GCF_023699985.2). Taxonomy (NCBI): domain Eukaryota; kingdom Metazoa; phylum Chordata; class Mammalia; order Artiodactyla; family Cervidae; genus Odocoileus; species Odocoileus virginianus. The sequence continues at coordinate 31,854,920 of NC_069707.1, read as the reverse complement.
AACAGTGGAAACAGTGGCTGGTTTTATTTTGGACGGGGGCTCCAAAATCTCTGCAGATGGTGATTGCAGCCATGCAATTAAAAGATGTTTACTCCTTGGAAGGATAGTTATGACCAACCTGTCAGGGAATGTTTAAGGAATTGCATATGTTGTTTTCTGTTTCTCAAGGGCCCTCTGTTCCTTATCAGTTCCTGGAAAACAGGAACGAGCAGAGCTGCACACAGTTCTCAGGACTGAGGCCATGAGGCGGAACACATACTTGGATTCCTTTCAGTAACCTTTTTACTTTTCTGTAAAGTTACTTAGTCATGTTCCTATTTCCAATACATGGATTGTCTTCTGGCGCTGTGATGATTGTTATTCCCTAGTTACAGTTGTTAGGGACCTATGACTCTTGTTATCCCCTTAGCTACTGTTGCTATGTGTCTGGTTTCGGTGTTTTTTACTCAACTCTATTTTTCTGCCTAAAGCTTCCTTGTATAACAATATATAAACACACGCTGCCATGAGTAAAGCATCCTTGTTCTGCTAGAGACTTGGGTCCCCCGCATCCTTCTTTTCATTGACTCCTGTCCCAAGGTTCTGGTCTGTCAAGAAGACCATAACACCAACCTAGACAGTATATTAAAAAGCAGAGACATTACTTTACCAACAAAGGTCCATCTAGTCAAGTCTATGGTTTTTCCAGTAGTCATGTATGGATGTGAGAGTTGGACTATAAAAAAAGCTGAGTGCTGAAGAATTGATGTTTTTGAACTGTGGTGTTGGAGAAGACTCTTGAGAGTCCCTTGGACTGCAAGGAGATCCAACCAGTCCATCCTAAAGGAAATCAGTCACGAATACTCATTGGAAGGACTGATGTTGAAGCTGAAACTCCAATACTTTGGCCACCTGATTTGAAGAGCTCACTCATTGGAAAAGACCTGATGCTGGGAACGATTGAGGGCAGGAGGAGAAGGGGACGACAGAGGATGAGGTGGTTGGATGGTATCACTGACTCACTGGACATGAGTTTGGGTAAACTCCAGGAGTTAGTGATGGACAGGGAGGCCTGGTGTGCTGTGATTCATGGGGTTACAAAGAGTCAGACACGACTGAGCAACTGAACTGAACTGATAATTAAATAACTCACTAATTCAACCCATGTTTACTAAAACCCTTCCATGTCAAAGTTGAACCTCTGAGCTCAAGAACTTTGAAGCAGATAGGATCTACCAATATCCTGTAAAGCAAATCTAAAGTACACAATTAGAATGCTGCTTTTAAGTATAACTTTCTATGATGATGGAAGTGTTCCACATCTATGCTGTCCAATATAGAATCCATGAGCTTCTGATCATTTGAAATAATGCTCGAGTGAAAGAAAAGCTGAATTTTGCACATTATTTAATTTTTCATGCAAATTTAATAGCTACACTTGTCTATTGGTTTCCATCTGGACAGCAAAGAACTAGAAAATGGGTAAAACTGACATAAGCGACATAAGAGGTTATAAACAGTATGTTTGCTAGAATGTTTTAGGAAAAAATAACACTACTGACTGGTCAGGGGAATTAGGAAAGCATTTGTGCAAGTGACTTCTGGGAAGAGTTTTAAAGATGTGTAGTATTGGTTTATATATAAATGTGTGTATGCACACACACACACATACACATTATGAAAGAATCAGGGGAAGAAGTTTGCAGGGAGAGGGACTAGAGTGAATAAAACAATGTGTGGAAACTATTTGGAAACTGGTAAGGCCAGCTTGGTTTTGGCATAAAAGTATGTACAATAGTAATATGAAATTATTCTGGGTAGATTCTTTGATGTTATTTTGTAGATCTTGATTACCATTCTGAAAAGATGGTATTTACCTTGGTAATAGCTTTTGCATCTTTTCTGGAGCACCAAATTTATGTGACCGGAGATGACAATCTGATGGCAGTAATTAAGAAGAACTGTGGAGGGACAGGAAAATGAAAACTTGTATTAGCAGACTCATACAAGTATTGCTGGCAAAATAGTGAAATATGTAACAAGAATGACAGAAATGGAAATTTTGAGATGGTTTAGAAGTTTCTATGTTTGGAGGCATGTGAATAGAAATTGGTACCTACCATTTTTCTTTGGAGATTTGTGATGATAGGATAGCATGCAGTGGTACCTTCCACTGTCGAAGTGAGAAGGGATTTTGGCACCTGGGAATAAGATGGAGGGAACTGCGACCTGATAACAACTTTATGAAGCTTTCAAAGAGAAAGGAGAGGGGACTTCAGTTTCCATTGGTCACCAAAGCATCTGAGAGTTTAGAGAAGACACAAAAGTAATACAACTGCCCAGAGATTGCTTTGGCCCCCTTAGGAAGCCCTACTTACAGAACCATCCAGTTGAAAATATTTAACAATTTCTCTTGAGTGTCCTTCTTTGACTCATGTGTTACTGAGAAATGTGTTATTTAATCTCCAGGTATTTGGGGATTTTCCAGCTATCTTTCTGTTTTTGATTTCTAGTTTAATTCTATTGCAGAGCAGACATTATATGACTTCAACTCTTTTAAACTTGTTAAATTACATTTTGTGGCCCAGCATGTGAATATATACTGGTGGATGTCCCACGTGAGCTTGAGAATAAGGTTTAATATACTGTTGTTGGATCAAGTAGCTTATAGATGTCAATTATGTCCTATTGATCAATGGTGCTTCGAGTTCATTTGTGCCCTTACTGATTTTCTGCCTGTTGGATCTGTCCAATTCTGATAGAGAGGTATCAAAATCTCCCTCCAAGAATAACAGTGGGTTCATTTATTTATTTTCATAATTCTGTAAGCTTTTGCCTCATATATTTCAATATTCTATTGTTTAGGTGACTGCACCTCAAAGATGGTTATGTCTTTTTGGACTACTGACCCCTTTATTACATACATACACAATGCCCCTCTATATGCTTAACTTACCTTATTCTAAAGTCTGCTCTTTCCAAAATTAGTATGGTTACTCTCACTTTCATTTGATTAGCGTTACCACGGCATACCTTTCTCCACCTCTTTCATTTTAATGTACATATGGGATAAAGTGGGATAATTGTAAACAACCTATAGTTGAGTCTTGTTTTTTGATTCATTCTAATAATCTGTGTCCTTTAATTGGTTAGAACACAGACTTTTAAAGTGATTATCTTTACTATGTGATTCCATTTTTTTGTCCTTTCTTAGCACATCAGTTATATTTCTTTTTAAACATTTTTTAGTAGTTGCCCTAGAGTACACTACACAGTTAAAAAAAATTCAAGTCTGTTTTCATATAACACTCTATTACTTCATGGGTGAAAGTGTGTTAGTCACTCAGTTTGTCTGACTCTTTGTGACCCCCTGGACTGTAGCCCACCAGGTTCTTCTGTCCATGAAATTCTCCAGGCAAGAATACTAGAATGAGTGGCCATTCTCTTCTCCAGGGGACCTACTCAACCCAGAGATCAAACCTGGGTCTCCTGAACTGTACGAAGATTCTTTACCATCTGAATCACCAGAGAAGCCCTTCACGGGGAGTACTTTAATAATAGCAGAAGAGATCCTAATTCCTCCCTCAATCTTTTGGTGAGCTTGTATCCCTGCTAACATCACCAATCCTTCTCAGTGTCCCCAACTTTGGTGTGACCACGTAGCTAGAGGGAGCTGAAATTAAGTCTTTTCCTTCCTCCAGACAGGCTGTTCTCAGTCACTTAGTCACATCTGACTCTCTGTGGCCCCAAGGACTATAGACCATCAGGCTCCTTTGTCCTTGGGATTTTGCAGGCAAGAATACTGGAGCAGGTTGCCATTTCCTGCTGCAAGGGATCTTCCCGACCCAGGGATTGAACCAGCATCTCTTTCTTCTCCTGCATTGGCAGGTGGATTCTTTACCACTAGCACCGCCTAGGAAACCCTCCAGACAGGTTAGGCTCTAAAAACACCCCAGTTGGTTAGGCTCTAGTGAAATACCTTCTCCTTGGTCTTGGCCTTGTTAAGAACAGAGTGCTCTGGTATATTTTTAGATGGTCACTTTTGCTTTTCCCCTGCTTGAAACAAGAGAGAATTTTCCTCCAATATACATAGAAGTCCTGGAGATGAATCACAAAAGCATGGGACTCCCTTAGGACTGGATCTGGGGCTACTTTCTCTGTAAATGAATCTCTAAGTTGAAGTTAAAATATTTGAGGGTGGGTAAAAAGAAAGTGGAGGACTCCATGACAATGAAGAGTTCCCACCTGGGTAACAAGTAGATGAATAGTGCTATTAATAGAAATGCAGAGTCACATGGAAAAGCTTATTTTGAGGGAAATTGTGATGTTCTCTTAGTGAGGAGCATAATAAGACCAATGGTATTTCTCTTTTTTTCCTAACATCAAGGATGATTCACCAAACCATGTTTATACAAACAACCACCTCCCTCAAAAAAATCTTCAAGTAGATGATCCCCAGACCTAGCTCTCTATTAAACCCAACGGTGCCTCCAGTCAACATCTCCCAGGGGAGCCTCTTGGCTGTTGTTCTTGGCAATGACCCCTTCTTGGCCACTACTTCCAACAGTGGTCAGCACGAATTTCCATAGCTGCACCTTCCAGCGGCCACCCATATTGTCACTGATCCTAGCCGGCGGCAGCATCTCCGGGCAGGTCTTCCATCTGGTGAATGAGACTGCCAGAGATTGGCAGCAGCTCTTGACCCCAGTATCCCTGGAATCCCTTTAAATTCCAAAAGGTTTAATTTTAAAGGATCTCAATCCCAAACATCTTAAAAGGCTTATGGTTTCCCTCAGTGACTAATGGGCACATTAGACTTCCAGCATCACTCCCCAAGGCCAGCTCTCAATAGGCTCCGTATTAAGCCCTTAGGGGGCTGTTAAGATGCCACATTATTCTTTTAAAGTTCTTTATATCTCCATTGGCTACTCTCCATACCTCTAGCAGAAAAGTCCCATGGGCAGAGATGTTGGGATTCTGGCTTGAAAGACTGATGGGTGTTTTCTCACTGTGGGATCCTCTGGGTACTCCAGAGAGCTGAGCAACCTGCGTGTGGGAAGGAGGTCACTGGACAACCACGTTTTGAGCAGAGCAGCAGAAAGACTACCACAAAAAGATTCTTAGAAAATTGACAAAGACTCAAACCCAAAAGAATGAAAGCCGTCAGAAACGGTATGAGTGAACTGAGAATGTGTATAATATTCTCAGGAACCCATTTTAGTTGCTTTTCCCACTCTCACTGTTCACCAAGGCAGATACATGAATTGACTTCTCCGCAGCTCGAGCAAAGCTCCTGTCTTCTTTAAAAGGTATCTCTCTGGGTCGGGAAGATTCCCCTGGGGAAGAGAATGGCTACCCACTCCAGTATTCTTGCCTGGAGAATCTCATGGACAGAGGGGCCTGGGGGACCACAGTCTGTGGGGTCACACAGAGTTGAACAGGACTGAGTGGCTAACACTTTCACTTTTACCAGAGGCCTCCTTATAAAACCCGCAACTCCCTCCCCACATCCAGGGAATTCTAGTGTTTGGCTCATGGTTCACATGGCTCCCTTCTCCCTCCACAACCCTCTATCAAGATGTCTATGCAAATGGAATTCTCAGAATTGCCTCAAACTTTTCAGGGCTCCTTAATGCAGACATGGAAATGCCTTGAGTTACAAATTATCATGACATGAAATAAATTTCACACTGAGAGTCATCAGCTCAAACTATGGGTAAAGGTTAAAAATCAGCAAATAAGTAAAATACAAAGCAAAGAACAACAGCAAACTCAGTCATGTAGAAAATATTTCCCAAGTCCCTGCTTTTAATGTCATTTTCATTTTCAGCACTCTATAATAGCTCACTAGAGAGGATACAACAAATACTGACCACAGATCAGAATGAATTTAGGTAGAGAGAATTCAGATTGAGGAGAAAAATAAGAAGTTGAATCTATTCTTATTAAAAACAAAACAAAAGTCCCTCTGGAATGGTATATAGGAACATTCAAAAAAAGAGTATAACTACCATAGTTTGTCTTTTTTTTTTTTTTTTTATGCTAAGGGTTTTGGTATTAGAGAATTTCAATCACAAACCTAGAATAAATCAATATACATTGGATTGAAAAATAGTCGATATTGTTAGCAGTGAATGCAGAAGTATAAATTTAAATTTTGATCTCAGTTTCCCAATTTAAATAGCTCTACAGATGGTAAAGAATGTGCCTGCAGTGTGGGAGACCCCGGTTTGATTCCTGGGTCGGGAAGAACCCCTGTAGAAGGAACTGGCAACTCATTCTTTTACTCTTGCCTGGAGAATCCCCTGGACAGAGGAGCCTGATGAGCTACAGTCCTTGGGGATGCAAAGAGCTGGACATGACTAACATACACTGATCCTTGGATTTCATGTGGTTTGTTTTAAATCTACCTGTGTTTCCTAAACTGTGTAATAACCTCTTTGTACAGCGGCCATTGTTATCAGCGACAGCTTGGGCACTTTCTGTGCTTTCCATATTGTTTTCATAAACATGATGATTGACAGGACATCACTTGAAAATATAAGATAATAAATATAAGATATGCTTAAGCCAATTAGATTCATGGGTCTATTATTATTCTCTTGGTCTTTATTATATTTAGGACTAAAATGTAATCACTATAGTATTTATTTATAGCCCAGCCTTTTCAGGGAAAAGACCCAAGGTACCATAAGTGATGTTCATGAAGCCTGGTTGAAAATGAAAATGAGCATGAAAATGAGTCTGTACGTAGAAACTACTTTTTAAAGATCAGACAGCTGGGTTTAGTTTGAAATTTGCATTTATTCACACTGAGTAAACATGATTGAAAGTGTTACCTCCTCCTCTCTTCTCTTAGCCCCTTCTGCTGTGTCCCTGGATGCTTTATTAGGTCATCTCTAGCTTTTGTTTTGTTGTTGGTTTTAATTAGATAGAGGAAATTATTGTTTTTCATAAAATAGTATTTGCTATTCATTTGTTTGTCTGTATCCTGTTGGAATGTACCACACATAATAAAGTGTTGATAAACCTTATTGCTGAAGTAGAACTTACAGAATGAGAAGTTATTTTCCACAAGGGACTTTAGACATCTTAAAAACTTGTTGTGCACTCTAATTAAATGGTATTTATCAAGTCCCATTAAGTATACGTCAAATATATAGTTTCATGATTTCTAATAGTTAGCTTCATTTTGGAATTATGTTTTAATGAAAAAGCCTGCTGATAACTTAATAAAAAATGTTGGAAAAGATCAATCTGTCCTCTGAGATTTAAATAAAAGTTGGCATGAGTACATCTGATATTGAAAGGGAAATCCAATGCCTCCCTAAGATCTTTGTGCAGTTTGAGAAATACTTACAAATAATTCCAGCTTTGAGTTTCTATCTCTACTAATTTCTCAATTTCATTTCCCATACATATCAAAGGGGCTGTAGTGGTTTTGTTACACTGGACTTGTTATATGCACTATGCATTATCTTTCAGGAGCTCATTATCTGAAATATTAAAAGGAAGGCTTTTTCTCCTACTATATAGTGATGACAGTTTTTTGTAGACAATTTGGAAAGTCTAAAATATTATGAAGATGGAAAAAATAACCCCCAAATAATCCCTTTTAATGTCTTGGTAGTATTCTTTTAAAAAAATTCCCTAAATCCATTTACTTATTTTAAAAATTTTCAATTGAGATATCAAGTACATATTAAAAATGTATGTGAAGTTTTCTCATGCTTCCACCTCCAAAATGACCACTATTCTGAATCCCATCACTGTTGATTAGTTTTGCCTATTATTCAATGTCATTGTAAGTAGAAATATGTAGTGTATGTGATTTGTATATATTGGCCTCTTTCATTTAGTATATCAGCAGTTCTTTTTTATCAATATATACTATTCTATTGCATGAATATTCTATATTTTACTCATTCTCCTGTTAATATATATATGGGTTGTTTTCAGCTTTGGGGATAGATAAAACTGCTTTCAGAATTTTGCATGCATGTATCGATCATTTCTTTGGATCTATACTAGGAGTAAAAGTTTTCTATGTAAAATGTTTAGGTTTAGCAGATTCTGCCAGACTGTTTTTTAATGTTATTATGCTTATCTAAGTTACACTATTAACAGTGCTGATAAAGATTGTGTTAGAATTTGTTAACCTAATGCAAGTGTTAATTTATTTTACCTTCTTGAGACATAAATTCTAATTAATACTTGATATTACACATTTCTTACTAATTTTTCTTTGTCTTTTAAATAGCAAAGATCAACCCAGTCAATCCAAAGGAAATCAACCCCAAATATTCATTGGAAGGACTGATGCTGAAGCTGAAGTTCCAATACTTTGGCCACCTGATACAAAGAACTGATTCATTGGAAAAGATCCTGATGCTGGAAAAAATTGAGGGCAGGAGGAGAAGGGGGCGACAGAGAATGAGATGGTTGAATGGCATCACCAACTCAATGGACATGAGTTTGAGCAAACTCTGGGAGATAGTGAAGGACAGGGAAGTCTGGCATGCTGCAGTCCTTGGGGTCACAAAGAGTCAGACACAAAAAGTCTAGCAACTGAACAACGACAGTGTAGAAGAGAAGAGAGTCTCTATGTCTCTTGCTTTGTATCCTGTATTTAGATTTGGAATCTGATAGTATTTTAATATATTTTATGTTTGCCTTATTCTTAGTCTTAGCAACAGTCTATATATAATGAGTGTGATTCATGAGATAAAAAATAGCTATTGTAAACTTACCAAAGAAAAATCTTCCATGAATTTATTTATGGAGTTGGAAAATGAGGTAAGAATATACATTGAATTTACATGAATACATGAATTCCATAGAGTCTCTATGTGTGTTGCACATGCTCCTAGGAACTTGGAAAATTAAGGAATAGTGACTTGAATGGCTTTGTCATCTGTTTTTTTTTAATAGAAATATACTTGGTTTATTACAATATTATATTAATTCCTGTTGTACAGCAAAGTGATTGACTTATACATATACATACATTCTTTTTTATATTCTTTTCCATTATGGTTTATCATAGGCCATTTAGTCATCTATTTATATACTGTGAACTGTTTATTTAAATCTGAAATTATGAAAAACTTGAACACTTTGGCATATCCTTTGCTACTTTTTTAAAATGAGGAGTTAAAAGATTTGTTTTTAAACTTTTTCTGATTATAAAATATTGCATATTCATTTCTGGAAATTTGGAAAATTACAGAAAATTATTTTAAAAGGATATAAAATTGTTTTAAATTGAGTATCATGTGATGAATACTATTAAGAGATTAATTTCTTTTAAAAGTCATCTATGGATTATGTCTGGGGTTGGTACAGATCGGACCAATCTCTTCTGAGGCACTATTAGTTATGGAGAACAAGGATATGACACAGAAGTCATCATGGAAATATTACATTTAGTGTATAATGAATAGATTCCCTATGATTATCAGGTGACCAATTGGGTTTATTTTTTTATTTAATTGTCATAATGAGGTAATGAATTTAAGTATAGATGATAGGCTTAATACACTGTGATTTTTATTGTCCTAAGAAGCTCAAATTGCCTCATCTTTAGTAGGAGTCTCTTCAGTTTGGCTCTTGAATCCTTTCAAAATGATCTTAATCGTCCTTGTGAACTTCATTATTACCTAATATATAGAGGTATTCCCTGCATAATTGTTTTTAACTTACACATTTTTTTGCTCCAGTCCTGGAATCAGCTATTCTCCAAGAAGCTCTGGCTGTTTTGGCGGAAAGTAACATTACAAGGGTACAGTTTGGGCCTAGGGATGCTCATTGTTTTTGAGTTGTCATTGTAGTTTTTTCAGTGAGCAGATGTAGCAAAATATATATGTATATATATAATTGTGTGTGTTTTACAAAGATGATTTTACTTATTCATTTATTTTTGACTGTGCCAGGTCTTCATTGTTGCACGGGCTTTTCTCTAGTTGTGGAGAGGGGGATACTCTCTAGTTACAGTGCACAGACTTCTGATTGCAGCGGTTTCTCTGGTGAAACATGGGCTCTAGGGTGCATGTGCTTCAGGAGTTGTGGCATGTAGGTTCATAGTTGTGGCTCCTGGACTTCAGAGCACAGGCTCAATTATTGTGGCACACAGTGGGCTTAGTTACTCTGCAGCATGTGAGATCTTCCTGGATCAGGGATCAAACCCATGTCTCCTGCATTGGCAGGCAGATTCTTTATCACTGAGCCACCAGGGAAGCCTTGTGTGTGTGTTTTAAAAGATAAACTGCATCATAAGTTTATGCTGATATTTCTAATCCAAATTCAGGACTACAGAATCTAACTTAACCACTTTTTAAAAAAAAAATTTAATTGAAGGATAATTGCTTTGCATTATTGCATTGGTTTCTACCAAGCATCAACATGAAACAGCCATAGGAACTTAACCACTTTTATATTAAATCTGTATTTTCTGACTTTCTTACTAAGAATCCCAGTATTTCACCACCGCTAAGGATAGTATTAGAATGTCTATAGCAGTTAATTTTCTTGAACCTGCATTATACACTCCATAGTCTCAGAATAACAATACCATCGCAACTACAACCAATGAGAGCGTGCATGCGTGCGTGCTCAGCGGCTTCAGTTGATTCTGACTGCGACGCTGTGGACTGTAGCCTGCCAGTCTTCTCTGTCCATGGGATTATCCAGGCAAGAACCCTAGAGTGGGTTGCTGTGCCCTCATCTAGAGAATCTTCCTGACTCAGGGATGGAACCTGAGTCTCCTACGTCTCCTATGGCAGGTGGGTTCTTTACCACTAGTGGGGAAGACCCTACCACCAAAAAAGTAATTAAGTGTGTTTGTGTGTGTGTGTGTGTCGGGGGGTGAGTGTCATATGCTACTTTTATTCTCTCCGCAAACCTTTATGGTTGCACTCTACACTGTCAGAGTGTAGGGCTGCTGTATACTGTACTTTCTCTTCTTTTGTCTTTATTTAGTCTCACTTCTAAAGATAAGCGATGTTTAATGCCCACCACCAGTCCTTAATGTTAACATTTCTCAGGCATTTTTGTTTTTTGAGCCTCTTGTGCAGTAGGCTCTTTCGAAAGGGTTCATAAGAATAATATGTCCTGAGATCTTATATGGTTTTAATGATTTGTCTGTGTCCTTTATTCTTGAGTATCAGTTTTGAAGGATGAAAATTCTTTGGCTCACATTTTCTTTCCTTCAGTACCTTAAATATGTTACTGTAATTTTTCTGATATGAAGTGTTGTAGTCATTATCAGAATGATGAATTACTTTTCTTTTACTTATAAGGTTCATGTTCTTTTTGCCTAGATATTCTAACAATTTTTTCTTTTTCTTTATATTCCATCAATTTTACTGGAATATGTCTCAGTGTTGGTTGATTTTACTAGTACCTTCCTGTATCACTTTGAAATCACTTTTTATTTCAGTTTTTTTTTAATTGATAGTTTTTGGGTTTTTTCTTCATGAGGAATTCCTACTATCCATATGTTGGACCTTCTTTGCCTATCTATAATATTTATCACTTCTGAAACTTTTAAATTTTTTATTTAAAAATATTTTCCTCCTCCTCATCGACTACTCTTCTTAAGGAATTATCTGTTGTGTTTGTTCATCCTTATGTCCCATGTAGTTTTCTAACATTTCTTTAATTTCTAATTTCTTCTTGAAATTATTTCCAAGTTTTACTAACTCATTTATGTTGCTATTTAATGTCATTAGTCATTTCCTTTTAATTATTTATGTCTAGTGTTATTTTCTTAATGTTCTCTCGAAATAGTAGATTATAGTTTTGGCATGTTTTCTGGACATGTATTTCTGGCAATCTCCTTCTATCTGTAGAAATGCTATTCTATCCCCTATTATTATTTTTTCATATAATATCTTCATATGGATTTGGCTGTGATGACTTTATTTTTCTATTTTTTATACAAAATTATTTTTCCTGAACTTTATTTAGGAAGACAGCTTGGTTTAAATAGCTTTTCTAACTACACAGAGTTCCCTCTTTTATTGTTTTCATGTGTTAAAAATATGGCCATCTGCTTCTTGAGCTTTTGAACCTGTTTTCTTCTCATTTTTATCTGGACCTTCTCTCAGAATGTCTTTGTTGTCTCTGACTTAATTTTGATTTTACTCCTAAGAATGCGGAGTCCTCCCTTGGGAGATAGGCTTGGTTTGTAACTTTTGTTGGAATGGGCAAAACAAAACTCTTACCAGTTTCACAAGTTATCTTCAGATTGATCTGTATTTCACTGTTAGCTATTTTGAAGCTCTCCTCTTCTCAGATGCATCGAATACCGTTGTATTCCTTTGCTTTTTCTCACATTTTATTCTGACATAGTAAAAGTCTTGTGGTTGATTTCCCCCAACTCATATCTTAGGGTGCAAAGGATGTTTTGCCAACTAATTTTGTTATATGTCTCATGGTGTTTTGATTTCGCAATCTAATTTCTGTTTTTACGTGGCAATTTGGAAAATCTTAAAATCTATGTTTGCATTCTTACTTCTGTCTTCCCAGAATTCTCAAATTCCTTTTAAAACGGTCAGGTTCATTTACCATGGCTCTTCACCTTTGCAGCTAGGAGTCAAGTGACAGAAAGGAAATGTAAACTAAGCAGTGTGCTCTGTGTTGTGTGTGTGTGTGTGTTTGCACGTGGATTTATTTGGGGAAGTGGGGCACAGCCACTGGCGGTGTTGCTATATACGTATGTGGGTGTATTCTAAAAGTCCAATGTTTTGGCCAGAAATACTTTTCACATTTTGAACACGGGAAGTTTTCCCTTTGGTTTGTGGCATGGGCTCTGTTTGTAGAACTAGCCTTTATTTTCGGATGTATTTTTGTCTCTTAGAATGACTCTGGCACTACGACATTGCTAATTACCTTGTGATGGCTTAGTCTGTCTGCAGCTATTTTTTCCCCTAGATTCCATAGCTATTCTTATGTAGAAAAAATGGGCTTCCAGTTGTCTCTGGAGTATTCCTTTTGTCTACCACTTATGTTAGTTGATTTTTCAGTGGAGACCAGGAGAGATCCAATATCATTTCCATACAGGGCTTCTTGAACAACTTCATTTTGTCAAACTACTTAATGAACTATTGATCTTGAGATCTGATATAGTGAAAACTTGGGCAAATGGGAGTTGGTTTTAAGGCAAATTTCTGTAATACAAATGAAGGGAAGGTTGACTTATCCTTCTTTTTGTACTTATGCCATCATCTATTTGTGATTGGTTATCATGGTAACTGAAAGCAGAATTATGCAAAATAACTTATTTTTACAGATTTAAGAGAAAGATACTGAAGCTCAGAAATAGATCTACAGTAAAGCATGCAAATTCAAAAAATAGTTAAAAATCTTCTACGTGCAAGGCACATGTAGGCTAGTTTATGATGATGGGTTGGAAATTAAATGCCTATAACAGCAGGGTGATATTAAATATAAACAGAATCAAGCATAATGACAGGGATTGGTGGAAACAAATAATCTGAAGAGAACTGAAGTATTTATAAAGTATTGTGAAGATAATGAAAAATGCCTATGTGCTCAACAGTGTGTATACCTGTATATTTGTGACACCTGATTCACTGTGAAATGTTTATGTAAAAATCCTATTGAAAGGATCAACCAATTGATAAGAATAGATGAGAAAAGATATTTAGAAAATTATAAGTACATAGCTTTAAGACAAAAACTTCCCATTTAATAAATGAAAAACCAAGCCCTTTATAGAAAAAATATATACTTTATTTTCAACTAGAAAGGTGCAAACATGTAACTTTTGGTCACACTCTCAACAAATAAACTGTCCAAAAAACAGTCATAGTCAAAGTAGAAACAAATGCTTCCAGGTGGAAAAACCAATCAGCTATACAGAGCCACTCATTTTTAATAAAGGTCATTTGTTTGTTAAAAGTGAGGCTACCATGTTTCCAACCTACAGATCAGACTTTGAAGGACATCACTGCCTCACCTTCAGCAAACAACCTGTTTGGATGGACTGTTGCTCCAACTGCCCAGAATTTCTATTTGAATATCCATTTCATGCTTTGAATTATCAGACAAGCTTTCCATCCTACCTATGGTGTTCAGAATTGAGGCTAACACTTGAAATATCAAAGCATTAAAAACATAAACAAAAAGGCACAAACAACTTTAAATTAACTTAGATAACTGTACAAATATATATATATACACACACAATATTTACAGTATCAATAAAAAAATCTGGCTTGTTACAGGCAAATTAGCTTGCCACAAGCTGTCCAGTCTAATAGAATTCTGATTCCTGAACAATGTCATCAAATCAGAATGTCATAGCTGAATCTGCTGTTCTGACTTAAAGACGAACTTGACTCAGCCTCATGATGGCTGGAGAACGCACATCCAAGCTGTCGCTGGAGCTACGGCAGGTCAGTGAGCATGCTAAAGTTTTCCTTTTCAGTGACACTCCAAACAGCAGTCACACTACCCCTAAAGATGACAAGGCTTTCTACTGGCCTCCTCCCACTGCTCCTAGCATACATGCTGGCGCTGTGCACTAATACAGTTCTATGGTCAAGTCTCAATTTCTTTAAACCAGTGTCTGGGGTTGACGGACTGTTCGTTTGAATATCACATGGCACAGTATTTTGAATTTGGTGGGAATTTTTCTTTTCCCCAGTTAGAAGCACAGATTTAAATAACTCGTGCCACTGAAATCATGTGTACACAAAAATGAGATGTGAAGCGATTCAAGTGCCGGCCTAAAACGTTCAGGTGTCTCACTGTCTCTGGCTTTAGGCCATGTCTCCGTACATCTTCCTGTAGTAGAGTGACTCAAAGATGTCATTGTCTCCGGGGCAGTTGTAATGGCAGGCACAGGTCTTGATGAACATCATGCTCTTCTTCATGACCTCCCCATCAGGACACTTGAAGTCCACGGGAAGGGTGGTGGTTCTGTGCGGGGTGCAACACCGCCCGTCTGTGCACACTCCGCAGAACTTGGCGCGGTATGTCTTCACGCTGGTGCAGCCAGAGAGCTCAAACTTGATAGGCTTGGAGATTTTGGGGGTCCGGATGCACTTTTTGCCTTTCTGAGGAAGACAAGGGAGGAGAGGAAAATCAATGACTCTGCAAGGGGTGTGGCTTTCTGCAACCTCTGTGTGTTCTAGTCTCCCCGGCATCCAACTTCTGTTTATATTTTGAGGAGGGAAAGTTTGAGTCTCATTTGCCAGTTTTCCAAAAATAGACATGGCCTCTTTGGAGGTGTCTTGAATGAAACAGGGCTGTGGAGGATTTCCTGGTGGAAAACTGGTGGTTTCTATTAGGGAAGGTCTCATCCCAGTAAAACAGCTCAATGGTATTTTTGGAGATAAGAGACCTCTGTAAGGGTGATAAGAGACCGAGCTCTGGGCCAGTCCACTCTTATTCCATGACCAGAAGTCAACAGAAACAGAAAGCATACCTTAATGTTCTCCTCCAGGTCAGCTTCGCAAGGCCTGACCATGCAAAGGCGGCTCTGCTTCTCCAGCCTGCACAAGGCGTTGTCATTGGTAACGCGGGTGGAGATGCCCATTCCGCAGGTCTTGGAACAGGCACTCCACTCTGTGGTCTGGACCAGGCAGTTGGCTCGGAGCATGGTTGGGTCTGGGCCAAACGTGTCTTCCGGCCGGTAAGCTATGAGAGCAGGGCACATGAACACAAGGTGAGACGCCAGGCTAAGACACTTGCCCCTGCCCTCGGGCAAGTCGGGACTCGGCCCCTGGGGGAGAACCACGAGGCTGACTTGGAGGCTCAGCTCACCTGCGAGGGCAGGGCCGACCACCGTGTGCTCCTTGGCCTCGTCACACACCCACTCCTCGCAGCACTTCCCGGGCAGCTTGACCCTCAGCGGGAAGGGGCAGTTGGGGCTGGGCAGGCGGACGTCCACGCCGCACAGGGGCACGCAGCCCACCGCCCCGTCCAGACACGTGCATCGGTATTTGCAGCTGCTCTGGAAGGACTCTCCGCTCCGGTACACAGTTCCTCCGAAGACGCAGGGGGCACCATCCTTAGCTGAAGGAGAGGAAGGGAAAAAGAGGGGGGTGCAGGGGTCAAGCATCATTCTGGAGCCTCCAACAGGAAGCGCATCGGAGATGCGAGCTGGGAGCAGGGCTCCAGGGGGCAGGCTGGAAACAGCCGAAGGGGAGGAAGGGACCCAATTCGAGCGGCGTTATTTTCCGGTGGCGGGAAGGTGGGTGTGAGGGAAGAGGTCATCGAGGGTTCCCCTCGTCCCGACCTGCCCGGGACCCCGGTGCTGGGGGCGGGGGCGAGGGTTCGGGGAGGTGGGGAGGGGGCGGGGGCTGCAGGTCTCACCGGTGCACACGCCGATCTTGCGGTTGGCCGGGGAGCCGAAGTCGCAGAAGAGGCCCTTGTGCGGGTCGCAGGGGTCGCGCTCGGTACACAACTCGCTCAGCTGCTTGGCGCACACGCGGCAGCAGCCGCAGCCGTCCAGCACCAAGCTGACGCCGGCGGGGCAGCGCGGCTCGGGGCCGGCAGGGCACTGGCACGGGGCGCCGCAGTCCCGGCCGGAGGCGGGCTGCGGAGGGAGACGGCGGTCGGTCGCTGCACGCCCCACGGCGCCGCGGGGCCCCCTTCCCGCCCTCCGCGTCCCGCCCCCGGCGCCGGCCGCCGCGGGGTCTCCGGGGCTTACCCGGCTGCAGAGGGCGAGCAGGAGCGCGAAGGCGCAGCAGACGGGGCCCAGGCCGGTGGCTGACATGGTCGGGGCGCTGCGGACGGCGGGCGGCGGGCGGCGCGGATTTGGGCCGGAGGCGGGGGCCGGGGCGCGCCGGGCTGCGGTCTCGGGAGCTGTCGGCCGGGGCGGCTGCCGTCGGGCTGGAGGAGGTGGGTCGCCGGCGGTGGGAGTCGCACTGGCTGCCTCCTCTCAGCGGGGAAGGGTTGTTGTGTGAGGCCGGGGCGGGCGGCCCAAAGCTTTTATACGCTCCGGGCGGCCCCGGCTCGCCAATGAGCTGAATGGAGTCCTACACAAACAGGGACATTCCTCGCATTCCTCCCCACCTTCCTGCCTCATCAACTCACACCGGATTGATCCTGACCCCTTGACACTCAGCATTCCTCCCGTCTGAAAAAGCTGGCACACTCCGGCTCACCAAAAAAAAAAAAAAGGCTCAGTATTTCCAGCCACCAAATAGGATTTTACCCCCCTTGCCTCTTCGCACTACTCCTGATTTATATCATTTAAAAACGCATAGGCAGTGATTTTATCGTTATTTTTATACCACTTTTTTTTTTTTTAAATACCACTCATTTCTGTTTCTAATAGTTGTGCCTGTTCTACCCACTGACACAAATCCTTTGTAGGAGATAGATAGCTGAGAAGAGGCTAACAGCAGGGATTCCTGAAAAATTCGAAAGGGTTTCCTTTTTATTTTTTGGTAATGACTTTTAGTTTTAGAGGCTGTCTGCCTTTGAAACTCTTCAGAGGGCACAAGAGGGGTTCATTGTTTTTAACTGCTTGAAATTCCCAAGAAGCAGAGGCATGCCTGCAAATCTCTGAGTTCCATATGTTGGGGATGTAGGAAATTGATCATTTGTCATATGAAATAACGTGGGTGCCCATGACCAGAGTAGAAAGAGAATAAAGTCAGGGGTCTGAGGATGGATGCAGTTTTATGGGAGAGATTTCCACACTCTTTTCTTCGTGTTCTCTTAATATGTAGCAGTTTTAGTGTTGGGGGCATAGAGAGGGAAAAGGGATGATTGGGCATCAACACTTCAGGAAAAATCGGTCTGTTATGACAGGACAACTGATTCTGTGCTGGGTAGGTAGAAGCCCCGGGTGTTGGGATGTAAAAAGGGGTGGGAAGACAGGAAAACCTTACAGGAGGGGACCAGCATGAAGCTTGGGGTTTACTTGGGGAGTTTTAAACACAGTCATGGGTTTTTGAAAAATGAGTGATTTTTCTTATACTAAAACCTATAATCTTTGAATGTGAATTGGACTTGGTTTGTCTGGCAGTATAAAAAAAAATCCAATTATATAACAAGAACACTGTATACCGTTATATTTGATTGTAAACTGAGTGTCAGTAAATAATATATTTTAGTGACTCTCCACACACCTATAAATAGTGATTGTTACTTCTTATTACCCTAGGAGTCTGAAATAGAGTGAGATTAGATCAAGGCAGGAACAGGTTTTATTCCCTGTGCTCCTGTGCAGATGTCAAATATAGCCAATAAAATCTAAACATATGTCCCTTTCCTAATATTGCTATCTAGCTAACTAAGGAATCAGGTAATTAACCATGCTTCCTTTTAGAATCTATAGTTTAGTTGCTTATTTGTTAATAACTCCAGTTTCCGTTTAATGGAGAGAATGATTCCAGGGCTATGCCATTTTTTCCTGTTGTAATGTCACATTGTTTGATGCTGGTGCTACCCATGAGCAGATTCATTTTAGCCGTTGATTATTTTGTGTATAAGTTGAAGATTAACCTATCTGTTTAGGATGCAAATGCAAGCTTTCAGAACATTATAGATTATAATTTGAAAATAGCCTGTTTCAACGGGCCACATTTTTTTCAAGTTTCATTTTTATTCTGTTGAAAAGGAGCCGAGAAAAAAATAACTAACTTCAGCACAAACCACATCATCTGTGCACAATTACCTTGTTAAGCAATCCACATGTTGTACAGTGTAGTTGCATGTCAACAGTGTGAATGGCCAGCCAGCAATGGGGGCCTATGAAGCTGAGGAAGAATTTTCATCATTGTTATTTAATGTTCTTTCCAAGCATTCCTCAAAGAGAAGAGGCCTTAAAAATTCCTATTTAAAGAAGGAACATTCCAAGTTATGTTAATAGCCACATGTGTATTAAAGGCAACTTGGTCCCCAATTTTTTCTTCCCCCGTGGATGATTTTAAAAGTCCAAAATATGTGGGAAGCCACAGTGAAATCTTTCAAGACCTAAACCTCCAATTATATCTACCACTAATGGCTGGAAAGGTGTGGTAGATGGGGAAGGGTAGGGATGAGAAGCTGGGACCTCGCCCAAGGTGGCCTGCGGCCTAGGCCATGAGCCCTCGTGGCTTGCAGGGTGAGAGAGCTGGGAAAACCAGTTGGGGATTTTTGAATCCTCTAGAGGTCCTAAGAGCCACCACCACCACCAGCTTCATGTCCAGCAGAGTGGAGACTCATTCATGGAGGGGCTAAATTGCAAGACTGGGTTCCAGTTGGGTGACCTGGGTTGTATTCTTGGAACTGCCATTCACAAATTTTAGGGAAGTCACAAGTAGGAGTCATATTCTTAAGTTTCTACTTATAAAGTGATGGTAATAGTAAGACTTTTATTTCATCGGGTTTAAGTATAATTAGATTATAGTTTTCAGAGAATTAGTGCTTTATTTTATTTATCTTTCTTGATTTCCTGTTTTTCCAAAAGCACATAACAAGTATATTCCTATTCTGCTGTGCTGTTAAAAAAAATATCAAGGCATATTATAAAAAGAACTTGGTTTTACTGTAAAATTCACATGGTCTTTCAAAGTCTCAAAAGTCCATAGTTAGCTCCAATTGGATGCTTTTAATATTGGCTAAAAGAAGACAGCATATTGAAATATACAGAACATGGAATCTCAGAATAGAAAAACATGCTCTGCATGTAAGGTTAGATTGGGGCTTTATGATCAAAACTCTTTTGAAAGGTTTAAAACAAAAGATTATGAAGAGAGTGACAGAAAGAGAGGGAGAGAGAAAGAGTGAATACGCCCAAGACATTCACAGACCCAAAAGTATGTTTATATTGTGATACAGATCATCTGGTGTCAGGAAATTCAAAGGGAAAGGCTGACACTCTGTCCTTCACTCATGCCGTGGAATCTGAATTCTTGTACTATTATAAATGACTCAGCAAATGTTTGTGTGTGCCTGGGCGGTAAAGTGGAAATAGTGGCTTCTTACAACTTCTTCCAGCTCTGACTTATCCCAATGCTTTTGACTGACAGCAGGTCAGAAATGGAAGAAAAAAGTTCTTTGAATTTGTGTGCAGAATGGTTAAGATGCACTAATTTTGTCTTGTAAGCAAGTGTTTATCTGGCCAATGCTTTTTAGAGAGCACTTTTTTTCCCCCTGGTAAAATGAGGAATTCACTGAGATGGCCGCTGAGTCCTATTTACAGAGCTATATAAGGTATGCGTGTGTCTACTCAGGCATCCTTTGTACAGGTCGTTTGGTTAAGGCTTGTAAGATGTTCAGCTGCGGATGTACTACATTCCTTCTCCTATGTTCTTTGTTGTTTTTTTTCCCCCCTGAAAAAAAGATAAGTTACTTGATCAGGTATCAGACACAGAAAATCTGGCAGGACTACAGGAAAGTGACCAGACTTGGAGTGTTTGTGTGCTTAAAGAAGAAATCCTGCACACTTCAACTTTCAGTCGTAGACATTTTCTTATAAGAGCAAGCGGGAGTCTGTGCCAGCCCTCAAAGCGGAAATCAAAGCTCCCAGGGAATGTGACTCAGAGCCAAGAGCCGTACGCAATGCATACACTGAGCTGTCAGATTTATAGGTAGTCTGGCCGTATAAGGACATCTGGACAGGGAGTGATTTGTCGTGGGTTGGGAGTGGGCTTATGATTTTTCTGACATGTCTCAAATCCAATCAAGTAAATGAGTTCCAGCAAAAAAAAAAAAAAAAAGAAAAAGAAAGAAAGAAAAAAAAAAAAGAAAAGGAAAAAAGGTGTGCCAGAGGCTTTTGGAAAAATAGTAATAAATATTATCCTAAAATCTTCCGGGACCCTGGCTTGGCTTACATTTCCTTGTATTTGCTTAAGATGAAGGTTAAAGAGAGGGCGTACTCCCTGGGAGTTCAGAGGTGGGAAAGAAACAGGGATGTTTACTATTGAAATGACATTCATTTCCTTCATGCTTTCCTCTGCTTATAATTAGTTCTCTGCCTTTCTGAGGCTATTTTCTGATGCAAAGGTATTTGTCAGAAGGTAGTCAAGACTGTTCCATGTGGTCTGTGTTTTATGTTTGCTTGTTCATTTACTTGCTGGTAAATGAAGTTGAGGGTTAGAGGAGTGAGGGAAGTAAAGAATTTTTTAAAAAAATATGCTGTTTCCTTCAGTTTGCTATTTGTCTCACTTATCCTGTTCGTTGAATGAGAATCCTGTGTTGCTTCTAGTCTGCTTGCATTAATTAGTCTGAGATGGTGCTGGAGAATACAGATGCTTCTACATGGAGATGTGTCTAACACTTTTCCTGATAGGTTAGCAACACAAGTGTATTGCCATAGCAACCTGGAATATTTACAGCCCTTAGGTAGAGTCTCCTTGATACTTAACGGTGATAAGTGAGTAGGAATGAAAAGAATGGAGGTAACCATTTTTTCAAATGTGTGATTTGGGGAAAGGAAATCAATAGGTTTAAGAGGCAGATATAGTTTAGATGATATCATTTATTTCGGAGAATGGGAGTAAGTGAAAGGATGAATATTTTGAGAAGACTAATGTAGAATATACTTGAATGTGTCCTTAGAGATTTTGCTGGGGAGCAGGAAGGTGGGGGCAGATGAAGCCAGAGCCATCAGTTCATCCTTTGAAATGTACTTCCACCTCCTGTCAACAAGCCTGAGGCCCCTTCTCAAAACTTCAGGGCTTCCTGGAATACTTTTTGAAAATCACTAGGTAGGAGTCAGAGAACTGGCTAGGCTTCCCAAGTGGCTCAGCGGTAAAGAATCCTCCTGCCAAGCAGGAGACTCAGGTTGGATCTCTGGGTTAGGAAGATCCCCTGCAGCAGGAAATGGGAACTCACTTCAGTATTCTTGCCTGGGAAATCCCATGGACAGAGGAACCTGGCAGGCTGCAGTCCATGGGGTCACAAAAAGACCCTACTGAGTGACTAAACAACAACAGCAACAACAGAACTGGCTGGGAACTTGGAGATGTGAGTTCCACGCCTGCTGTTTTCCTTCCATGGGAGCTCAGAGATGGCCCTGATCTCCGAGTACTCAATTTCTCACCCGCTTATAGTGTTTTTAGCCTAAGGAGACCGTGTTTATGAAAGTACTTTTAGATAATGTCTGGCAACTTTAAATGTACCCATCTCTTCTTTCTGTGGCTCTTGCTCTTCTTAGGACTGAGTTCAGCGGAGCTTTGATTTTTAAAAATTCCATCACAGTTTGACTTGATAACACCATTTATCTTTGCAGGGATTTCTGAGTATTAAAGCTGTGCGAAAGCTTAGAGAAAATCAAATCTGACTTCTTCATTTTTTAGCCTAGGTGCTCAGAATTGGTAGGGACATTTAGCAAATGAAGTTTTAGGTAAGAATATAGAATATAAATATTCAGGACACAACTGAACTTTTATTATTTCCTGTGTCCATGATGTTTTCTTTAGGTTATTTATTTCTCAGCCAAGATGATATTTTATGCTTAACATCATGCCACATACATTTTACACTCTACATATATTTGGACTGACTTTCTTCTTTCATTTAATTTATAATGCAAACTGTGCTACCATGAGAATGACAAGCAGATTTTCAAATTAAATGGGAACTGGTAGCCAGTACATTCTACACTATTGAAAACTAAGTTGTTCAAATTGTCCAAAGAGTTTCTAAATATTCCCCTATGTGTGAGTTTTTAAAAAATTGTGCATATGGGGATTGTATATTAAAACCTCGACAGATGGGTAAGGCTTTTTGCAAAGGTATCAGAGCTTCTAGGTCAGAGCTTACACCATAAAGGAAGAAAAGCCACTCTATTTAAACTCTTGACAGAATCAGATTTGAAGTAAATGTGAACTAATGCATTGTTTAATTTGACATTAGAATGCACAATGCCAATTTTGTCTGATCAATTTAACAGGAATGCTTCTTAGCGCTCTGTCCGTGTGCCTGAAATGGATTCCCTCTGTGGCTGTATCGCCTTGTGTTTATGTAGAAATTTTAAATTTACTAAAGCCCTTTTACCGAAACGATCTCGCTTCAACTTCGTAACAACCATGTGAGGGATATTGCTCCCATTTTGTAGGTGAGGAAATCGAGGTCTAGGAAGACTGAGTAACTTTACATAAGCGTGGGCAGAGGTGGAGCAGGGACATGTGAATTTAAATTCAGTTTTAAAGGGAATACCCTCCCGCTTCTCGCAAGCTCCACTGCCCCTCTTCTTCGCTTTTTATATACACTGATCTCTGAGAAGTGCATGTTCTTAAAATAGTTATTTCAGAGCTTCTTAAAACTCTGGAAGCACACACCCTAGAAGGCATGTAAAACACTGTGGGATAATTAGCAGAGTTAGCATTATGTTGCTGAGATAAGCATGAAGTAGAAAGATAACATTTACTGATCTGGGTTAGGAGGGATTCTTGGGCTTAGACAAAGATTTTTTTTCCCGGACAATTAAGATTTTTGTGATTTTGCTGTGTAGGCAGATGTGTTGCTTCTTATCCACTAACAAACTAATGTAGCTAAAAAAGGAAACATGAATCAAGATGATGGGTATGCTTTGGGAGGCTTAATATCAGGGTGTGTACTACTGTGACATAAGCTTCAGCCCACACTGAAAATGTTCAGTCTCTAACTCAGTGCTGTCTTGTTTAGGCTGAGACTAGGACCAACCACAGGCATCAAAAAAATATCTTCTTGAATAATTGCATCATTCCCTGATAAGCTACCTAT
Organism: Odocoileus virginianus; assembly: GCF_023699985.2. NCBI lineage: Eukaryota > Metazoa > Chordata > Mammalia > Artiodactyla > Cervidae > Odocoileus > Odocoileus virginianus. The sequence goes on along the minus strand of NC_069707.1, from coordinate 31,831,268 downwards.
GTGAATAGATACTATGACAGAGTCTCAGACAGACCATGAACACTGAAGCAGTGTCTGCCATAGTCTGATTTTTCACACTTGTTACTTAGTAGGTATGTCTCAGCAGGTTATTAACATAGTGCTTATTTTATGGACTTCATCTCCAGTGAAAGTGCACTTTCCTCGTATTGAATCAAGTGTGCATTTCAGTCTTACAACTTTCCCCTTCTTTCTTGATGGGATGATATATTTTTTGAATCCTTTTGAGTTTCATGTTGTCCATGGAATGAGATCTGTGTCATCACCACACATGGCAGAGATTAAGAGTGTTGTTGTCTGGGAGCGGCAGGTTTGTAATGTGGGGATTTTCTTATTGACCCATGTGTGTGTATGAAAGCTAACAAGTGCAGGATAAAGTTTCATGTAACCACAGACTTAACTTGCTCATGTCTGGAAATATTTTACCATTAAGCCATTTCTCACATGTAGATGATGAAAGCTGATTTTGCCCAAATGAATCTTTGGTGGTATCTTCATCATTTCCCACTGGTCTCTGTTGATTCTTCTTGGTCAGATGTTTTACCCAGCTGTTTCCAAGTGTGGCGGATCCCTGAGACTCCCACTGCTTGCTTTTGACTCTGGAGGTAGGCAGGCAAACTTCCGGCCTGTCTTCACGTAGACTGGGAGCCAGTTTTACTTTGCAGTGAGGTGAGGCACTGCTGGGCGCTGTGGCGGGCGCTGCCGCAGTAGAACGGAGCGCAGACCCTCCATCGCACAGGCCTCTGCTCACCAGTCCCCCAGGGTCTACCAGACCAGCTTTCAGAGGAGCTGCCAGCCAGGGGCTGCCATGGCATGGCGGTACCTCTTAACGCTTCTCTGATGTTCTCTTCTTGCTCTCGGAAGCCTGGTCTTAATCTCAAGGGGGCTCAGGAACGCCAAGTTCCTAATTGCTCACATACAACTTTCCAGGAAGGGAAAATGACCTCTTATTGAGTGGAAGTGGCAATCTGTAGACTTCTGCCTACCACAACTGCCAAGGACTGGGGCGTTTCTCAGACTCTGTGTGAGGGCAGATGACCAAGTCATTGAGAGTGCATCACGTGGTCTCCTTTTAGAAATGCACTGCTGAAGGTCACTTGCTTAGGCTCCTCCTTTTTAACGGCAATGATGGAGGTAGGAAATTTTACTGTTCTGTTATTTCAGGCTGCCCAGTATTCAGACAAACTTAGGAAAGCAAAGGGAAAAAAACCAAAGAAACCAGTAGAGCATGTTTTGAAAACCTTTGTTGCTTACATTTTAAGATCTCAAGAATAAAGCCTACAAAGTAAACTTGATTTGTATTTAATTAAAGTGACTTTCAACAATTCTTTTTTGAAAAGTTAAAAATGTAGTTTACTGAAAGATACACATCTTTACAGGCTTCCCAGGTGGCGCTAGTGGTAAAGAAATGACCTGCCAGTGCAGGAGACTTAAAAGATGTGGTTTCGATCCTGGGTTGGGAAGATCCCCTGGAGGAGGGCATGGCAACCCACTCCTGTATTCTTGCCTGGAGAATCCCATGGACAGAGGAGCCTGGCCGGCTACAGTCCATAGGGTCACAAAGAGTCAGACACGTTTGAAGCGACTTAGCACGTACGCATGTGTCTTTACAAAGAGTAATGGTGAACAGTCCAATTTAGAAGTTTAAATAAATGTAGATGATTTTAATACTAACAATATATATATAAAGCTGAAGTCACTGCCTTTGAATACTTTTTGATATTCTAGTATGAAATTTTATTGCTTTAAGTAGATTAATTCTATAGTTTAAAATAGTTCCTATAATTAGCCACCATTGTGGATTTAACTAGGCTGACTTTTTGTTATCTTGATTTCAAATGTTCTGTTGATAGAAGTAATACATAGGTGATGTGAATATAGGATTTGCTGGACTTAGTATTTCTATTTTTGACTGCTTCAGGAGAGATTTTTTTTTTCCTTTTTCTTTATTATTTCATTAATCAGCTGTTTTATTAAATGTGTGACATAGTGCAAACTAACCTATTTGAGCCTCAGTTGGCACCTCTTGGAGATCTACTAGTACCTACCTTATAAGATTGTTGGGAGAGTTTGAGGGAATGAAATCTCCAAATCTTGTAAAGTGCCAAGGACAATGCTTGTCACAGTATAAGCACTTAATGAATGCTCGTTAAAGGAAAATAAAACTTTCCTTTTAGCTCATATCTAAATATTTTCAGATCTAAATTTCTACATTAGGACACTGACCGAGTATCAGCCCCTTAGCCCAGTAGGTTTCGGGGCCTTGCTGTCTGCATATTGCATGGAAAGAAAAGAATGTGCTAACAGTTTCTGTTGACAGCCCTTTTCCAGCAAAACACATACCATTGTTATGTCACTTGTGAATGATTTATGACTTGTGATTCTGTCCTTAAGATCCCCTTTTTTTTTCTTTTTTGCCATCAAAGTGCCACAGGGGGCAGGGGGCGGAGTATAAATTCTTGAAAGAAGTGAAAATAAGAAGTGAAGAATACGACTAAGGAATTTGATACCAGTTATTATTGAGTATGCATATTGACACCATCTAAGCAGATTATATTAATATACATGATAAAGTAAAAGTATTTATGTTAAAATAATAAACTAGGCTGCTGTTCCACCTTGGATTTAGTTGGAAAAAAAATGCCTGGAAAATGTCTTTGTGGGACAGGAGATGTGTGTGTTTGTCTGTGTATCCACATGGGTGATACTGACACTGTAGGAGAGGGAAGAAGATTTAAGTTTCTAGTTTTTGCTGTTAAAATCATGAAATGAAAGAGAGGGAAAGAGAGAAAAAAAATCTAATATGTATAAGATGAGGATGAGAATGGCTTGGCTATAATAATATGACACAGCCTCACATCGTGATTGATACTGAGTCCCCTCTGGTACATATGGGAAAATTTAACTGTATGGAATTCAGTTGCTAGAAAAGACAATGTCAAAGTAGAACTGTGCAAGTGGAAAATGAAATATCCCTTGGGATGATGCAGTTGCACTTCATGGCCATAAAAGAGGTGACCTAATTTTATCATGCTAATAGTAAAAGATGTGGTATTTCGTCTGCCTCTTGGGAGAAAGTGAGGCACAACGAAAGTGTTAGGGAAGCTGAATAGAGAAACCTAAAGATTGGGTAGGTTGGTGATGGTACCGTGTGACTCTTCCCTGTTGGAAAGTAGTCATCTCGACAGTGGTTGGTCAGCCTTCTTTGTCTCTCTCTGCTTTCCCCCAAAGCTCGCCTTCAGGATCCTGATATGCACAGATGAGAACTCCTTCCCCACACTGCCTCCCTTTCCCCCGTCTCCAGAGTGGTGCAGTGTTCTCAACAAACCCTGTCCTGAAGATGTTATTCTTGTGAAATATCTTCCTGTGTGTCTTTACAGCACACTTACAAATTTTCTGACTTGTTGGGGGCTCTGTATCTGGCTCCTGCTCTTCCACTGAGCCCTAAGTCCTGTAAACACCGTGGGTTTACTCCAATATCCACCGGAAAAGACTTGCAAGTTCTTGTTGCCTGTTTCTTTGAAGCCAGTCAAACAAAACACACCGCCCTTTGTCCTGCACATCCTTCTATAGAGTGTGTTTTTATACTCTGAAGCTCCTAAAACACACGTATACGCATGGCACACAATCACACACACACACACACACACACCCTCTCTGTTTACTGTCTCCAAATCTTTACCATACAGCCCACTGTAATAAGGTTTCTGATTTTAGCACAGTGATTTGCCACCTATTCATTGCCAAATCTAGTGGATTCTTTTCCGTCCTTATATATAACTTGATTTCTCTTGGGTTTTGTAGTTGAGTCTCATCCCCTCTCCATCTCTTTGACCATTTCCTGTAGTCTCCCTTTGAAGTCTCATTTCGTCCTACCACAGACGCCCTATAGTCTTTTGTCCCTGGTCCTCTTTTTACTTACATGTTCTTCCACTGCCTCATGTATGTCTGGATCTTCACCAGAAACGTTCTTGCTATGCACAAGACATTAATCTGAATGTCCTACGCAGACCTTCAAGTACTCAAAGCCACCCCCAAATCTACTCCCTTTAAGTTTCCCAGTCTTAGTGCTGGGAACCGGTGTCACTCCAGATTGAAGCCTGTCCACTGATATTCTTTTTTCTCTTTCGTGTCCTATGTCTAGTCAGCCCCAAAGCTCTATGGACTCTACCTTTCATGACATTTTCCCAGTATGCCGTGACATTAGCATCTTTTGTCTGAACCCCTGTGTTAGTCTTTTTGTTATTAACTATTTTTTGACCTACCTTATTTGCCCTTTCTAATTTGCTCCTTCTACTGCTACCAGAAGTGCTGCAAAGTATTTACTGACCTGCTTAAAAGCTTCACATGGTTTTCATTGCCTTCAAAATAAATTCCTTTGTCTGGTTCCTATCTTTTCCATTCTTATTTCTCAATACCCGCCACCCCTGCCCTGTTTTCATTTCATGTTCTGTTCCAGTAACTTAGTTTCACTATGCTAATCATGACCTTATTACGTACTCACCTCGCTTATCCAGCACCTGGAAGAGCTGTAAAGTGTGTTTACTCCAAACACAAACTTTCAACTGTATTAGGAGCTTTTTTTTGATCTAGTAGTATACGTTCACACATACACATGCATTTAGTGAAACAAAAAACTTATAGAAACAATATTTATTGTTACCATATGTGATACTTTTGGTACTTTAAAATGAGTTCTATTTCATTTTTTAAAAATGTTGATTTTGGCCTCAGTGATGCTGTGATTTATAAGAAATATATAATGGTCTTTCAGTGGTATATGTATGCTTGGTCTTTGTACCATTTCTGTCTCACAGCTTTCAGAACGCTTGAAATTTCCTAAGTGTTGAGAGTGATAAAGGTGTCTTTTGTTATATGAATGAGGTAACCTTTGGAAGCACTTAAGGGCTGCCATTGGCACCAACCTTGAGATTAGAGGGTTGAGCCCTCCTTTCCCCCTCTTCCCACCCGCACCATACCAGACCTCTGGGGAGCTGCAAGAGGGTCAGTCAATCGCTAGTGCTGATAATTTAATCAGCCATGCCTATGTGATGAAGCCTCCATAAAAGGACAAAAGGACAGGCTTCAGGAAGTTTCTGGGTTGGTGACCACGTGGCGGTTTAGGAGCCTGGTGTGGCTGCAGAAGCGTGGAGCTCAGCACCCTTTCCACCTGCCTTGCCTTATGCATCTCTTCCATCTGGCTGTGAAATAAAATGTTTGTTCGAGTTCTGTGAGCCGTTCAACAAATTAATAGAAAGCAGGGAGGGGATTGTGGAAACCTTTAATTTATAAGCAGTCAGTCAGAAGCACTGGTAAGAACATGGGCTTGCAACTGGCTTCTGAAGTGGAGGACAGTCTTATGAGACTGAGCCCTTTAATTGTGCAATCTCAATTATTTGTTAATGCGGAGAAGCACCCCCCACCCCCCCGCAACACACACACTGAAATTGGATCTAAGAACGCTTTCAATATCTAAGCTTATTTTACTGTCTCATGGAAACCACACATTAGAAATAAGGTATATGTATATAACTTTGCAATCCCAGGTTATCAGGATAGGCTATCTGAGTAAGCATTGGAAGAAAGGGGAAGATCATGTGAGGATGTGAGGTTTGGGGATGCTGTAGACATTTAAGGATCATCAAAAGAGCACCTGTAGTTGCTGGGAGAAGAATATGTGGAATCCTAGCAAAATATAGAGCAGAGATGCAGAGAAAACCCGAGTTCTTGATACTAAATCAGTTTTGTCAGTTTCATGAGCCAGTATGTCTAGCTCTCCTTTTTTTAAATGGGTTCCCTATCCATTCAGTTCAGTTCAGTTGCTCCATAATATCTGAATCCTGCGACCTCATGGACTGCAGCATGCCAATCTTCCCTATCCTTCACCATCTTCCAGAGTTTGCTCAAATTCATGTCCAATGAGCCGGTGATGCCATCCAACCATCTCATCCTCTGTCGTTCCCTTCTCCTCCTGCCTTCAATCTTTCCTAGCATCAGGGTCTTTTCCAGTGAGTTGGCTCTTCACTCCAGAATATTGGAGTTTCAGCTTCAGCATCAGTCCTTCCAATATTCAGGATTGATTTCCTTTAGGATTGACTGGTTTGATTTCCTTGAAGTCCAGGGGACTCTCAAGAGTCTTCTCCAACACCACACTTCAAAAGCATCAATTCTTCCTCACTCAGATTTCTTTATAGGCCAGCTCTCACATCCATACATGACTACTGGAAAAACCATAGTCTTGACTAGACGGACCTTTGTTGGCAGAGTAATGTTTCTGCTTTTTAATATGCTGTGTAGGTTGGTCATAGCTTTTCTTCCAAGGAGCAAGTTGCTTTTAATTTCATGGCTGCAGTAGCATTTTGGAGCCCAAGAAAATGAAGTCTGTCACGGTTCCCACTGTTTCCCCGTCTATTTGCCATGAAGTGATGGGACCTGATGCCATGATCTTAGCGTTTTGAATGTTGAGTTTTAAGCCAGCTTTTTCACTTTCCTCTTTCACTTTCATTGAGTCTCTTTAGTTCCTCTGCTTTCTGCTGTAAGGGGTGGTGTCATCTGCGTATCTGAGGTTATTGATATTTCTCCTGGCGATCTTGATTCCAGCTTGTGCTTCATCCAGCCTGGCATTTCACATTGATGTAGTCTGCATGTAAGTTGAATAAGCAAGGTGACAATATACAGCCTTGATGTACTCCTTTTCCTATTTGGAACCAGTCTGTTGTTCCATGTCCGGTTCTAACTGTTGCTTCTTGACCTGCATACAGATTTCTCAGGAGGCAGGTAAGATGGTCTGGTATTCCCATCTCTTTAAGAGTTTTCCACAGTTTTTTGTGATGCAGACAGTCAAAGGCTTTGACCTAAGCGAAAACAGCGCCTAGTTGTGGATGTGGCTGGTGATGGAAGTGAAGTCCGATGCTGTAAAGAACAGTACTGCACTGGGACCTGGAATGTTCGGTCCATGAATCAAAGTGAATTGGAGGCAGTTAAACAGGAGATGGCAAGAGTGAACATTGACATTTTGGGAATCAATGAAGTAGAATGGACCGGAACGGGCAAATTTAATTCAGATGACCATTGTATCAGCTATTGTGGGCAAGAATCCCTTAGAAGAAATGGAGTAGCTCTCAGAGTCAACAGAAGAGTCCGAAATACAGTACTTGGGTACAGTCTCAAAAATGACAGAATGATCTCTGTTTGTTTCCAGGGCAAACTACTCAGTATTGCAGTAATCCAAGTCTATGCCCCAACCACTAATGCCGAAGAAGCTGAAGTTGAATGGTTGTATGAAGACCTGCAAGACCTTCTAGAACTAGCACCAAAAAAAAAAAAAAAAAAAAAAAAGATGTCTTTTTCATCATAGGGGACTGGAATGCAAAAGTCAGAAGTCAAGAGATACCGGGAGTGACATGCAAGTTTGACCTTGGAGTATGGAATGAACCAGGGCAAAGGCTAACAGAGTTTTGCCAAGAGAATGCACTGGGTTCCAGGTATCATACTCCAAAATGTCCTGGCTGAAGCAGACTTTGCCAGTCTGAGAGACAATAGTTTTACTTTCACATTTATATTTTCTAAAGTAATTACTTATAATCTTTTCCAATTATATCATAGTATTAGGATATAACAGTGCTTTCCAGGCAATCCCTTTTTAAAATAACATAATGGAATACATAGAAAATGATAGTATGATATGATGTTTTGGGGCAAAGGCTTTCTAAAAGTTCTAAAATTTTGGACCGGTAAAGGTATAGAAATTCCTTTGGTTTAAAGATATCAAAGATCATAGGGAAGCTTACTGGAAACTTGCTGCTTTTTAAAAAAAGTGTTGAGGTAATTTAAAGTATTTCTTGGAAACTGATTTCTGAGTATTTGTGAATAACCTCTCACATAGCATCAAGTACAAACAAATCTACCATTCAATGAATTCCTTATATAAAGTTTGAGAACTAGTTTGAGCTTTAAAATATTCTATAAATATTCTGTGTTTAGCTAAAACTGCAAATTTACTAAGGTATTAGGAACTATGGTGATTTATATTTATATAGCTTATTTCTATCAACTCATTTATTGATCATATAAATAAAGTATCTGAGGCTTATGTATTCATATCTGGTAAACTTATGGTTTTCAGGACATTGGGGAATACAATGTTTATTTCATTCAAGCCATAATTTATTGAAGTAAAGAATTCTTTAGAAAATTGGATATCAGGAGTATAAGAAAAGTTGCTGGTTGATGTATTGTTAACAATTAATGCAGTTGTCAAAATTGCCTAACCTTAGGCATAAGAAGAACTTAGTGGAAGATTCTTGCAGGCTAGTAAATTTATTCAGATGTTCTCAATTAAACAAATAGACGTTTGTTATTGTTTCCCTTCCAATGAAATAAGTAATTCACAAATATTTTGAGCATTTGATATACTTCTGTTTCAAACACAGTGGGGTATTAAAAGATATCTAGTTTTTGCTTATGAAGAGTTTATGATCTATTTGCAGAAGCAGGTTATAAGTGTTAAACCAATGATACTCAGTTTTCTGACATGGGAACCACATGACACTGAAAATTCTGGAGGATTGGTGTGATGTAATACTTTATGACCCCAAAGTTTATTAGAACTTTTGAAGAACTTTGAGGTATAGATTATGATAGGTCTGCATGCTCTAAGGCTTGAGAGCTTTTTCTCAGTGTCACTCGGTTGGTACTGAGCCCTGAGTGGTCATGAGCGGATGTAGCCTTAAGTGTTCTGTAAGTGAAGAGGAAGAAGTAACCAATGTGGAAAACCCCACGTGATTTTTTAATGGCTACAAGCTGGGTTAAAAGATGAGGACAAGGGAAACAGCAAGGGCTTTCCAGACCTTAGGAATGGTGAAATCAGTTGACTCTGCGAATGTTGTGACGTATATGGAAGAGAATAGGTGGGCTGTTTGGACCTGAACTCACAGGAATGAAATGGAAGTATTAAGGAAGGAACTACAGTGTAGGAACTGCAATCCTAATGTCTTTCTTTTACTCTGATGTTAAATACTTCAGTTTTAGTTTTAGTCCTTTAGTCCTCTAGTCTTTAGAACACATATGGCAATGCCATGGACTGTAGCCCATCAGGCTCCTCTGTTCATGGAATTCTCCAGGCAAGAATACTGGAGTGGGCTGCCGTTCCCTTCTTCAGAGGGTCTTCCCAACCCAGAGATCAAACCCAGGTCTTCTGCATTGCAGTCAGACACTTTACTGTCTTGAGCCAGTGTGTGTGTGTGTATATATATATATATAGCTTTATAATAATTTTCAGAGCTTAGAGAATGTTAAGAATACACTTGAAGATTTATAAGGAGTGATTAAGAGAGTCTCAAAAGTCAGAGTTAGTAATGCTGACATTATTGTCATGCTTCTGTTTCTCCTCTGGCCTTAGTAGTAGTGTTAGTCGCTCAGTCGTGTCCGACTCTTTGCGACCCCGCAGACTGTAACCCACCAGGCTCCTCTGTCCATGGGGTTCTCCAGGCAAAAATACTGAAGTGGGTTGCCATTCCCTTCTCCAGGGGATCTTCCCAACCCAGGGATCAAACCCAGGTCTCCTGCATTGCAAGCAGCTCTGGCCTTGAGTAGTATCTATTATTTTTTCTGTCTACAGCCTGCAAAGCACCAGGAATATGAAAAAACATAAAGCACAATAAACATTTGTTGAATTAATGCATCTTTCTTGAGAGCAGAGACTATATTTCTTCTTTTTTTGTCATTCTCCATGACTCCTATATGTTGTTTTACATGCAGTGGACTAACTATAAAGTACTGAAAATGTTTATATTGTTGAGAAACAAGCATACTGAAGCCAATATTGCTTGGTCAAACTGTCTCATGCATTCTTTCATTCATTCAGCCATTCAGTCATGAGTACATTCACAGAAACTGTACTAAGGACTATTAGTCTGATGGTGATTTTATGCCTTTCCTGGTGGATCAGTGGTAAGGGATCTGCCTGCCAATGCAGGAGATGTGGGTTTGATCCCTGGGTTGGGAAGATCACTTGGACAAGTAAATGGCAACACACTCCAGTATTCTTGTCTGAAAAATTCCATGGACAGAGGAGGCTAGCTGGTTACAGTCCATGGAGTTGCAAAGAGTTGGACATGACTTAGCAACTAAACAGGCTGTCCGACTCTGATTGATCCTTCAACTCTTAACTCTCTTGTCACTTTGTTTAGCATTCCAGGCTGAATTGGAGTTGGGTTACCATTTCCTTCTCCAGGAGATCTTCCCAACCCAGGGATAGAACCCGGATCTCCTGCATTGCAGGCAGATTCTTTACCAACTGAGCCACTAGGGGAGCCCTTAACTGTTAATGAAAGGGTGATATTTATTCAATGTTTAAATAAATAATGACTGTCTCTTTAAATAACCAAATTAAATAACACAATTTCTTTTTGACAGTCTCAAATCAAATAAGTAACAATTGTTATCTTTAGATTGGAAGTAGAGACTGATGAGATTTAAAATATTTTTCAAAAACTTAGCAATGTTGTTTGTAACAAATAAAATGGAATCCATTGCTGCTGCTGCTGCTGCTGCTGCTAAGTCGCTTCAGTCGTGTCCGACTCTGTGCGACCCCATAGCCAGCAGTCCACCAGGCTCCCCCGTCCCTGGGATTCTCCAGGCAAGAACACTGGAGTGGGTTGCCATTTCCTTCTCCAATGCATGAAAGTGAAAAGTGAAAGTGAAATTGCTCAGTCGTGTCCGACTCTTAGCGACCCATGGACTGCAGCCCACCAGGCTCCTCCGTCCGTGGGATTTTCCAGGCAAGAGTACTGGAGTGGGGTGCCATTGCCTTCTCTGGGAATCCACTAGTATGTCCTTATTTATTTGATTGTGAGCTTTATTTTTTTTTAAGGCTTTTATACATTTATATTTGATTGTGAGCTTTCAGTCACCACCAGACATTTTTGAGAAAAAATAGAATCTATATTTAAGGTAAAGTTTACTTTATAATCAGACATGTGCCTTTATGTGTTTGGAGGTTCGAGACAACTCAAAAGTCTTGGATTGGGTAAAGGCAATGATGTCATTTCATCTTTAGAACACTATTTGGAAGAGAAGTTGAAACAAATGCAAAATGAGGGGGAAGGCTTAGCACAAGTGGATTTTTGTCTCATGAGATTTGCTGAAATGTATTATTTTTTCTAGAGATGCCTTAGGCCCAGGTTATGCTTGTTTTAATTTTCTCCATACCCTTCACAGGTTACTTTGCATATCAGTAAGTATTAGTTGACTTGAACTGAATTTATCTTTTTTGGACCCACCTGCAGTCAACTGGCACCCCCAAAGGCATGAGGATAGAGCATTCCTTTTCAATAATTAATCTGTGGAACAATTTCCCATTCTATATAACTCCTGGAATTCTCACAAATTGTCACATAGGATGGAAAACAGCTGGATATTAAAGCAGGACATTACAGACCCAATAAGCCAACCTTATCAGCTTTCTTTTCCCTTCACTCCAAAGTATCAGGAGTGACAATTTCAGGAATTATGCATAAACTCAAAGCCACATCCTACTGTTAAATTCTTGGCATTATTTGGGTCAAGATTTTGTCTCTTTTTAAATTCCAAATGTCCTTTATTTCCTTTTGAATTATGTTATTTCTAACAAATCTTTTGGTCTTTTGTTTTTGGCTGTGCTGGGTCTTCACTGCTGCTCGCAGGCTTTCTCGCTGCAGCGAGAGGTGGCCGCTCTTCACTGTGGTTCACAGGCCTCTCATCGTGGTGGCTCCTCTTGTTGGGGAGCACGGGCTGTAGGCACTCTGGCTCAGGGGTTGCAGCTTGCAGACTCTAGAGCGCAGGCTCAGCACTTGTGGCCCACCAGCTTAGTTGCTCTGTGGCATGTGGAATCTTCCCAGACCAGAGATCGAAGCTCTGTCCCCTGCATTGGCAGGAGGACTTCTATCCACTACTCCACCAGGGAAGTCCAAGAATTTGTCTCTTACGTGGTGTGTTTACATATGGATGAAAGTAGTGAAGTCATTTTCATTGAGAGCATTACCAATTAAAGCCTGAAGGCTATGAAGGTGATTGTTATTATCACTCAATCAAGAGAAACAATTGACTTAGAAGGTGAGTGGTAAAACAATATAGAGTCAGTGTTTCATGAGTGTATTTACACACTGCTGTATTCAAAACGGATAACCAACAAGGACTGTATAGTACAGAACATGGAACTCTGCTGAATGTTATGTGGCAGCCTGGTTGCAGGGGGCTGTTGGGGAGAATGGATACATGTATATGTATGGCTGAGTTCTTTTGTTGTTCACCTGAAACTATCACAACATTGTTAATTGATTATTTGTTGTTGTTGTTCAGTCACTAAGTCGTGTCTGACTCTTTGCAACCCCACAGACTGCAGCATGTCAGGCCTCCCTGTCCCTCACTATCTGCTGGAGTTTGCCCACGTTCATATCCACGAGTCAGTGATGCTATCCAACCATCTCATCCTCTGATACCCCAAAACAAAATAAAATGTTCAAAAGGAAAAATTAAGTTTAAAAAAGACGTAGGACATTAAATCAAAAGTAAACCCAACTGAAAATTGGTAGTTTTAAAATTTTATACTCATATAATTTGTGGAATAATTGTTGATGCATATGATTAGCCAAAAATTGAAAAACAAATGCAAAGATCAAATTCCTACCTCCACTCCCTAATCCCAAAGAAGGGAGTTGAAAAACTAACTTACACATTTTTCTGTGTTGACTTATTTAAAGCACAGCTACCCTAAATGGTTATAAATTTCTACATATATAGGTGTTAGCAGATATTTTTATATGGGCAAATCCTGAATAGGAGGGAAAAGTAATTTCAACTTTGGGCATACAACTAGCAAATTTAAGAATAGGAGTTTTCTTTTCAGCTTTTTCCTAAAAATAACACCATGACCTTTCATTTCAGGTAGCAGGATGAAGTGACTGCTAGAGCCTGACTTCCTACTATGAAAAAGGTAAGGTATGGAAGAAAGGAACAATCCTAGTGGAAAGCCTAGCATAAGATCACATATTGACCGAATCTTACTGTTGAGTATTTACACTTGTAGACTAGATTTTACTCAACATAAATAGATTAAAAATATGTGCTTTTAACTTCAGCTTCTTTTTTTTTTCTGAAAAATAAAAGACAAAGCATCTATCCTATGAGATGTATCAACTTAAATAGTGTTTGCTAAGTACTGGCCTCTCTAGAGTTTATTTAATGTGGTTCATCTTCTGGAAGTTGCAGAGTAATGAAGAAGAGTCATACAGGAAGTAGTGACAAGTTCAGTGTTATCTTTAGGAAAAGTTCCATGAAACAAAGAAAGCCATTTTTAAACTGTCTTAGAATAGGTTTTTTTAAAGCTAGTTTAAGATCGTATAATAAAGCATGCCTATTATTTACAGTTATTCCTTTAATAATAATTTTCACACATGTTTTGGTGATTAACAATACTACTGATATGATTCCCTAAAAGTCTCATGAGTTTTATGTAAAGTTGTTAGATTTGTTGTTGTTTTTTTTCTCTTAAGGCTTGGAACAGATATTTAAAGACTTGTGCAAAGCCACATAAACCAGTTAGAGACAGAACTGATGTTAAGGGCAGGTTTACTGACTTTAGCTCCATCTCCATTGTTTTGTTTTGTTTTTCTCATTACTTCATCCTATCTTATTTAATTTACTGTGGGAAAATATATTCTGAGAAAGATAAACATAAATGGAAAAGAGTAATGTGGATTCTGACTTACGGATGTTGTTTTAGTAATCTTCAGCGTCTTGGTTTCTTTCATCCTCAGGCTGTTAATGTCCTGCAGTGGATGCTAACATGCAGCTGTGTGGTTCCAGACTTGGGCTCAGGAGGCAGGGTTTGGGCAGGGCTGGTGCTTCTCCTCACTAAATGTGAGAGTTTATGTCTCAGCTGCTCCTTTGGAAAATGCAGAGTGTAGCAAAACCTACCTTTGGGGTAGATTGTGAGAATTCAATGAAGTATTGTTTATTTAAAGTGTTTGTAATAGTGTTGATGCGTATAGTAAGTGCTCCCCAAATGTTAAATACTATTATATTTACTTTAATTTTAAATGTTATCAAGGAAAATGAAAGATTTATTTTCCCCAATCAAAATACTAAAAAATCAGGAACCAGGAGAAATTCAGTTTTGGAAAAAATGCTTCTCAGTGCTCCAGTGATCTTGCTCATAAGCCTTGTTAGCTCATGATAAGGGCCAATAAATGAGAAACAGAAGGATAATGTTTTCAATTAGTAAAAACTTCATAAGTGAGGTTAATTAGCAGCTTAGTCACTAAATTAAATTATCACGCTTTGAAACTCAGGCTTTATTCTGGAAAAAAAAAATTTGTCAAATAGACTAAGAAGTCCCTTTAGATGTGGCATTAGTCCTCAGGATAGAAGCTTTGTGATGAATTCTAGGTAAGTGAATTTAAGATGTGGATTAAATATTCACTAAGTATGTGAGTTTAAAAATTATGAAAGTCTTGAGAATTTGTCTTAGAAAATCTGCCAAAAATAAGTACTATAAAAGTAATAGTTTAATTTTTGGCTCTGATTATAGAAACTGGCAGCTTCTTTTTTTCTCATCCAGTTTAATATATATAACTAGTAAAGTTGGAAAAATATTTTTGATCATGTGGTCTTAAGCTTTACAAAATTCTAATCTAGCACCTTATTGCACAAATGGAATCTATAAAACCCAAAAGGAGCACCTATGGTGTTGTAAGAACGAGGGGCTGGAGCTGGACTCACTGTTTCTGCAAAACTCACCACTCCTGCAAAACTCATGAGTGCGCCTCTTCTGTTTTTGTTGTTGAACTTCCCCGATCAGGGTTTGAACCTGCATGCCCTGCAGAGGAAGCATGGTCTTAGCCACTGGACCACTGGGAAAGTCCCACGTACCTCTCCTTTAACTGGTGAGGAAACTGACTCCATAGACTGTGTGTGCCTTGCTCAAAGACACTCCCAGATGGACAGTGGCAGAGCCAGTTCTTGAATACATATCTTCTCCTCTTCTGCTCTTTTGATTGTACCATATATCCTTCCTAGCAAAGAATCTATAAATTAGAGCCCTTTAACAGTCCAGATTCTTTTCTCTTCTCCACTTTTATTACAGAGGTATACCTGACAGAAAGTCCATTTGGCTTGACATCAGCATGATGGACATGCCCTTGGATCAGTGCAAATCCTCCCAATGTTTAACTGATTAACTCATTAATCGTCTTGACCACCTGCTCTGTGCACCTACTAGACACCATGTTGCTCCCTGGGAATATCAAGCTGATGGCACTGCTATCATTTTCCTCATAGCTATAAGAGGAATATACAGAGAGATACATGAACAAATACTATGTATCTTGAAGTGGCTTAACTAGGAAGTGAAAATTGTGTGAAAATGTTAATTCCTTAAGCATTAAATATTTATCATTATATAATGCTCTGTTCATGGTAAATGAAATCCTTATGTACTAGAATGGCAGGATATTAACTACTTTTTATTTAGACTTAAAATATTATTTATTCATTTGGCTGTATTGGGGTCTTAGTTGTGACACAAAGGATTTTTGTTGTGGTGCACAGATTCTCTAGTTGTGGTGCCTTGGCTCACTTATTGCTACTTTTCAGAAGCCTTCTACAATACAAATCCTTCAATGTCTTTGGGAAATGGGGAAAGACAATAGTTTTAGAAATTTCTGCTGACCTTTAAAAAGAGAAGATGAATACCCACAAGTGGTTTGACAATTGACAAGCTCAGGAAAATGTTCTTGGGAATGTGCAATAATAGTTTGTTCAGATTGACCCATCCTGAATCAGAAAGGGCTTTTGCAGATCCACAGTTATTTCAGCTGTCAACCCACAGGATGCCAAGCACTGAAGCATGTTCTGTGAGTGTCAGGGATTTCTCTGTCTTGTGAGCAAAAGAAATAGCTAACTTTGTTCCATTCTATTATATCCAGACTGTTTGTACAGTGAACAGCCTTAAAAATGGAGATACTGTCTCCCTTCAGAGCAAAGAGCAGGCATGCTTACTGCCCAGTATAAAAGATTCAGGTTCCCTAAACTCAGGGTCCCTCTCCTATAAAGCTTATTATATATGTCCAGGTGTCACCTGACCTTCTATACTGATCTTCTGGCTACCATTAGTGCTAGGAGAAATAGAGTCAGTATTTTTGTCTCTGATGCAGGCATGTCACGTCTTCTTCCAGCATCTATAAAAGTATGTATGACAGGCTGAATGTTAGTTTGCACATAGCCTTCACAGCACAGTTCTGACAGCTGACAAGCCATCTCTTCCCTCTCCTAATCTCTGGTCTAGTGCAAAAAAAAAAAAAAAGCACAAGACATTTTGGGTCCACGAGTATGGTTTCCTGAGTTGTGTATTTTTAGCAAGATGATTCTGGCATCTCAGAATGCACATTGTTTGTGGAAACCAGATATGTAGTTGGTGGAGACTAATCAGCCAATCATGACATTGCAGAGAATTTGGGGACTTTTAGATAATTCACTTCTGCTCCTCTCCTGCGGACTTCAGTCTCTTTAAGACCAGCCTTGAGCAAACCTGGGGTATAGGTCTTTGGTCTAAGGAACTGCTTTTACTTTTTCCTTTCATTACTTAACATATTTAGAAATTATCCTCACTGTTCCTCAGTGGCCTGGATTTTCATTCTTAACTGTGTATTAGACTTCCATTTCTGAATACACTTGAAATGAATTCCATTTCATTTTTGAATGATAATTCTTGATATTACCATGAATGATTGACATTAACACAACAAACCATTTCTGATGAGATTTAAGATCATTTAAGATGTGGATTTTTTTCTATAGTATTGTAGATTA
Source organism: Odocoileus virginianus (assembly GCF_023699985.2). Taxonomy (NCBI): domain Eukaryota; kingdom Metazoa; phylum Chordata; class Mammalia; order Artiodactyla; family Cervidae; genus Odocoileus; species Odocoileus virginianus. The sequence goes on along the minus strand of NC_069707.1, from coordinate 31,814,402 downwards.
AGTGGGAGCTAGTCATGGATAAGAAAGTTCTCCAACCTTGGCATCTCCTCTCATGAAAGGTTAATACAGTTTTTTTAGATTTAATGATGCCCAATGGAGAAGACAATGGCACCCCACTCCAGTACTCTTGCCTGGAAAATCCCATGGATGGAGGAGCCTGGTAGGCTGCAGTCCATGGGGTCGCTAAGAGTCGGACAATGACTGAGCGACTTCACTTTCACTTTTCACTTTCACACACTGGAGAAGGAAATGGCAACCCACTCCAGTGTTCTTGCCTGGAGAATCCCAGGGACGGGGGAGCCTGATGGGCTGCTGTCTATGGGGTCGCACAGAGTTGGACACGACTGAAGTGACTTAGCAGCAGCAGCAGCAATGATGCCCAAAGACTCTGAGGTTCACTTCTGTACATGACTCATTTTGTTTATACTATCTTCAGAGTTTGTTTCATTGGTTTTTTGTGCCGTGTCACGTAGCATGTGGAATCTTATTAATAGTTTCCCAATCAAGGATTGAACCTGTGCTCCCTGCAGAAAAAGCACGGAGTCCCAACCAATGGACAGCCAGGGAAATTCTTGTCTTCAGGGTCTGGACCTCAGTTTGGTACTATTAACTTATGGTTCACTTATTCTTCCTCAGTTCTACCCTCTCCCTTCAAACTTCTCAATAAGTCACCCATTTGATTCTGGTTGCTGGTCAACCCTGATGCCTTGCAGAAGCTCAGTAAACATTTGTAGAATTATTCAATGAAGGCATTGGATCTTTTTTATTTGAGTCTTAACCAGTGCTCTTCAATCTAACCAGTTCCTTGATTTCCAATAAAATAATACATGGAGAGAGTGGTAATAATGCCACAAATCATATGATAATAACAACATTGGCTGAGAGCTTATGATACTGTGCCAAGTGCTTTAGATATTAATATATAGCCTTATTTAATCTCCACAAAGTTACTGTATTATTATCAATACATCAATTATTTATTTTATTGATTTAAAAAATGGGCACAACAGAGAAAGTTTGTAATTTTTCTAAAGTCACGCAGTGACAGAACTGAGATTCTTTTCTACCTTCTAAAAGAGCCAGGGGCATCTGGTGCACATATTCTGTGGTTGAAGAGGAGAAGTGAACTTTTACTTTTGGCCAAAGCTGATATAAATCAGCCATAAAATTGTCTTCTTTGTCACAGGATCAGGTAAAAGATCAGAGCCAAACTAGAAAAGCTGACCTTTGTTGAAAGCAAGCCGTGTGTATTCTCACCCAACTGCTCATTTACACAGCTCCCTTGCATATTAGTTGGATGATTAAAAAGAATAAAAATTTCTCTATGAAAATTTCTATGGTACATTCCATGGTGGTGTACTTCTGGCTATAATGAAAGGTATTGGTATTTTTCCTTTGCCTTATCAGAATTCTTCCTAACTGAATGGCCTGTGGCACAAACTTACTTTCCCAGCTCTATTATGTGAGTGGGTGCTGAATAATTTATTTCATATTATTTGAGGTCTTGTGAGTATTATTAGAATGAGAGGAAACCATGAAAATTATGGGTTCTTGGTTCACTACTTTAACAAATATTTACTGAGGGCCAACAAAAACAATATTTACAGCATGAGCGGAAAACAAAAAGACACAGTCCTCGCCTCCTCAGACTTGGTTGTTGAAGGTTTGGTTTGATTGTTTATATCAAAGAGCCTTGCAAATGAATATAAAAATAAAGCTGGGATAGGTACTTAGAAGGAAAGTACATAGTAGTTTAACTGTAAGCATTAGGGGGAGTGAATTAAGTCGGGGTGGTCAGGTAGTGTCTTTCTGAAGAAATGAAAGCTGAGCCAGGGTCGAGTACAGTTGTCACCCAGATGGAAGGAAACCAGTGATGGGAATATGAAACAACATGGTATAGTTCAGCTTACTGAGTATTTACAGAATGCCCACCATATACCAGACATTATGCTTAGATGTTGGGAAGTAAAAAATGAATGGGTTTTGCCCCAGTCGATAACTCACTATCCGGGTTTCATCTTCAGGTAGTTGAGAAATTAGGAGAGTCACATCATTTGTGATTTTTTGGCTTTTCTGTGTAGTTTGAGTTTCCTTTGTTGTCAGAATTCCCTCAGTGAGGCAAGTCCTTCTCAGGAAAAGGAACAGAGTTTTTTGTCATGGAATCAGGGTTCAGGATGGGGAACACATGTAAATCCATGGCTGATTCATGTCAATGTATGGCAAAAACCACCACAATATTATAATTAGCCTCCAACTAATAAAAATAAATGGAAAAAAATGAATATACATAGTCTTCTAGTTCAAGTCCAGCAATACTATTCTAGGTTTTACCCTCAATTGAATGTGGCCTCACAATGGAGCACAGGCCAGTTTCAGAGCCTACCGACAGCCCAGTTCCAGGAAGGAAGCCTGACTGCCCCCAAACAAGAAACCTGTTATTTCTTTATCTCTCTGTCTTTTTAAACCATTAACTCAATTACTCAATTGAGTAAAATTGCTCAGTAATTAATCCAGCCATAGAAACAGTGAATAAACACACTGTACGTGCACTTGATTAATCTGTTTTCATGGTAAGCGTCACTCATATCTGGAGTACAAACTCCTCAGGACGCACAAATCACACACATATCAAAGTCAAGGGTTTAAACAAAGGGGAGAGACAGCAACTGTGGAAAAAGGGAGATTGCCCGAAACCATAGAAACAGGGTGAAATAGGATACTCCAGGGCTGGATCTCTGCCCCAGGGTCTGGGACATGTCCTCAATTCTGGTACCCACCAAGAGCACATTCTAGGCATGCTTCCCTGTTCTCTGCAAAGGGCTGGGCCCTCTCATCATCTTTGAGCCTGTGATTCTGGCCTAGCTCCCTATTCCAGAATCTGTGGGCTTTTTTCCTGCTTGGCTTCATACCCAGTCTTGAAGGAGAACTTTCTCTAGGGCCACTTCTGAGCAATGTGCCTCTGCTCTTCTGTTTGATTTTGACTGGGCCACTTCACCACCAAGTTCTAGACACCTGGGATGCCATCCTCACCCACCCTGCCTAGCCTGCTGCTTTTTCTAGGATGGACAGACCCCCACACAGCAATGGATGAGGAAGATAGTGACACCCAGACCAGTGTCTCAGTTCTGCTATCTCATTTCATTTTTTCTTACTTTTCACTCTTCTTTGCAAGGACTCACAAACTTCATTTGTAGTTAATGTCTATGTATTATGCTACTGAGGCTTTCTCTTCCTGGATGCAAATCCTAGACACTTGTTTTCTTTTCCTGTGTTTCATTATTATTAATTTTTTTTGTTCTTTTTCATTTTGAGGATTGATCTGTTAGGGGACAAGTAATATTTCTAAGGGGACCCTTAGGTATTGCATCACTAAGTGACTTGTCCAACTTCACAATGTGCCCTTGATTATGGAGCAATCAAGTAGAAAAGGAGAGCAGCTCTCAAATTTTCTTTCTTAACTGCGTATGCATAACCAATATTGTTCAGATCCAATATATATATTAACTAAGTGATTTTTTTTTTAAACTAAGTGACTGAATGTTAGTAGTTTGAATTTACCAACTAAGGAGTTTTAGTTTTGAAGAGTGAAGGAAATTAAATCACAGACAATATCATTAAGTGGCCTTCTGGAAAATGCAAAATATACCTCTGTATTCACAATCCATGAACATTTTGAGACTTTGCTTTTGAAAATGCAGTCTGTGTTCTGTCTAACAATTCCACACTCTTCTTGTGAAGAGCTGTTATCAACCCTGTTGATGAGAGCTGTGATTTTTGCCTAAAATTTCTAAATGAATGTGGTGAATGTCTACCAAGTTGTTTGTCTATCTGTCTAGCAAGTTGTTTGCTTCATCTCGTTTCCAGATTATTCTGAAAATGAAGTTTACATGTGCACCATTTTATCCCTTGAATAGTTATTCAAACTGTTTCTGCTTAATTTTTTTTTCTGGAAATATTATTAACAATATACTCCAGTAATGATCTAGCCCAAGATGTTCTTGTGTTATTTTGGAGCTAGTTGCTAGTGACTCATAGCACGTTGGACGTCCAAGCTATGGTTAACTGGTGGTCAAGTTAGGAAATTCTGTTCCCATTAACTCTCCTTTTCTTAGCCCAGAACACCTCTCTACTCATTTTTTTTTTTTTTTTTTTTTTGATTCGTCATGCTCATAGTCTCTGCTTGGTGTTTTCAAACCCAAAGTAGATGCAATGACATGCCATAATGAGTATTGTTCCTACTACACTTCCAGCTTAGCTAAAAACAGGAAATACAGGCCATTTCATGGAAAAGCCCACTTTTGTGATATTTCCAACCCAAAAGGTTTGGATCAACTTTGAGTATCTGAACTTTTGGCTTCTTACTTACAGTAAATCTTCTAACTTCAGAATTTTAGCACCATTTCTACTTATAAGATGATGCCTTCTATATTTAGACTATGCTGACACATGGACTAGTTTGCTTTGAAACCATTTTTATTTAATGTTAGGATGTACTTGTAGCCAAAAAAATCGACATGAGAAAGTTGTGTGAATCATAAGATTTAGAGCATAATTGTAGAAAGAGATACACTTCCCATAGTTTCAAGACTTTCCTTATTTATTGGACAGTTTACTTAAAATGGGTCTATTTTTATGAGGTTTTACCCATTAAGTGAATATTTGATGTATAAATTTGTTATGTAAAATAAACTCAGAAGGAAAAATTCTAGTTTAGGTAAAAACAGTCCAACAACTCTTTTGGTGAGGATTATCAGGCCCTACCAGGAAGAAAATCTAAATCACTTTGCCCTTTGATAATCAACCAATTGACTTTTAATAATCCCATGAGGCAGAGGAAGTTTAAAGTTAGAACTTCATGTGCACTGTGTTTTTTCAAGATCCAGTGAGGTAAAAATCTCATTGGGTCAATTAAGAAAATAAGTCACATAAGGTTATGTTTATTTGATCCCAAAAAAGTAGAGTGGCCTTGGACAATACATTATGTTATTTTTCAGTGTCAGTAAGGGGCCTATTTTTTCTTGGTTTCTTCCATATTATGTGACTGTGTGGACTGACTGTCATGAACTGGATGGGTTGCATTGTTTCATTCATTCTCTTCTGACTTAGCCATGTACTGTAATCTTACAAAAACATTCATCTTGGTTTTCAAGCATGATAAATGGTGGCATGAACTATAATTGCAGGTTGAATTGTTAAATAAGTTTATTTCATTTGCCTTTGTAAAATATAATTTACTACATTTCTATTTTCACCTTTCATTTAGTTTTAAAGTCATCTCAAGGAAGGGAGATGAAAAAAATAATAATGTCAAGGAACATGGTGGTTAGAGATAACAGAAGCATTTTCAGAAGAATCAGGGCTCTCTAGCCTTAATTTTTATTGAGGAAAGATTTTAACTCAATGTTTGTTGAAGTTCTGAAATGACCAAGTAGTAGTTCCTTTTATTCTGTTTCTTGCTGCTATTTAGCTGGAATGTACTGGACAGGATTAGAAAAGACTGTTCTTTCTTTCCTTTTTTATGATTCAGACAAAAAGGAGAGTGCCAGAGTTCTTAAAAATACTCTTTCTTTATGAGATTTCAACCCTTTGTGTAGACTCAGATAATGGAGACAGTATCTAGGTTTTTAAAGAGTCTATCAAACTGTACATAACATACTAAACTTTAAAAATTTTGCTCATGATTGAGTTGACAATATAATCTTCCATCCCAGGTCAACCATCCTCCCCTAAACCTTCTTCCAAAGCAAGAAAAATAAAGTAAAAGATGGCTAATACCTGTTAAAATGCTGCAGAAGCCAAGTATTTTTCTATTGTGTCTGTATCACATGATATCGATTCTCCTCTGCATGATTCTTGGAATAATATTACTCACAAGTTAAGATCTTACATTTAAGATTTTTAAGCTCTAGCTGAATAATGCTGGATAAGTTAGAAAGTCCTAATAGTGAACTTAAAAAGAAATGTTGACAGGGCTTGGATTCTCATCGTGCTGGTGGGTACCATGATTATAATGGTTTCCTTTAAAACTCTTCCATTTAATGTTCCAAACATTGGAATTTGTAGTTTTTCCTTTGGTCTAGAGATCAAAAACATGAACAATTTTATATTTCTTAGGCTGGACGGCCTCTGTGTTTCCACAATTTCTGTGGGAAAGCAATCCACTCTTTCTCAATTTTATTAAAACCACCATCTTGGCTCCACTAGGTGCCATTATAAGCACTTTCATTATGTCTCATATCTCCTTTTAGGAAGTTGGACTCTGCTTATTGCTTTTCTTTTTTCTTATTGGTTTTTAAAAACTACATACTGTAAGTGAAAAATGGTTTAGAAATCAAAGATAGAGTAACACATGAGGTTGAAAAGGTATTGTGAGAGACAGATTATTTGAGGTCAAACCCTTCTGCCATTTAGTATCTTTGTGAGTTAGGCAAGCTGTATGACTCTAGGCCTTATTTCTCTCATCTGTAAATTGCATATATTAATAGTATCTGCCTTGTGAGGCTTTTGTAATAATTAAATAAGGTAACAAATGTGAAGTGACTGGATCACAGTAAATTCTCAACAGTTGGTGCCATTACCAGACTATTTAGTTATGTATTTAATTGAGGGGTATATTCACGGGGTCGGACACGACTGAGCGACTGAACTGAACTGAACTGATATTGGACTGGGGAGCTATTCCCTTCTCCGGGGAATCTTCCTGAGCCAGGGTTCAAACCCAGATCTGCAATGCAGGAGACCCAGATTCAATCCCTGGGTCAGGAAGATCCGCTGGAGAAGAGAATGGCAACCCACTCCAGTATTCTTGCCTGGAGAATTTCATGGACAGAGGGGCCTGGCGGGTTACAGTCCATGGGGTCACAAAGAGTTGGACATGATTGAGTGACTAACACACACACACACAGTTGCTTTATGATATTGTGCTGGTTTCTGATGTACAATAAAGTGAATCAGCTCTGTGTAAACATATATCCCCTCGCTCTTAGGCCTCTCTCCCATCCCCCTCCATCCCACTCATTTAGGTCACCAGGAAGCAATGAGCAGAGCTTCCTGTGCTATTATAGCAGATTCCCACTAGCTATCCATCTTACACTTGATAGCGTATCTATGTTGTTCTATTTATTTGGAAATATTACCTAGTAGCAGTTACTGTCTTACTCAGAAAGCTTTATTTTATAACAGGTATATTTTAGTGTTTTTGTTTTCAAATAAGATAAATTAAACTTTATTCATTCAGCAGCTCTTTATTGGGTACCTACTTTGTGCCAGTTGACTAAACACACCTTCTTCTGTTATAAATTATGATGTTTGCCTTTGGCTTTTTCTGTTTTGTTGTTTTTGTGGTTATCAGATTATGGAAGTTCGTCCGTATTCCTAATTTGCTAAAAAGTTTTTCTACCGTGAATGAACATGAGTTTTATCAAATGATTATTTTTTCCTGGCTCTTTTGAGATAACCATATGAGTTTTCAGGCTTCCATGGTTGCTCAGTTGGTAAAAGAATCAGTCTGCAATGCAGGAGACACAAGTTTGATCCCTGGGTTGGGAGGATCTCCTAGAGAAGGAAATGGCAACTCACAAGGGTATTATTGCCTGGGAAGTCCCATGGACACAGGAGTCTGGCAGGCTACTGTCCATGGGATGGCAAAGAGTTGGATATGACTTAGTGAGTAAATAACAACAACATATGAAAAAACATTTCTCTTTTTCTTTCAGTTTGTTGAATTTTATTAAAAGATTTTAAATATTAAATCACCTGGGCACATTTAGTGGAGACAAATCTTAGTTTTGGTATTTATCCTTTTGATTTGCAACTGAATTTAATTTTGTGCTTATATTTTGTGTCATGAATTTTATATATGTGTTCAGAGGAGAGATTTGCTTGTTATAGTTGTATTTCTTTCATACAAAATTCTTGTTCAATATTGATATCATGTGTTGCCCTCACAAAATGAGATTGGAAATATTTCCTTATCTCTTTTTTTCTGGAAGCCTTTGTGTTAGATTGGTGTTATTTCTTCCTTGAAGGTTTCAAGGCATCACTGATGTAACCCAGGTCTAAAGTTTTCTTCCTGAGAGAGAAATTAGAGATTTAATTTCTTTCGCAGGTACAGTGTTATTGAGATTTTTCATTTTGTGTGTGTGTCAATTTTTCTTCCTTTTTTCCCTTCCTTCCTTCCTCCTTTCTTTGAAGACTAGTAGTTGCTGGTTTTGGTTCAGCATCTCAAGGGTATCAGATCCAAGTTCTCTGTGATTCTCTTCATATTTTCCTTGTGGTTGAGTGGTGGCTGATGTGGCTGAAGCCACCATATTCAAGTTTCAGGTTGGAAATTAGTGGAAGCAACTCATAGCAACTAGTGGAGTCTTTATGAAGAATGCAAAACTTTCTTTAAAGATTTAGCTTTCTGTCTCTCTGGCCAGAACTGTGTTTCATGGCCCTCAACTTACTGCAAGGAAAGCTGAGAAATGCTATCTGGACACATTTCTGTTCCCACAATGCAGGTTCTGTTAGGAAGGGAGAAAGGAAAACAGATTGTGTAGACAACTATCTGTGAAGTGTGACATTAGATGTGATTCTTAGGAAGATATCTGTGGGCACTATCAAAGGTGATTTGGAGCTAGATGACTTGGTTAACATATTCTCCTAAATTTAGTGGTCATGATATCTAGAGATTATTATATTGCTGAAAGATATGAAAGTGATATTAATGATGACTTATAGTACAGTGATACCTCTGGGATGTTTTAAGTTTTTTTCTATTTGAAAGAAGTTACTAAGAAATAATTAACAATAATAATAACCATCTAAGAAACATGTCTCACCCCACTCCAGTACTCTTGCCTGGAAAATCCCATGGATGGAAGAGCCTGGTAGGCTGCAGGCCATGGGGTCGCAAAGAGTCGGACGTGACTGAGCGACTTCACTTTCACTTTTCACTTTTATGCATTGGAGAAGGAAATGGCAACCCACTCCAGTGTTCTTGCCTGGAGAATCCCAGGGATGGGGTCACACAGAGTCAGACACGACTGAAGTGACTTAGCAGCAGTAGCAAGAAGCATGTCTTGGTAATGTTAATTCATTTCATTTCATTCACTGCTTCATCATCACATGGTTATTGGGCACCTCTGTGTGCTAGGGGCAGAGCAGTGAAAAAGATAGGCCAGTCCTATTTTCACAGACCACAGAGTCCAGCTGGGGAGACAGGCAGTTAGCAGGGGACCCAATCAGAAATATTATTAGGTTTTATACTATGGAAGTTCCCTGGTGGCTCAGTTGGTAAAGAATCTGCCTGCAATGCAAGAGATCCAGGTTCAATTCCTGGGTTGGAAAGATCCCCTGGAGAAGGAAATGGCTACCCATACCACTATTCTCGCCTAGAGAATTCCATGGACAGAGGAGCCTGGTGGGCTATAGTCGTTGGGGTCGCAAAGAGTTGGACATGACTGAGCGACTAACACTTTCACACATGGGATACTAGGAAAGACAGAGTGATGAGATAAAGTCACTGGGGTGTGAGGGGTCAGGTGCTATTTCAAATAATGTCGCCAGGCCGGAAAAGCCTGTCTGCAAAGGTCTTTGAGTTGAACAGTGAGAGTGAGCTGAGTGTGAAAAAAGCCAGAGTGTATGTGTTAGGGTGAAGTGAGAAGAACAGATGCAAAGACCCAGAGGCAGAAAAGAGCCAGAAATAAGGACCTGAGGCTGGTGTGGGTGCGCCTGGGAAGAGTAGCGGGGTAACTGGTGGTGAAGGAGGCAGGGGTCTTTCCCAGAGGGCCCATTGGGCCGTTGTGTAGGAGCCAGTGGAAGACTTTAAGTCATAAAGTCGGCAATCTGGTTTATGTTTACAAAAGTCCTTCTGATTGTCGTCTGAGAAGGACTGGAGAGAGGCAAGGAGGAACGGAGACCAGTTAGGAGGACCAGTTAGGGCGTTAATGCTCTGGCCGAGGAGAGAGCTGGTGCTCTGGATGAGAAGGATTTCAGAGGAAATGGAGAACACTTGGAAGTGTATGGCGGGGCAGAAACGGATGGTGCTTGCCTATGGATTACACAGGGGAATTAGGAAAGGCCTTGTTTCTAAGTATTTTTAGAACTTTTTAGTTTTTGTGTTATCTGTAAACTCCAATGGCAGCATCCTAACTGGGTTCTCCCAGTTCTTCTTAACTCAAACTTCATACATTAAAATGTTAATATCTACTGGGATAACTGTTTTCTTTTATCCTTTAATTAAAAACAGCAACAACAGCAGAAGAGGATTTTTAACAGAACAATGATTCCAGCTTGGTATTTGCCCTTGAAGATCTTGCCTGTGTCCTTTATCCTAAGGGACATTCCTCCTTTCCTGTTTTTTTCTAGTTTACAGAAACAAATATCCAGAAAAAGATATATCTTATAGTTTTTTTTTTTTTTTAGTAGAAAAGAGATTAAAAGAAAAGAGCAACAGCAACATCTTTCTCATATTATTTGTATATATTACTGTAGAATTTAATGACCTGAAGAAAAGCAAATGGTTTTTTTACGTAACTTTATTTGAAATAAACTTAATCTATACTAGTGAGTCCCTCAATTTAATGTGCACATAAATCACATGGGGGTCTTGTGGAGATGAAGATTCTGACTCAGTAAGTCTGGGTGGGCCAACGTTTGCATTTCTACCAAACTCTCATCTGGCCCACAGACCACACTTGAATAGGAAAGATGTTAACTTTTCTCCAAATGGGCATTGTCCCTGCTCTTAATCACCTATATTTTATTCTTCAGGGTTCCAAGATCATCAGATTGGAGAATCTGACCCATTGGAACTTAAAACATACTTGTTAAGTAGGAGAAACAAATAAGGAATTTTTTTCCTTTCTGGAATTTATTTCTAGGTTTATAATTCACACTCTGTTTGGCCTAAGAAAGCCTGGCATATTGATTGTTGTCTGGTATGTTCTTTGCCCTAATGACTAAGAATTTAATTACATTCCAAATTGTGACTATTTCCCTAAATATTCCCAGCTGCTTTCAAGATGAACTCTATAACATTACTAGAAATAGGCTCTGTGGCCTTTTTGGGAAGTCTGCAATATGATCATATGATCCCAAATAGCTTTATTCAACATGTGATGTTAAGAAGACCACAGAATTTTAGAGTATCTTTTCAAGTTAGCATTAATCATATGCGGTTTTCTTCTGAAAGCATTTCTTTCAAAATGACCCACATTTTGAAAAGAAAAAAACTCATATCAGTTTAGATGAGATATTGATGGAGAGGATTTGACTCAGTAACTTTATCTAGAAATAATAGATTAAATTTTTTCATTATTTTTATTATTATAAAAAAGCACAAACTACTGAAACATTAAACTTTTTATAGAACTATATTGCTTAAAAAATTAAGTTAGGTCTAATCCCAGTCCTAGAGATGTGTGTACGTGTGTTAAGTCACTTCAGTCATGTCTGACTATTTGCAATACTTTGGACTGTAGCCTACCAGGCTCCTCTGGCCATGGGATTTTCCAGGCAAGGATACTGGAATGCGTTGCCATTTCCTCTTCCAGGAACCCTAGAGGTAATAAATGTTAATACTCTAGTGTCTATTCTTTTTCTACATTTCTTCTATGCATTACTAATATTAAATGAGTATATATACATGTAAATGCACCTATATTTTATACAGGAATTAGACTAGGTCATAATATTGTTCCATAATTTCCAGACAGCAGTACTGAATGCTTAAAACCACAATAGATGAAATCTTTGGTATGTTTTCTTTTCACATGGAAATAATAGATTTTAATATCTTCTATGTCAATAGTTTTTAGGTATATACTATCAAACTACTTGTAAACCAAAGGGGAGGGCTTATTTAAGTAATAAGCTTTATTACTAAGTTACAAGTGCCACTATGATGTACAAGAGTACATAAAATTGAAGTCAAAATTATTTTATCAAAATATGTTTTTTACAAATTGCCAGTTTCTAAATACCCAGAATATCATTTTTAACAGAAATATGACCTTTGAAAACCTTGTAACTCCAAAAAGTAGGCTAATTTTAAAGGCATTTGATGACCTAATTATTTAAATGCCATTCAAATTGGGATTTACAAAAATATATATTTAGCCAAGAAGTATTTACTCAGCTGAAAACAGGAGCAAGAGATTCTCCCTGCTATTATAATATTCAATTTTTTTTCCATTTATTTTTATTAGTTGGAGGCTAATTACTTTACATCATTACAGTAGTTTTTGTCATACATTGAAATGAATTAGCCATGGATTTACATGTATTCCCCATCCCGGTCCCCCCTCCCACCTCCCTCTCCACCCGATCCCTCTGGGTCTTCCCAGTGCACCAGGCCCGAGCACTTGTCTCATGCACCCAACCTGGGCTGGTGATCTGTTTCACTCTAGATAATATACATGTTTCAATGCTGTTCTCTTGAAACATCCCACCCTCGCCTTCAATTTTTTCTAAGCCCTCTCCATTTTCTGCCTCTTCTACATTTTATTTTATACATATAAAATTTTCTGTAAATGTAAATACTTACATAGTACATTTAAAAAAGTATGCCTATGAACCCATCATCTCTATAAGAATTAGAAAAATGCCAAAAATCTTTTTATTCTTTCCTTATCCATCTCCTGTTTCTTTCTAAGAGGTAACCTCTATGCTGAATTTTTCATTAATCATTCTCTTAAAAATTACCACATATCCACATGAATTGAAATAAGATATAACATACCTATATTTTTTAAGCTTTATAAAAATGGTTTCATACTTATCTTTCTAGTATTTTTCTACTTGATGTTATTTCTACGATAATACACATTAGTGTCTGTAGTGGTAGGTCATTTCTTTTCATTGCTGTGTGATATTAACTTTGTGATTGTATCAAAATTTGTCTTTTTAGAAACGGAGATGATTTTCCAGTTTTTACTGTTATTATGAAACATACTTCTCTAAACATTCTAATACACTTCTGATGCACAAATAAGGAGATTTTTTTAGGTTGTTTATATTTTGGAATGGAATTGCTGAATCATAGCAAGTGATCAGCTTCTCAAGATAACATGAAGTTCTTTTCCAAAGTACAATTTTTTGTTTCCACAAGCAGATCAGTTCCCATCGATCCATCTCTTGGTTTTGTTATTTGTCTCAACTTTTTAAAAATAGGTATAATTTTATTATCTTAATTTGAAGTTACTCAACTATTGCTAGAGTTGATAATTTTTTATACATTTATTGACAATTTGTGTTTTCCCCTCTATTAAATGGTGGTTTATTCATTCTTTTGCTCATTTTTGTATTGAGTTATTTTTTTTCTTATGTTTCATTTTTCATTTAAGGACTTTATTATTTACTTTTTTTCCTAATTTTTTAAAAGGGAATGCATCTAATGCTGTGTTAGGTGTGGATTGTCCTTCTAGTAATGGCAGAGTAACTCAGATCAGATCAATCATTCCAATGAGAACGTTATACACATAAACAATATATACATAAATCTGCAATATATGCATAATTTTATATCCATATATGTAGTTGCATACACACATATTGTGTGTGTGTGATTCTGTGTATGTGTGTATGTGTGTGTGTGTGCGTGTATATATATCACAACTATCTGAAGCTATTTGCACAACTATCTGAAGCTATTTGAAGGCAAAAAAAGGTGGGTAGAAATGAAGATTTATTGATACTTCAAAGAAGAGAATAGCATTAGGTGAGTTTCCCATATTCCCACTCAACATTATTTTCAGGGTTACCATAGTGACTGGGCTTCCTTTGGCGCTAGTGGTAAGGAAGCCGCCTGCCGGTGCAGGAGACAATAGATGCTGGTTAGATCTCTGGGTTGGGAGGATCCCCTGGAGTAGGATATGACAATGCACTCCAGTATTCTTGCCTGGAAAATCCCATGGACAGGGGAGCCTGGCGGTCTACAGTCCATAGGGTCGCAAAGAGTCGAACATGACTGAAGTGACTTTGTACTTAGCACAGAGATTGGACAGTGAGGGTGAAAATCTTAGAAAGGAGAGAAACACATTGGGAGAGCTCAAAATTCTTTGTGTTAACTCTATCCGAATATCTGGTTGGCCTCTGAAGTATGCGTGTGTGGTAGAGGGCAATCCTAATGCTGAAAGGATTGAATAGATTTTAGCAGTTGGCCACCACAAGGCAAACAGAATTTGGACTTTGAGTTTTCCTAGGTATTTTCCTGCTAAAACAAACAAACAAATCATTTCTACTCTTCAGAGAAATGTAACATATTCTCTACAAGAATCAAGATGCAAAACAAAATGACTAAATATATGAAGAGAACAGAGAAGTGACACCCATACTCAAGAGAAAAAGTAATCAGTAGAGCCTTACTCCAAGAAATTGTAATCTGCAGACAAGATTTTAAAGCAACTGTTGTAACCATATGCAAATGTAAAGAAAAATATGATCACAATAAGTCAGTAGAGGAAGTTTCAACAGATAAATACCAACCCGATTTGTACAAACAAAAAAGAACCAAATGGAAATTAGAGAACTGAAAAAACACAATCTGAAAGGGAAAATAACTTGCCAGATGGGCTTAAGAGAAAATTGAAGATGACAGAAGAAAAAGCCAATAAACCTGAAGACAGCTAATACTAATAATTCAATTTGAATCTAAATAAAGAGAAAAAAAGATTTGAAGTAAAAATGAACTAAGACTCTGTCACTTGTAGGATAGAATCAGAAGGTCTAATGTGAATAAAAGTGGGGTCTGAAAAGGACATGGGAAACAGTGCAGGAAAAAGTTCCTGCAATGAACTAAAAAGTTCCCATATTTGATGGAAGATATATTTGGTTTTGTTACCAAATCCTGCCAGTTTTTTTGTTAGAAATCTCTATGAACCCAGCCTCTCTTTACCATTCTCCTACCTTAGTTAGCATATTCGGTCTCTAGATCAAAGAGAATGATGGGAGATAGAGCAGTTTCTCTTTGGTGATCAACAAGCCAACTGCTGGGGTTGAATTGTGTTCCCCCCAAAAGGTATGTTGGAGTCCCAATTCTTGGAACCTGTGAATATGGCTTTATTTGGAAATCAGTCTTTACAGATGTAATCGAGTTAAGATGAGTTCACACTGTCAGTGTGGGCACTAATCTAATGACTGGCATCCTGGTAAAAAGAGGGAAATTTGGACCCAGACACAAACAGGGAAGAAGGCTGTGTGAAGACAGAGGGAGAGGTTAGAGTCATGCATCTGCAGACAAGCCAAGGAATACCGAGAATTGCCAACAATCTACAGAAACTAGGAGAGACTAGAAAGGACTCCTCCCTTAGAGTCTTCAAAGAGAGCACGGCCTTGAGAACACCTTGATGGACTTCCAGCCTCCAGAACTTGAAGGGAATACATTTCTGCTGTTTTAACCCACTCAGTTTGTTATTCCAGTCCTAGGAAACTAACACTTCAAGCAGTAGAAAAAGAATCATCCAAGCTTTAAGATGCAGACAAGCAACCTTTCTGCTCCCAGATCTTTCCAGATCTAAACAGGAGCTGTCTCTCTCCCAGCCTCTAGGACAGGTAGCATTTCAGGCTTCTAGTACAGTCCTTCCTGTGCAAGCGCTACAGAACAAATAAGGCATCTGTCATGAGACACCGGCTGGCAGCTTCCAGCCTTCCCCGAGGGTGTCCACAGGTCTCCTGGGGCAAAGTCTGCTCAGGCCCTGCAGAGTCCAGGTTGTCACCCAGCCTCCCCACCTGAGGCCTGCGTGCCTGCCTGCCAAGACGAGGACACAGTGCCTGACCTCATGTGCACCCAGCTCTTTGAGCCTGCCCTCTGCAGCTCGCTCATCGTGTCCCCAGAATGGAAAAGTGAATTATTGACTAGGAAGGAAGAAAGTACTTTGGAATAGGATAGGACTGTACTTTGAAATATATGTGTACACAGACATATGCTTGCATATATGTGAACATGAATTTGTATATTTTACTTCCTTCTTCAAATGCTTTTACAAGCTTCCTATTTTTTTGGTGAATAAAATCTAAGATAAACTCTAAGCTTGGCATTCGAGATCAGCTGCTCTGTTACCTGGCAACTCCTTTTATGTATTCTGTAATCTAGCTGAACTCTTTGATTAAGTGCTTCCCATCTTTCAAAACCTAGATTCAATACTAACCTCTGCAAGAAAGCAGTCTTTCCTCATTTTTACACCCTTTTTGGAGGGACCACAATACTTTGGCTTTACCTGTCTAATTGCATTATGCATTGTATTATGTATTGTTTTTGTTCATTTGCCCGACCCTTCTTTCCTGGCAGGAAGAAAGCTTGTTGCTATTAAAAATTAAATTAATGGCACAGTATATTTGTGAAAACTGAAAGCACAGAAATTCTGGAATGTTTTCCTATGGGTCATCATTGTCACTGCCACCATTGCAATAGCTAAAACCTTCTGAGTGTTTATTCTGTTATAGGCAATGAACTAAACAATTAATAACATAAATTATTTAACCTCTTTCCATTAATGCACGCTGATTATTCATTTATCTTTGTCTCCCACATAACCCATGGCACAGTTGCAGATATTCTATAAGTGTTTGCTGAAAGATGAATCTAGAGGGCAAATACATGTAGAACAATGAGATTCTGAGCTTCCTCTCTTGATCTCAATAGATGTATCATTTTAATGAAAATTTTGGCTGAGTTGATCCATTAGGAATACTACTCCAATGAAAATACCTATCTTAGCATATACTCTATAAACTAAGGAGGATATTTATGAATGATGATGTGATACTGAAGAAAAATTCTGAATCTTAAGTTGTTTTCTTTTATATTTAATTATGTATCATACAAATGTTAAGATAAACTATTTTAAACCATGGCCCTTATGACAATGCAGGAAAACACACTGAAAGCAGTGTTTAAAATGCAGAGTTGGATTGTCTTATATATTTAAGTCCATCATTTAATATGTGAACTTATAGAGAACTAATACAGCTATGAAGTTCCTCTGTAATAACTGAATTTGTTGTTTAAACTCTAGCATGGGAAGTAAGCACATATGTTTTTAATAACCTGTGTTTTTTGTCACTTACCAGCATTGTGAGCTTGGTCACTGGTGAGTGTGATTATTTTAAACCATAGTCCTTATGATACATGCAGAAAAACATACTGAAACTAGTATTCAAAATGCAGAGTAAACTGTCTTGCATGATTAGTCTTACCATTTTGTGTGAGCTTATGGAGAATAGTGGTAGTGTTAGCCACTCAGTCGTGTTTGACTCTTTGTGACCCCATGGTCTGCAGCCCGCCAAGCTCCTTCTGTCCTTGGAATTCTCCAGGCAAGAATACTGGAGAGGGCCGCCATTCCCTTCTCCAGGGAATCTTCCCGACCCAGGGATCAAACCCAGGTCTCCTGCATTGTAAGCAGATTCTTTACCATCTGAGACACCAGGGAAGCCCTAACATAAAACTCTAAACCACAGCTATGAAGACTTTCTGTAATAACCGAAATTGTATGTTCAAATATTAACATAAAGAGCCAAGCATGTATGCTTTTTAATAGTATTTTTTTCCCTAACTACCTCCCAGCACTGTGAATTTGGTCACTGTTGACTGTTTAGACCTCAACACAGCTCACAGGAAGCCCCTGAAAACCAAGCCTCCTTGTGGATTTGACATTAAATTCAGACAACATTGCAAAGCAGTTCAGATCTTCTGGCTTTTTCTTTCTTACTTTGTATTTCTTTCCGTAAGAAAGCAAAGTCTGACCTATTTTTAGGGTTTGGCCCATGAAATTGAACTTGGTGGTTTTAGTTTCACTGTTGTTGTTTTTCTTCTTTTAGGTAAAAAAATAAAGCATAGAGGTCCTGGCTGCCATGGTTAGAAAGGCATTAAAGCTTTCTTCTTTTAATTATACACTTAAAGGCATACGAGGGTAGACGTGTGTTTTTTATTTCCTGGAAATTGTGGGACTTTAGTTCCCCTAAACCCTTTTAACCTCTCCTTTTAAATAACTCACTGACTTCTAATGGCCCTTGAAAGAATGACATCATCAAAACACCTAAAATAATCTACCTGGATATTAGTTTCCATTTTGTTTTTGGGGATTTTTCACCATCAAGAATTCTGTTTCTCTTTTTTTCATGCTGTTATTCTCCATCTTACTCTTTGTCTGTCTTATAGAGTCCTTCTTTCTTTAGCTGAAGAAGATTGACATAAATTCCTTTACCAGACCAGGATCTTAGCATGAACTTAAAGGAGATCATTCAATATTGAGATTTTTCCATCCTAACAGGATGGCTCTTATTCCCTTTCCACACTCTCCTGAGTCTCCTGTGAATTCTTATTAGAGTAAGTGTGAGAGGAAACACATGGTTTATTATCAAGTGCTTCTATTACTGAAGTTAATGAATATTAAATATGTAGGCTTGAACCCGTTTTCAAATCTGGCAGGGTTTGAATGCACCTATATGTTCCATTGCCTTAGGCAGTTATAGGATTTCAGTTCTGGGAATAAGGATTATAAATATAAGGAAAACAGGATAGACAATTAAAATGTTTAATCACCAAAACTCTAGAAATTAGGGCAGATTGACCACCTCAGTAGGTTGAATAACCTCAAACTGAGTACCAAAAAGTAAGTGTCATCACTTTTGTTCCAAAGTTTGTTTTAGAGGTTCAGTAGCATCCACTGAACTTTTCCCTTGACTATCTTAACACATCTTTTTTGTTTTTGAGAATCTGGCCAAGATTGGAAACAGAGGTGTGAAAGAATTACGACAGAGGCTGTTTTTGCAGCACTTTTGGTTAGAAGTAAAATAAGTACGAAAATCTCTAAAATGTCTCAAGAAAATTTGTCCCCAAGGAAATTCTAGCTTGAATTAAAAAAAAAAAAAATACAGGGTTCATGACTTGAGGTTCATAGTCGAATAAGCATTGTGCTTATATGAACACCAACAGTAATTGCAACTGTTCAAACATCTTACTGTCTGTAGGGTCCCTCTAGGATTTCCATTGTTCTTTCACATGCTTTTCCCTCCTCTGATGGCTGCACAGCATCAGGCAGAAGAGTTTGGTGGTGTTCCTTCCGTTTTACAAATGAGACGCTTAAACACAATATTCATGGCAAAGTTTATTTGTTGCTTTGCATATAGTACCTTTTAATGCATAGGCATCCATAAATGCTTTCAAGTTTCTTGATCTAGCTGTACATCAAGATTATTCTGAAACACAGAATGTGCTGAGGTCTGTTCCCAGTATCATTTGTGAATATTCCTCACTTTATAAATAATCTAAAAAAAGATGTATTCAGGCTTATCTATGCAAGTTGCTGTGCTTGGTCTGTTCTTTCCTAGAATTCAGATATTCAGTAAGTTGTTCTGCTGTTTTGACTTTATGCTGCTCTTGCTGCGTCTCTTCAGTTGTGTCTGACTCTGTGTGACCCCAGAGACGGCAGCCCACCAGGCTCCCCCGTCCCTGGGATTCTCCAGGCAAGAACACTGGAGTGGGTTGCCATTGCCTTCTCCAATGCATGAAAGTGAAAAGGGAAAGTGAAATCGCTCAGTCATGTTCGACTCGTAACGACACCGTGGACTGCAGCCCACCAGGCTCCTCGGTCCATGGGATTTTCCAGGCAAGAGTACTGGAGTGGGGTGCCATTGCCTTCCCTTATACAGAATTATAATTTAATATTGATTTGAAAGTAGAGAAGCAGCCAGATAAGTCCAAATTCATGGAAAAATAATTAGTTTATGATTAAAATTAAGTAGGATTTGTATCCCAACATTTATAGGAGTGATGTGGATGCCTATAACCGTGGCAAATGAAAGTAAACAAACTGAATACATTGCTGTTCGTAGCATTTGACTGGATAGAACTCATTAGCTTAAAACCTGGTTTGTAAGCACTCTCTCACATGTATTTAGTATGTTGAAGTTTCAGAGACAGTATTACTATGTATGGTAATCCTTGGGGCTTCTCTGGTGGCTCAGATGATAAATAATCTGCCTGAAATGCAGGAAATGGGAGTTCAATCCCTGTATCAGGAAAATCACCTGGAGAAGGGAATGGCAACCCACTCCAGTATTCTTGCCTGGAGAATCCCATGGACAGAGGAGCCTGGCAGGCTGCAGTCCATGAGGTCACACTATGTTTGACTCAATCTAACAGCACTTTCTAAATACTTGAATATCATTCTTCATGAATATATGTGTATACCATATACCTTTTACTTACTGAGTCACTTATTCTTAAAGTGTCTGTACAAAATCCACATGATAATGAAGATATTTATGAGAATATTTAATCTGTGTTGTATGTTTCATAAAATCTAGGTGGTGGTGGTTGTGCTTCTTGGTTTGAAGCCCAATGTGGAAAGTAGAACATATAGAAGATGTAGTTTGAAACCATATAACTTAAGAAATGATGTCCTTATAGTTATCAGGGGAAAAGGGGTTGGGGGAAGGATAGCTAGGGAGTTGGGGATGGAGATGTACACACTGCTATATTTGAAACAGATGACCAATAAGGACCTACTGTATAGCATAGGGAACTCTGCTCAGTATTATGCAGCAACCTAAATGGGAAAAGAATTTGAAAAAAATAGTGAGTGCTCAGTCATGTCTAACTCTTTGCTATCCTATGGAATGTAGTCCACCAGGCTCTTCTGTCCACGGGATTTTCCAGGCATGAATACTGAAGTGGGTTGCCATTTCCTCCTGCTGGCAATCTTTCCAACATAGGGATCGAACCTGCATCTCCTGCATTGGCAGGCAAATTCTTTACCACTGCATCACCTGGAAAGCCCTGAAAAAAGATCAATCATTTTACTGTACACCTAAAACTAATACAGCATTGTTAATCAACTATGGTGGTGGTGATGGTTTAGTTGTTCAGTCATGTCCAACTCTTGCGACCCTATGGACAGTAGCCTGCCAGGCTCCTCTGTCCATGGGATTTCCCAGGCAAGAATACTGGAGTGGATTTCCATTTCCTTCTCCAGGGGATATTCCCCACCCAGAGATTGAACCCCCATCTCCTGCATTGCAGGCAGATTCTTTACCACTGAGCCACCAAGAAACTTACATACAATTTTAAGTCTTGATTAAAAAGTTGTTAAATTCAATATAGTAAACCTGCTGTAGAGAGATGTAATTATGTAAAGATATTCAGTTTTCATGGTCTACAATCAACAGTTTCAGAGACATTGATTTTAACTTAGGAGAAAGAAGAACCTTTTGGTGAAAATAACTGTTGGGTGTTTCATTTGACTGCCTCAGAAGTAGTAAATTTCCTATCAGTGGAGATGGTCAAACAGATGTTGTAGTGGGGATTCCAGCATTGGATTAGGTTTGACTAAGTTATTTTGGAAGTCACAGCTAATGGAGGATATTAGCTTTGAGAGAGGATCTCAAAGTATTACTTCTGGAAAGAACTTCACAAATTGTCTAGTACCACGCCTTCACTTTTCAGTAGAGCAAGCACCCCAAGGGAATGCAAATCTCTCATCCAAAATCAAATAGCTAATATGTTTTAGGGGGTTTATTTGCAGGGAGTTTATCCTTTTGATTTTATTTGGAGCCTAGTAAATGTAACTGTATTCTCAGTGAACTGTCTGCTTGTATAATGTAGGGAAATTGAACTCCTGCTGAATGGAGAAAGTCTTTTATTTCAGGTTAGTAATCTGACAGGTATAACTCACAAAGAATCTGTATGTTACCTGAATAATTGAAAATAATAATTTTAAGCTTACATTAATTTAAAATAATTCATGTAATACTTCTGTAGCAATGGAGATGGGTCTCTTAGGCTTTATAATGTAAGGATCTTCCAGAAAGAGCAAAGGGGAGGGTCACGATTAAGTTACAAAGGAAAGGTGAGTACTTTAAAGAGTTCTAAATTCACTTTGCTTTGTTATTAGCCATTCTGTATGGGATATGAGGCAGGCAGATACCAGTTGGTATGTATTCAGTACTAGAAAAGCCACTGGGTTGGTTAAGACTAAGTATTCCCATGCTGACTGGTCATTTGCCATTTCCTTGAGCTGTCTGAATGTCCCACCCTCCACCAACCCTTCAACTATGCTGGCTGCTTCACTTCTACTTAACACATGTATCTCCTGATGTTGTAGCAGCTGAAAGGTTAATATCTTAGTTGATTGGATACTGAAAATTAATTTCTAGTGGAAATGATATGACTTTTGTTCAACAAACTTATGTTAGTCTACCAAAGGCAATCTCTAGAATCTATTCTTTCAGTGAGGCAGTTATTTGGTAATGACCATAAAAGAGAAAATAATTTCTTATGAACCTCTGCCATACAGTCTGGGGACATGTTTATGAAGGCCTTTTGTTAAGTCTTTAAAGAATTTCTTTGTATTCAAAAATAATTGAGAGCATTTTTGAGGTTAGTTCATAACCAGGTAAATCAGATAATAGAGTCGTTGTTGTTCAGTTGTTAAGTCATGTCCAATTCTTCACAGCCCCGTGGACTACAGCTTGCCAGGCTTCTTCACTGCAGCGCCCCTATTTACTATCTCCCTGAGTTTGCTCACACTCATGTCCATTGTATGAATGATGCCATCCAACCATCTCATCCTCTGTCGTCCCTTTCTCCTCTTGCCCTCAATCTTTCCCACCGTCAAGGGCGTTTCCAGTGATTTGGCTCTTCACATCAAGTGTCCAAAGTATTGGAGCTTCAACTTCAGCATCAGTCCTTCCAATGCATATTCAGGGTTGATTTCCTTTAGGATTGGCTGGTTTGATCTCCTTGCTGTCCAAGAGACTCTCAAGTATCTTCTCCAATACCACAATTCAAAAGCATCAATTCTTTGGCACTCATCTTTCTTTATGGTCCAACTCTCACTTGCATACATGACAACTGGAAAAACCATAGCTTTGACTATGCAGATCTTTGTCAGCAAAGTGATATCTCTGCTTTTTAATATGTTGTCTAGGTTTGTCTGTCAACTTTATCAGCTCATAGCGATAGAAGAGGATGCAAAGCTCCATCTATTTAATGCCAGTGGGAGTTGTAAGGAATCAGAAGCTAGGCTTCATCTCTGTCTTTCAAGAACATCTGGGCCTGGGTTCCTTCACAGGTCATAGCTTAATCCAATCCCTGTCCAGACCCTAATTCAGGATTTGGGCATATTTTCAGGATCTTTAGCCCTGTAAACTCAGCCTTGGTCCCAGAGACTCCAAAGTTAGAGTGTAATTTGTCAATCATGGAGCTCGGTAACCCTGTCTAGAAACTTCAAGGCTGGACTATTTAGGAACCCATAGAGCTGAATAATACCTGCATGATGCAGGGAAACCACTGTAGCTTAGAATGTCCTGTTAGTAGCCCAGTATCTTGTTAACAGTACAATATCTTGTTGATTTCATCATTGGTTAATAGTTGGTCCTACCGCACCTTCCTAATTAAAGTTAGGTTTAGGAGTGGGAGCGAGTACCATGTATTCTTCTTTTCTTCCTCCAAAGATTCATTTCAGTACTTTAATAGACATTCAAAAATATGTGTGAATGGATTTATTTTATAGTTTTAAAAGGAAGTGCATCATGGGTCGCTAAAAGTCGGACACGACTGAGCAACTTCCCTTTCACTTTTCACTTTCATGCATTGGAGAAGGAAATGGCAACCCACTCCAGTGTTCTTGCTGGAGAATCCCAGGGATGGGGGAGCCTGGTGGGCTGCCGTCTGTGGGGTCGCACAGAGTCGGACACGACCGAAGTGACTTAGCAGTAGCAGCAGCAGCAGCATTATGGTGTGGTGGTGATATTCAGAGAACTCGGGAAGATTTTTCTGATAAGTAAAAAAGAATTCAGAAATATGTTTTAGATTCATTATTCTTGGGAGTAAAGGAAGGCAGTTAAACTTACATTTGATTTAAGGAAGGAAGAAAGGTTCTTATTCACTAAGCAACCGCGTGCTGAGTCATTTCAAACTATATTTAAGAACTCATTCCTTCTTTCTAGGATGCCTTAATTTACTTCTGTCATGCTGTAGTAGTCACTGAGTAAAACCAATGAAAACAGCTTTCCTTGATGCTGTCCAGTGTGTTTATTTTTCTGCCAGACATCTGGAGGATATGCCTTTGGTAGGACTATGTGCCAGTCAACTCTGAGGAGCACAATTTCTAGCAGCATTTTACTTGAGATAAGGAACAATGAATACTGCCATAAACTCCCAAATTCCAACAGCTTTACACAATGATAAATGTACTTCTGGCTCACACCTGATCCAGAGTGGATCACTGAGCAGTCTCTTGTGGTCCTGCAGGGATCTCATCTTCCTCCACCAATTTTTAGGACTTCAGAGTCTTCTAATGTCACCTCTATAGCCAGCCGGAAACTAGGGTAATAGAGAAAATCTCAAGGGAGGTTTCTTAATGCTTCGTCCTAAATTATTGGGTAGAATCATGCAAGGGTTTCAGTCATGTAGCCATGCATGCAAACTCAAGGGTAATGGTGGTGTCATCTAGCTGCGGGCTGAGGAGGTAGAAGAAAAGAATTTTGGTGAATACCGAAAGATCACAGCCACCAGCCAAAACCTGGTGTTTCAACTGCAGTTAGCTTTAACAGTGCTGTGCTTAAGGATTGAGACCTCAGAATCATGAAGTAGCTCATTAAATAATTCTTTGCTTTGGCTTCTCTTTAGTTTCTTTCACTTTTGTTATAAATGAGTTTTCCTTCAAATTTTAAAAAGTGAATTTCACTCTCCCGAGAGAAACCTACCATGTAGCTTTTGCTAATAAGTTCGCAGAATGTAGGAATCTTGGTGCCAAAAATCGAATAAAAACCCGTTATATGCATTGAAAAAATTAAGGAAAAAATGGCTTTCTTATTGAGTTTGTTCATATAGTACTTCTTAGTCTTAATATTAAAGAAGGTAGAGGATTTGTTGTTGCTTTCTTCTATATGATTCTCTTAGGAAGTATGCTTTTAAGAAAAGATGTGTCAGCCTATCAAATGGGAGAAGTATTAGCAAATCAGACATCTTTAAGGGGTTAATATCCAAAATCTATAAAGAACTCCTATAACTCAATAGCAAAAAAGTCCAAACAGTCCAGTTAAAAAATAGGTAGACGATTTGAATAGACATTTTTCCAAAGAAGACATTCAGATAGTCAACAGGAACATGGAAAGATGCTCAGCGTCACTAATCATCCAGGAGAATCAGAATCACATTGAGATATCCCCTCACACTTGTCAGAATGACTGTTTTCAAAAAGGTAACAAATAGCAAGTGTTGGTGAGGATGTGACAAAAAGGGAACTCTTGTTCACTGTTGATGAGATGTAAATTGCTACAACCGCTCTGAGAAACAATATGGAGGTTCCTCAAAAAATTAAAAATAGAACTAACTTGTTATCCAGCAATTTCACTTCTGTATATTTATTGGAAAGAAATGAAAACACTAATTTGAAGAGATATGTACACCGCATGTTAATTGTGGTATTATTTATAATGGCCAAGAAAGATATGGTATCAACAACCTATGTGTTCATTTATGGGTGAATGGATTAAAAACTATGGTATATATATTTTACAATGGAATATTATGGAGCCTATAAAAAGGATAAAATCTTGCCATTTGTAACAACATGAGTGGATAAAGTATCATGCTAACTGAAATTTCAAATGCTGTTGTTGCTGTTTATCAGTAAGTCGAGTCAGACTCTTTGCGACCCCATGGACTGCAGCCCGCCAGGCTCCTCTGTCCATGGAATTCTCCAGGCAAGAACACTGGAGTGGGTTGCCATTTCCTTCTCCAAGGGATCTTCCCAACCCAGGGATCGAACCCTCATGTCCTGCATTGGTCAGTGGATTCTTTACTGCTGAGCCACTTATCATACTAAGTGAAATGTCAGATCGAGAAAGACAAATACCATATGATCTCATTTATATGTAATCTAAAACAAAGAAAACCTATCCAAACTCATAGATACAGAGAACAGATTGGTTGTTGCCAGAGATGTGGGGTAGGGGGGCAGGTGAAATGGTAAAGGTAGTCAGAAGATACAAATTTCCAGTTATAAAATAAATATGGGGATGCAATTTATTGCATGGTGGTTGTAGTTAACTAAACAATATTGTATATTTGAAAGTTGCTATGAGAGTAAAAGAATAAATCTTAAAAGTTTTTGTCACAAGAAAACAAAGTAAGTATCTATGGTGATGAGTGTTAACTAGACTTATTATGGTGATCATTTTGCAATAAACACAGATATTGAGTCATGTTGTACAACTAATATAATGCTATATGTCAATTTTACATCAATTTTTAAAAGAGAAAAAATGCTTTGCTTTACACTGATAGGCAGATCTATGAGAATTTCTGTAGCAAGGGTCCTTATCCTGGCAGGTGTCTGAAACTAAGTCTGGTAATTAAAAGACTTCACTTTGTATATTTTCTGGAATGAAAATTATTTCAGAGATATCCAAACAGGAAATCTTGACTAGATAGAAACCATGATGCAGTTAGAGGAGTAAAACAGTACCATACCTAGCAAGCACATAAGCTTTTAGTAAGCTGACCACGTTTATTCATTCAATTCATTTATTGAACCCTGTGTCCTAAGCACTATTTCAGGTGCTGAGAATACAGCAATGAGCAAAATAAATATCCTGTCTTCATGGGGCTTAACATGGAATACAAACTATAAAAATGGTTATATGATGGTAAATGTTGTAGAAAAAACTGAGAAAAGTTGCTGGGAGAGTGTGAAGGGCTGAACTTTTATAACTAAGGATTCAGGAAAGGTCTCATGGAGTGAAGATTTGAAAGAAGTGCGATAGTGGACCATGTTTCTTAGATACAAGGGTATTCTTGACAATAGGTAATAGCAAGCACAAAGATCCTGAGAGGAGAGTGAACCGGAATTGTTCCAGAAACATGAAATCGACCTCTGTGGCTGGGCACAGCCAGAGAAGAGCCATATTAGGAGAGAGGAGACTTGGATGTGGCAGGGGATGTGAAGGGACACTCCCTAAGAGCATAGCAAAGACTTTGCCCTTCACTTGAAGTGACAGAAGGAGCCAATTCAAGGTTTTAAGCAAAGAAGTGACATGATTCGACATGTTTTATGAGATCAGTTTGTCACTTGTGTTGAGAATATACTGAATGAAGGGACGAGGGTATGAATAGGAAGGCCAGTTAGGTGTCTGTTGCAGCAAGCCAGGTAAAAGCAGTGGTGTGGACCAGGGTAATAGCAGCAGACGTGGTAAACACTGGTATGTATTTTGCAACTAGAGCCAGTAGGGCTTAATGATGAATTCACCATGGGTAGGGAAAGGAAACCAAGGAAGACTCTGGGGTTTGTTAACCTGAGCCAGTGGATAGATGGAGTTGCCATTTACTGAGATGGAAGAGACTATGGGCAGGTTTTGGCAGAGTTGGGAGGAACTGAGTTTATGCCAGTTGCATTTGTGATCCCTGTTAGATAGCCCAGTGAATGTGTCAAGTATGCAGCTGGTTATTAAGTCTGGAAGTCAAAGGAGAGGTTAGGAAATATATATTTGGGAGAACTGAGAAGATGGATGACGTTAAAGACGTGGGTCTGGATGAGATGACCTAGAAAGTGAGTAAACACAAAAAGGAAGACCATGGTCTGAGGCCTGGTGAGCTGCCTATTTGGAGAGATGATGGAGCCAGAAAAGAAGACTCAGAAGTGGATAATTAGTGAGGAGGAAAACCCAAAGTGTGGTCCAATCTTGGATGTCAAGTGAGAAAAGTGTTTCCAGGGGGAGACAGTGATTGTCAGATGTTGAAAACTGATCAAGTAAATGAGGATTGAGGAATGACTATCAGACTGGGCAATGTGGAGGTTCTTGGTGCTCTTGACCGAAGCTGCTTTGTGAAGTAGTGGTGGTGTGAGAGACTCTTTGAAGTGAGACAGGAAAGTAGGAGGAGTTAATTGAAGGCATAAATACAGACAGTGCTGGGGAGGGTTTTTGTGACAGAGGGAAGAGAAATAAGGTGGTAGTTGGAGTTGTTTAGTTGCTAAGTCATGAACTGTAACCCATGAACTGTAGCCCACCAGGCTTCTCTGTCCATAGGATTCTCCAGTCAAGAACACCAGAGTGGGTTGCCGTTCCTTCTCCAGGGGATCTTCCTGACCAAGGGATTGAACTCAAGTCTCCTGGATTGGCAGGCAGATTCTTTGCCACTGAGCCACCATGGGAGACCAGTACTAGAGGGTAAGAGCTATTAAGAGAGTGTTTTGAAAGATGAGAGGACTAAGATGTTTGTTTTTTAATAATGAGTAGAACGGGGAAGATGGGTGCTGAAGGAGAGAGAAAGGAAATTTGGACAAGAAGAGATGGGAGCTGGGCACAAGTGGAAGGGTTGGCATCATAGATAGGCAGCTCATAGACTGATGAGAATAATGGAGGAATGGAAATTTAAGAAGAAAAATGGAGAAGATTCGAAACAATTATTAATGCAAGAGAGTAGGAGAATCTACATAGTAAGGAACTATGATAGATTGATTCCATTGTGATCCAAGGATTGTTGGAGTCAGATGTCTTGAAGCAGTAAGGTGAAAATGTAGGATGGTGAAGTTGTCTTATAAATTGAATGGCGGGTAGTCTGTTCCCAGCTGAAATTAATAAGGCTAAAGAGTATTGAACATTTCCCTGAGATGTAGAAGTATCGTGAGACATTTTTGGGAACTGTAGGTTTGTACATTTAGTAGAGCCATGTATACTTATCCGGGAAGGCCAGATTAACATTGACATAGACTTCCGCACAGTATGTGGCAAGACTAAATGAGTAGTCTTGGCCAGTAGATTTTGCAGTTAAAATGTGTGCCAGTGAAGGGAGTGGGGCTAGTTGGATAAAATACAGCCCCTAGGGAGGGTTTGAGCAAGAGACCTGCACATTATGCCTTCCAAGCCTGCAACGGGAAGTCAGGTTTTAATAGCTTTGACTTATAAAATTAATACCCTCCAAAGAAAATTCACCTGTTGCCAAATCTAATGCCAGGGTTTGGATGCTCCCAGTTCCTTCAAGTCCTGTGTTTGTTTTCCTTTCTTTCTTTTTTTCTTTTTCTTTTTATTATTCTTTTTGCCAGAGTTCCCTGAACTTTTAGGGATGATTACCGAAGGGCCTGTAATCTTTCTTCTTGCTGAATTATTTAATTAGAAAGCCAAAACGAAAGAACACAAGCAAAAGTTTAAACCTTTTGTTTAAAAAAATGCTTTTCTCCTGGCTGTGGATTTCCTTGTGTACATATAAATATACTGTTTATGTCTTGTAATTCGACCCACTTGTTTCGAAACCCAGCTCTCCAAAACATGCCATTTTAGCTGGGTAAGGTTGAAAAACAGCAGTTCTGTCAGAAGAAATTCTGTTGACCTAGGTGCCAAAGACTTCTTATTTTTGTTTCATATATCTTCAGTTTTAGAATTAGATACCCCAAAGCTGCTAAACTTGATCTATCACACCATCAGATGTCAGTATTTAGCAAATGCTGTTGCCACTAATGCTTTTAACACTTGAGTTGTTGCACAGAGGCTACTTTTAAATCTTGTGAATTAAAGTCTCCATTTAATATCACCAACAAAGAGTCTAGAAATATAGACATAATTTTCTCATAAAAGGGACATAAAAATATTCCTTACCCATACACATTTTTGGTGTTGGCTGGTGTTAAGAGGAAAAAAATTTAAAGATCACTCTTAAGATTTGGCTGAAAAAAAATGTGAGAGGACTTTGATGCATGAGAGTTGAAATGTATTCTATTTATTCCTCATGGCCTATCTTTTAATGTGAGTTATCTTCTTGAATTTATTTATATTGCTTTGAGTTTTGTCTGAGCTCAAGAATAGGGAAATAGAATATATGCCTATGTAAAACATTCTCTCAACAGAGAAATGCATAATATAAACTACAAAGAATAGGTTCACCCCACATCCCACCTCCCAAGATAACCAAATTTAGTGGTTCAATCTGTATCCTTTCAGGTTTATTTCTACATGTGTATGTCCTTAGTTTTTAAAACAAAATGAGCTCTAATGTTACCGTTTTAGCCTCTGTTTATTTTGTCAGTAAATTATGAACCTATTTCCATATATGATTTTTACCTCATTCATTTTATTGTAAGACTGAGCTAATATTTTTTCCATCATTGAAGAAATTATTCACACTTCTAGTTTTTACTATTACAAGTAATGCTGCTATTCACCCTTCTATGCAATAGGATAACATCACCTATCTCATAAACTTGTCCAAATGAGTAAATAAATACACTATTAAAGTGTCCAAAGAGTACGTGACACCTAAGACTTTCAAAAAGTAATTTTGAACTATTTTTCTATTTGTTTTTCATTACTAGTGAATATGTTTGTGTGACAGACTCCTAGAAATGAAATTATTCAGCTGATAAATATTATGAATTTGCCCTTGAAAAAGGTTCTGCCAAGTCATATTCCCTTTCTTCGGTGAATAAAGAATTCTTGTTTCCTGACACTATTTAAATTTTTCAATAGTAGCATAGCGTACATATAGAAAAATAAGATACTTGATGAATATTGACTCAACAAAGTGAATTTATAAATGCAAGCAGGATCCAGCTCAATTCAGAGTACGTTTCCATCTGAGAAGCTTCCCTTGAGTTGCAACTCATTCATTTGCCATTCCCCGCCCAGAGTTAAGCACTCTCCCCCCTCTGTCACTCTGGATTGGTTCTACACTATTACATATATCTTCTTTCACTCACTGTTATCTGTTTATTAGATGGTTGTTGCTTAGTCACTAAGTCTTGTCCAGCTCTTTTGCGACCCTATGGACGCTAGCCCGCCAAGCTCCTCTATTCATGGAACTTTCCAGGCAGGAATACTGGAGTGGCTTGCTATTTCCTTCTCTAATTAGATGATTGGGACCATTCATATTCTTGCCAATATCAATGGTTCAATCATCTCCATGGTATCATATTTTAGACTATCTTGTAAATTATCCATTATATGGTTGGTAGACATTTTATGTGTTTGACTGTTTTATGTTTGTTACAGATAGCACTATTTGGATTCTTCTACATTCCTTTTGGTATATATGTATGTATATGTATATTTACACACATATATATAACATATACATGATATATTACACACACATAAGCACACACGCATACATGTTTCTGTTGGAAACTTACCTTGGGGTAAAATTGCTAGTTGCCAAAGAAAGTTTGCATTTGGCTTTAGAAGTTTTCGAAGTTGCGCCGGTTTATCACAGTAGTGGCAATGTATGCTAGCACCAGTTGTACGTCCTGGCCTATCCTTGATATTATTAGCTTTAAAGATTTTGTCATTCTGATGGGTGTTTAGTGGTATATCATTGTGATTTTAACAGCATTTTCCCTATAATTAATGAAATTTAACACCCGTTTGTATGGTTATCAGTCATTTGTATATTCTGTTTTATGAATAAGTCTTTTTTCAAATCTTTTGACCATTTTTAAAATTGGCTTGTCTTTTTCTCACTTATTTTAGTGGGAGTTTTTCTTTTTCTGGATGTGTCTCTTGATTATTTATATATATATATATGTATATATATATTTTATATATATCCTGTTAAGATATATAATTAGTTTTTGAATGTTGAGTTTTAAGCCAGCTTTTTCATTCTCCTCTTTCATCTTCATCAAGAGGCTCTTTAGTTCCTTTTCACTTTCTGCCATAAGGGTGGTGTCATCTGCATATCTGAGGTTATTGATATTTCTTCTGGCAATCTTGATTCCAACCTGTGCTTCATCCAGCCTGGCATTTTGCATGATATACTCTGCATATCAGTTAAATAAGCAGGGTGACAATATGCAGCCTTGACCTACTCCTTTCCCTATTTGGAACCAGTCTGTTCCATGTCTGGTTCTAACTTGGTTCTTGACTTGCATATAGCTTTCTCAGGAGGCAGATAAGGTGGTCTGGTATTCCCATCTCTTTAAGAATTTTCCAGTTTGTTGTGATCCACACAGTCAAAGGCTTTAGCATAGTCAATGAAGCAGAAGTAGATGTTTTTCTGGAATTCTCTTGCTTTTTCTATGATCCAATGGATGTTGGCAATTTGATCTCTGGCAAATAGATGGGGAAATAATGGAAACAGTGACAGACTTTATTTTCTTGGGCTCCAAAATCACTGCATATGGTGACTGCAGCCATGAAATTAAAAGACGCTTGCTCCTTGGAAGAAAAGCTATGACAAACCTAGACAGCATATTAAAAAGTAGAGACATTAGATTGTTGACAAAGGTCCGTCTAGTTAAAGCTATGTTTTTTTCCAGTAGTCATGTATGGATGTGAGAGTTGGACTATAAAGAAGCTGAGTGCTGAAGAATTGATGCTTTTGAAGTGTGCTGTTGGAGAAGACTTGATTGTCCTTTGGACTGCAAGGAGATCAAACCAGTCCATCCTAAAAGGAAATCAGTCCTGAATATTCATTGGAAGGACTGATGCTGAAGCTGAAACTCCAATACTTTGACCACTTAATTCGAAGAAGTGACTCATTGGGAAAGCCCCTGATGCTGGGAAAGATTGAAGGCAAGAGTAAAAGGGGACAACAGAGGATGAGATGATTGGATGGCATCACTGACTCGATGGACATGAGTTTGAGCAAGCTCTGGGATTTGGTGATGGACAGGGAAGACTGGCGTACTGCAGTCCATGGGGTCGCAAAGAGTCGGACACAACTGAGTGACTGAGCTGAACTGAACATATACAATTAGAGATATTTTTCTTTTAATCCTGTTTTTAAATAAGCAAGTTGTTTATTTTAATGAGCTCTGCCCATTTAACCTTTTCCTTTACTGGGGTGACTTGTTTCTTGTTTAAGACATCTTGGCCTCCCCAAGGCCATGAAGGCATTCTCTGTTTTTACTAGAAGTGTTGTCATTTCACTGTTTTTCGGTTAGATTTATAATCCATTATAAATTGATTTTACGTGGTGTAAGAAAGTAGCCCATCTTCTTATTTGCCTCCTGTACATGTGCTCAGTCGTTCAGTCGTGTCCGACTCTTTGCAGTCTCATGGGCAGGATTGTATGTAGCCCCCAAGCTCCTCTGTCCATGGGCTTTTCTCAGCAGGAATGCTGGAATGGATTGCCATTTCCTTTTCCTTCTCCAGGCTCTTCTGTCCAAGGGATCTTTGTGACCCAGGGATCAAACTCGTGTCTCCTGTGTCTCCTGCTTTAACAGGCAGATTCTTTACCAGTTAGCCACCTGGGAATTTGTTTCCCCATATAGATAGTCAATTTTCTGCACTATTTATTGAAAAGTGCTACAGTGGCATCTTTGTTGTATATCAGATGACCATGTATATCTGTTTTTCTGGACTATTCTGTTTTATTTGTTGATTTATCTTTTTGTCAAAACTACGTGCTTGAGACAAGTCCTCCTGTCCACTATGCAGCCCCTCTACTTTTTTATTCTACAGGATTGGCCTTGCTACCCCTGGCCCTTTGGTTTTTCATATGCAATTTAAAATAAGTTTAGCACTTTCCACAACAAATCATTTTTGGATTTTGATTGAGATTACACAAATCTATATTCCAGCTTCAGGAGAATTTTCAGTTTTACAGGATTGAGTCCTCTAATTCGTAAAACGGTACAACCCTCCATTTATTTAGGTCTCTAAGTAGTAGAGCTAGTAGACATCTTGGATATATTTTATCATATTTATTCTTAGATATTCAATGTTATTTATATTTTATATTAAATATTTTATATATTTATTTGTTAAAATTTCAGCTTTACTGACATCTGTATACAAATAAAACTGTAAGATACTTAAAGCGTACATTGTGGTGACTTGAATATGTATGTATTGTGAATGGATTCCCACTTCAAGTTAATCAATATATGTCACCTCACATAAATTTGCTTTTTTTTTCTTTATGAGAACTTTTAAGTTCTACTCTCTTAGCAAATATATGTGTTCTGCTAGTATATAACAATTAATTGTTCTTTTCTATGGTCAGTAAACATGGTGTGATATCATCCCTTTGAAAATTTGAGACTTACTTTGTGGCTGAGAATATGGTAAATTTGGGGGAATGTTCCATTTGCAGTTGTCGAGAATACATATCTTGTATGGAATGTTCTATTAACATTCCATATTGCTGATCCTGATATTATAATCTGTACCTCTGTTGATTATTTTATCAAATTTTAAGTCAGCTATTGAAGAAGGTGTTTAAAATCGTCATTTATTGTTGTAGATTTGTCTATTTCCTCTCTTACTTCTGTTTGAAGTTTTTGCTTTATACATATTGAGCCTATGTAACCAGGTGCATTGTAGGTATTTTGATTGTTCATCTTGCCTTGGATTATCATTATAAATTATAGCTTCCATTTAAATAATTCTACTTCTTTTAACATCTTTATCTGGTTAATACTTATATGGATACATCAGCTTTCATTGCTTAACTTTTTCATGGTAATATCTTTTTCATTGTTTTACTTTATCCTTTTTGTGTCCTTTATTTAAGACATGTCTTTTAAACAGTATAAACCTGAACTTTAAAATCCATTTGACACTATCATGGATTAGAATATTTAATTTCTTTGTGTGCGTGCATGCTCAGTCATCTCCAACTCTTTGCGACGCCATGGACTGTAGCCCACCAGGCTCTTCTTGTCCTTGGGATTGTCTAGGGAAGAATGGACCCTGGAGTAGTTTGCCATTTCCTACTCCGGGGGATCATCCTGACCCAGGGATGGAACTCACATCTCCTTTGTCTCCTGCATTGGCAAGCACATTGTTTACCTCTTGAGCCACCTGGGAAGCCCGTAATTTATTCACTTTAAATAAAATTATCCATATATTTGGATTTAAATCTACTATAATTCCATTTTTTTTGGTATTCTTTGCTTTTTTCTCTTTTATCACTTTTAAAGATTAAATATATCTCCTTTTTCTTTTTCTTTTTCTTTTTAGCATGCTATTTATGCCTCCTTTTATCATTCTTTTTGAAGTCACCCTAGAACTTACAACATTCATTCTTAACTTAGTAGAGCTACAGCATTACCACACTGTGGCAATATAAAGAACTTAAAACAGTTTAATTCTGCTTGTCATCATTCTGGTCTTCTGCTTTTTCTTTTTTTCAGGAGTCTTAGATCCTCAATTTCTATTTTCAGGAGTCTTAGATCCTCAATTTCTATTTTCCTATAGTTCTGAACACCAGTGCTTTGTCTCATTAACACTATTAAAATAGGAAAAGGGTTTGTTTTTTTTTAACCACAATCACAGCTTTCTGCTTGACCTCAGATCTCTGCACCAAGTTTTGACTGATTTGGTTGCTTTGTGACATCTTCGAGCTGTTTTCAGATGCATTTTATCAATCTTATTTAGATGTTCTTGGTACAAGTACTGGTCTGATGGAAATTACTCCATCATGATCAGAAGTTAGACATTTCTGTATACTTTTTTTTTCTTTTATTTATTTATTTTTTCTCTGTATACTTTTATCAAGTGTACTTGTTATATACTTTTTTATGATTTGCTAATTTCAAATGTTTAAAAAAATTAGCATACTTTTTCCATCAGTGATATGGTGGCCACCATCT
This sequence comes from Odocoileus virginianus, assembly GCF_023699985.2. NCBI lineage: Eukaryota > Metazoa > Chordata > Mammalia > Artiodactyla > Cervidae > Odocoileus > Odocoileus virginianus. Next base: position 31,778,886 of record NC_069707.1, on the reverse strand, counting down.
TGGTTCAGTTCAGTTCAGTTGCTCAGTCGTGTCTGACTCTTTGTGACCCCGTGAACAGCACCACGCCAGGCCTCCCTGTCCATCAGCAACTCCCGGAGTTTACTCAAACTGATGTCCATTGAGTTGGTGATGCCATTCAACCATCTCATCCTCTGTCGTCCCCTTCTGCTCCCACCTAGAATCTGTCCCAGCATCAGGGTCTTTCCCAGTGAGTCAATTCTTCGCATCAGGTGGCCAAAGTATTGGAGTTGCAGCTTCAGCATCAGTCCTTCCAATGATCTCCTTTAGGATGGACTGGTTGGATCTCCTTGCAGTCCAAGGGACTCTCATGAGTCTTCTCCAACACCACAGTTCAAAAGCATCTAATCTTTGGCACTCAGATTTCTTTATAGTCCAACTCTCACATTTATACATGACTACTGGAAAAACCATAGCTTTGACTAGACGGACCTTTGTTGGCAAAGTAATGTCTCTCTGCTTTTTAATATGCTGTCTAGGTTGGTCATAACTTTTCTTCCAAGGAGTAAGCGTCTTTTAATTTCATGGCTGCAGTCACCATCTGCAGTGATTTTGGAGCCCAGAAAAATGAAATCTGTCACTGTTGCCATTGTTTCCCCATCTATTTGCCATGAAGTGATGGGACAGGATGCCATGATCTTAGTTTTCTGAATGTTAAGTTTTAAGCCAACTTTTTCACTCTTCTCTTTCACTTTCATCAAGAGGCTCTTTAGTTCTTCTTCACTTTCTGCCATAAGGGTGGTGTCCTCTGTATATCTGAGGTTTTTTACGTTTCTCCCAGCAATCTTGATTCCAGCTTGTGCTTCTTCCAGCCCACCATTTCTCATAATGTACTCTGCATATAAGTTAAATAAGCAGGATGATAATATACAGCCTTGACGCACTCCTTTCCCGATTTGGAACCAGTGTGTTGTTCCATGTCCAGTTCTAACTGCTGCTTCTTGACCTGCACACAGATTTCTCAAGAGGCAGGTCAGGTGATATGGTATTCCCATCTCTTTCAGAATTTTTCACAGTTTATTGTGATCCACACAGTCAGAGGCTTTGGCGTAGTCAATAAAGCAGAAGTAGATGTTTTTCTGGAACTCTTGCTTTTTCAATGATTCAACAGATGTTGGCAATTTGATCTCTGGTTCCTCTGCCTTTTCTAAAACCAGCTTGAACATCTGATAGTTGATGATTCACGTGCTGTTGAAGCCGGTGTGGAGAATTTTGAGCATTATTTTGCTAGCGTGTAAGATGAGTGCAATTGTGCAGTTGTTTGAAGATTCTTTGGCATTGCCTTTCTTTGGGATTGGAATGAAAACTGACTTTTTCCAGTCCTGTGACCACTGCTGAGTTTTCCAAATTTGGCCTATTGAGTTCAACACTTTTACAGCATCATCTTTTAGGATTTGAAATAGCTCAACTGGAATTCCATCACTTCCAGTAGCTTTGTTCATAGTGATGCTTCCTAAGGCCCACTTGACTTTGCACTCCAGGATGTCTGGCTCTCTTGGTTCACTGTGACTCTATCCTTGAAGTCATATTTAATTGGTTCAGTGTGGGCACCTATTTAGAGTTGTTGTTACTGAGTCTGTTCTTTGAGATTTGGGGCTTGGAACCAGAGAGAATGTGAAGCTCTAAGTGTAAAACTTAGGGGCTACTTGACATATGTTCTTTTTCTACCATGTGAGAAAATGTAGTAAAGAAAAATAAAATCAGTATGCAGAGAAATTCAATGAAAAGGCATGGAAAGAAAAACTGGGCTATGATGGACTTCTTGATTTTAGTTATTCAGTAATCCCCAATACATCTGCTTTTCCCTTGGATTTTTTATTATGGTAAAATATGTATCTATGCTGTATATATGTCAGAATTTATTTCCTTTTTAAGGCTAAGTAATATTTCATTGTATGAACATTCCACATTTTTTGTGTATCCATTTATCTTTTGATGGACACTTGGGTTGCTTCCACCTTTTGGTTATTGTGAGTAATGCTGTTAGGATTATGCATGTATGTGGATTGTTTTTTTTACATTTTTGAGGTTTTTTTTAATGCACTTTCTGTTTTGCTTAAAAAAATTAGAGTTAGAATGCTACTTGTAGCCAGTAAGATCTCAATTAATCATGAATCTGTTTTCAGACTCCCTGTAAAATTTCTTTGATCTACCAGACTTTTTCTGGATCAGTACCACATTATCTTAATTATTTTAACTTTTAGTACCTATGTGTGGTCTGGTAAAGGAGTTTTCCCTCTTTACTCTTTTAGAAAAATGTTTTGATTGCATTTTCAACATGTTCTTTTCAGATGATCAATTGTCAGCTTCTAAAAAGAAAACGAATGGAATTTTGTTTAGGTATTGCATTGAATTTTTAGTTAAATTTGGGAGAATTAACATTAAATCTTTTAAAAGTTACATATGTAATATATTCTTTTGTAAAAGAGGCAGATAATGTTAATATTGTCTCCCTTTTCCAAATGTTCCAGCCCTTTTCCAGCTTGATGTTGTCTTGGAAGGACTCTGTTTTTCCTCTCCTTACGGAATACTTTACATATGACCAAAACATGCGTAATGTTTACCTCACACAAAGCAATTCTGTGATACCAACTGAGTGTCCTACAATTCAGTTAAATTCTGACACTAATTAGAGTTAGTGTAGATCCCATGAGTTAAGGGATGGGTCCTGCAAAACTGCCTCCCCCTCATTCAGACTTCATTCATAGTCCAGGTCGTCACTTTTGCTTTTGACTTACCAATTATAAGTTGGGATTCCTAGGACCCCTTCCTTCATTTCAGTGACTTGGTAGAATGACTCACAGAACTCAAGGAAACGTTTATTCGTGTTTACTGGTTTATTAGAAAGGATATAGTAAAGGGTGGGCTTCCCTGATGACTCAGATGGTAAAGAATCTGCTTGCAATGCAAGAGACCTGGGTTTGATCCCTGGGTTGGAAAGATCCCCTGGAGAAGCGAATGTCTACCCTCTCCAGTACTCTTGCCTGGAGAATTCAATGGACAGAGGAGCCTGGTGGGCTATAGTCCATGGGGTTGCAAAGAGTTGGACACGACTGAGTAACACTTTCACTTTCAAGGGATGCAGATGAATGGCCAGATTAAGAGGTACAGAGGGTAGGGTCCAGAAGAATCCCAAGCATACTTGTATCTGTCCCTGTGAAGTTAGGGTGTCCTATCTTCCTAGCGTGTGGATGTGTTCACCATCCTGGAAGTTCTCTAAACCCAGTACTTTTGGGATTTTTATGGAGACTTCATCATCTAGGCATGTTGATCATTAATTCAAACTTAGTACTCTTCTCTTCTGGAAGATGGTGGTGGGGGAGGGTGTTGGTGAAGCCTTAAAGTACCAAACGTATAATCATGATTTGGTCTTTCTGGTGTCCAGCCCCCATCCTCAAGCTATTACAGAGCCCACAGAGAGTTGCCTCGTGAGAACGAAACAGACTCCTGTCACCCAGGAATTTCCAAGGGATTTGGGAGCTCTGTATCAGGAACCAGAGGCAGAGGACAGTGTATATATTTTCTATTGTTTCACAGATGTATGGTGTGGCAGCCATGGTGTTGGTCACGCAGTCGTGTCTGACTCTTTGTGACTCCATGAACTGTAGCCCACCAGGCTCCCATCAGTTCTCCAGATCAAGAATACCGGGGTGGGTTGCCATTCCTTGCTCTAGGCAATCTTCCTGACCTGGGGACTGAACCTGGGTCTTCTGCATTGCAGGCGGATTGTTTCCCATCTGAGCACCAGGGAAGTGTAGACTTCTTTATACTACTCACCTAATTTTTTTTAATATCCTTTTTTTAAAAAACTTGGATGATACACAGCGTATGTTTTCCCTCAGCATCTCAATTTTGAGATCTATCCATGTCCATATAGAAATAGCTTCTTTATTCTTTTTATTTGCCACTGGGAGTTCCACTGTATAGGTGTACTTTATTATCTGATGGTTAGCCTGTTGACTGACCTTTAGGATATTGCCACTTTTCAATATTATAACAAAATTGTCATGAAACTTTGAGACATACTTTTTATTCACATTTTTCTAAAAAAGAAGCTACCAAAAAGTAGATTGATAGGTTTAAGGATGTGCACATTTGAATTTTCAAACTACTACCTCAATCTTATTGGGAATGCATTATGTTTATAGATTAATTTGGAGGCAATTTACATATTTTATAATAATGAGACTTTTTATCCTGGAACAATGTAATTCTATTTATTCAGGTTGTTTTGTGTGTAATTCATTAATATTTTATAGTTCTTTTTTATGTAAGTTTTGCTCCATTTATGCTAAACCTATTTCTAGGCATTTAAATTATTTTTGCTAGTGTGAATGGAAATTTTCCAGCTATTCCAGTAGCCAGTCATTTCTAGTATAAAAAGAAAAACTGTTAACTGTTAAAAATATTTATCTTCTGCTGAGTGAAATAAGGCAGAGAAAGACAAATATTGTATGATATCACTTGTATGTGGAATCTAAAAAATGCAAAAGCTGGTTCAATAACAAAAGAAAAATGGGTCACAGATACAGAGAGCAAGCTAATAGTTACCAGTTGTGGTTGGGAAGGACAATATAGGGATGGAAAGTGGGAGCTACAAACTGTTGGGTGTAAGATAGGTTCAAGGATGTGTTGTACAATGTGGGGAATACAGCCAGTATTTTATAATAACTAAATGGAAAGTTGGAGAGGGAAATGGCAACCCACTCCAGTATTCTTGCCTGGAGAATCCCATGGACAGAGAAACTGGCAGTCTACAGTCCATGGGGTCACAAAGAGTCGGACACAGCTGAAGTGACTTAGCAAATGGAAAGTAACCTTTAAAAATTGTATTAAAAAGTAAAGACTATTAAAAAATTTGTCTTAAGCCTGAGGAACTTACTGAAATGAATTTTTATTTGATTCTCATAAATTTTCTTGGTATATAATCATAATGTCTGCAAAAGTGACTTGTCTCTTTCCAATGTGTATACTTTTATTGCCATCTTTTTGCATTCACCAGAATCTCCTGAATATTCAACCATGTTGATAACATATGTTTATGTCTTTTCCTGTCTTTAATGGAAATGCCTTTAATATTTCATCCTTAGCATGGTGTTTTTTGTTAGTAGCTGATAAAGAAATTTTATACTTTATGTATGTACAAATTGTTTATGTCTTAACACAGCCATGGTAGATGTGAGCATATCAAAGTCTAGAATAAAGAATTGAACATGATGCTTTGGAAAGATCTCAGCTCTTAGAATAATGAGATTGGAATTCTGGCTCCATCATTTACTGACAGTATGCTAATGAGAATGATACTTTACCCTATGAATCTGTTTCTACTTCTAAAATAGGAAGATGACAATGTATACAAGCATAGCTTTGTTATGATCAAGAAAAGAGATGATAGGTATATATGTAAACAAGCTCCCAAAATGCTTGATGTAGGTTGGACTCAATAAATCTAGGTTTTTATCTGGATCCTACAGGAGGACTGGGAGAAGGCAATGGCAACCCACTCCAGTACTCTTGCCTGGGAAATCCCATGGACGGAGGAACCTGGTGGGCTACAGTCCAAGGGGTCAGTAAGAGTTGGACATGACTGAGCAACTTCTCTTTCACTTTTCACTTTAATGCATTGGAGAAGGAAATGGCAACCCACTCCAGTATTCTTGCCTGGAGAATCCCAGGGACGGGGGAGCCTGGTGGGCTGCCGTCTATGGGGTCACACAGAGTCGGACACAACTGATGTGACCTAGCAGGAGCAGAGGAGGACTTGGGCAACGGAGAAAGCCAAGCAAAAAGCAGGGCACCGTTTAGTGTGTTTCCTTCTACCTTCTCGCCCTTCGATGAGAGAACATAACTTATTAACATAATGTATTGCACATTTGGGTCTTCTCAGGTGGCATTAGTTGTAAAGAACCTGCCTGCCAATGCAGGAAATGTAAGATGTTTAATTTTACTAAACTAGAATTTCTAAGCGGAGAAGGCAGTGGCAACCCACTCCAGTACTCTTGCCTGGAAAATCCCAGGGACGGCGGAGCCTGGCGGGCTGCCGTCTATGGGGTCGCACAGAGTCGGACACGACTGAAGCGACTTAGCAGCAGCAGCAGAATCTCTAAGACTGGCTCCACACTATAGGTATTAGTGAATCAATTATATAGCAAATAAGTGAGTCTAGGAAGTGCAAATTATTTTAAGTTTACAAATACATCAAAAAGAAAAAAATCCTGTTAGAGTTTTATAAAGTTGATAAACTCTGTATATCCATAAATGGAAAAATATCTCATTACACTAACCCTTTTTATTTTAGGTCCAAATGGCTTCACCCAGGTTTGAGAAGTCATTCAAGAATGTTCGAAACCAAGGTAAGGGTCACTTTGTTATGAAGGCTAATTAGTGTTATTGAGGACAAGTTACTGCTAAATTAATCAACAGGATTCAGAAAGAAGCCAGTGAGCTTATTATGAAGTACTTCATAGATTTTCAGATTTTGTTAACTAAGAAGGACAGATGCCAGTCCCCACATGGACCAAAGCTTAGTGCTTCTACTGAGCTCCAGTCACAGCTGATAATCAGAATTCTCTGAATGGCCATACATAGTTTTTCAAATTTGGGCAGGTCCCATCCTGTCATTTGTAACTTGGGTGGCAAATATATACACTTATACCCTGTTATAAGGGGTTTTATTTTTCAGCATTAGATGGAGCTTTATTTTTTCTTCTTTCAGTTTTATAGAGATATGATTAACATACGGCACTGTATTAAGTTTAAGGTGTGCAACAAAATGATTTGACTTATATACCTCATGAAATGATTTCTAAAGTAAATTTAGTGAACACCCATCATCCCATATAGATATAACAGAAAAGAAAAAGAAAAAAATACTTTCTTCTTGTGATGAGAACTCAGAATTTTCTGTCTTAACAACTTGCATATATAACATTCCGCAGTGTTAATTATATCAATCATCTTGTATACTCCATTAGTTGTTAGTTTTGACCTTCAATGATACTGTCTTTTTGTGGCTTTTATAGAATTGCTCATTTCTTGCAAGTCTCAGTTTCCAAATATAAAAAAAACAGGGAACACATGAAAAATGCTTTAATCTACCTAGATAGGGGGAAAGTCCCTTTGAAGCATGAACCATGCTTTCTGTGAGTTGTAGTGCCATCAAAGTCAGCAGAGAATTCAGAGCACACTATGTGCTTCCATAGATATTTTAGTGGAAGTTAATGAAAACAATCTGAGTGGTTTAGACTTTGAATGGCAAACTTTATCATGTATAATTTTGAAGTTTGTTTCTCCGAAGAGATTTTTATGTTACTTGTTGATAAGTGTGTAAATTACTCATTTCTATAATAGCAACAAATGCTAGTTGAGTGAGTGAGTGAAAAACAACTGTTTGATAGTTAAAGTTTACTGAGTGAGCTACAATTAAACAGAAATAGGGTAAAAGTATAAACTTAAAAATAAATAATTCCTTTTGTGAGAAGATAGAGTAGCTAATAAACTCAGGGGAATTAAATATACATCTTGTTATAAAATTGTTATGTAGATGAGTAATGTCAATGATGGTTGACAGTCCAGCTTTAAAACTTTAGTGGGCAGTGGTAATGCCCTTCCTGTATCTTCATGTTCAGAAAGCTTGATGATCTTCACTTGGGGTGGTGGGGCCATTCCCTTTTGTTCTCCAAGTGCACAATCCTAAATACTAAATTGGAACCACTGAGATTAGTAACTGTGTCAGTGTCGAAAGCCTGAGACCAGTGATTGATGTGAATATTCTGAAAGCCAAATGTGTTTTAAAAGAGTGCAGTGGGTCCTTGAACTATGGACACTGAGAATATTTTAAGGTCAATGAGCAAAATCTCCAAAGGAGAAAAAAAAATGGCTTTATTTTCTCCATAACCTTTCAAAGGTGAATTTTGCTGTGTCCAAGAAATCAAAATGATTGTAGGTGGTGACTTACTGTTGCAGAGACGTGTGTGTGTGTGTGTGTGTGTGTGTGTGTGTGTGTGTGTGTACACATCAGCAAGACTTTTCTCTTTCCAAGAGGAAAGCTATTTCTATATTCACTTAATGTGAGACTTCTCATTTCCTCAAAGTTCAGTCCAAATGGGAAGTTTCTCTTTTTCCATGCATCCCCAGACACAGGAGAAGGCTTAAGCAGAGTGACGCAGGCAGGGGCCGGCGGCCTGGCTTCTTCCCTTTCATGGCCTGCTCCTGGGGCCTGGCCTGGTGTGCGGCTGCTGTTTATACCTGTTGAAGTGCTTTCTCTGTTTGCATTGGCGCTGCTACCTTACACGCTAGAGCCCCGAGCTGTTCATGAGGTCTGTCCCAGAGCTTTGAAACCTATGAGCTGGCGGCTGGGGCGAGAGCATGTCTCTCTCAATTTTTGGGTGAACTCCATGTTTTTTCCCAGAGCTTAGATCACTGTCCGCAATCCAGGCTTGCTAGACAGAATGTAACAGTGACTGCTGGAGACATCCTGAACTTTTAAGGGCAAAAGGCGGAGGGGGAAGGGAGAGAAGAAAAAGCTCAAGGTCAACTTGACAGCTTGAAAGTGAACATTTTTATATCTGGTAAACAAAGATTTTTACGGAACTGGAAAACTTTATCACCAAGGAAGGAAAAAAAATGTCACTTCGTGTTATGGCAAGAGGCTGTGTTGTTCCAGAGTTCCCAATTCCATCCCAAGTCATGTTTGAGACCAGACCAGATTAATCAGTGGTTGTGGCAGGGGTGTTAGCAGGAGTGATGTAATTTTTGTAGAAATTTACCTCTCCCCCTGGTTCTTTCATTGGTCCCTGATGACTTTTAGAAGATGTATCTTCTTCAAAAGTGGCAAAATTAGGAAAATTCTGACCCCTGTTTGTCCTTGCCCACCAATCTTGGCTCTTCCTTCCCTGTGCCCTTGTTTGTCATATTAGGAATATCCCAACAGATTTTTTGGCTAAGATTTCTCCCCCTCTTCTCTTTTCCATGGGAAGTCTTGGTTCGTGGGAGAAATTTTATTTTGGTTATATAAGCTTGTGAAGAGGAGGAAGTGGCAACCCACTCCAGTATTCTTGCCTGTAAAATCCCACAGACAGAGGACTGGCAGACTACTGTCCATGGGGTTTCAAAGAGCCAGACACGACTGGGCACATATAAGCCTGAGTGTGGCTAGAATTGTATATTTTCCTTCTATTTGTGTGTGTGTGTGTGTGTGTGTGTGTGTGTGTGTGTGAATGAGCATGATATAGATGTATAAAGGACATCATATATGAGAAACTAGTAAATTATTAAAGTGTTTTGCAGTCAAGTATAACAAATCCAAATTAAAAAGTCGACACTTGGAAGAATTGAAGTTTAAGGCTGAATATGATGACTTCCAAGGTTCATAGCAACTTTGTTTATAGGAAAACATAAGAGAACCCTGTTACACCCTCTTCCCCACCTCCGACCCCCTATGAAGTACAAGGTCTGTGCTTTTATAAATATGTGAAGAATTTCTTCTGTAATGTTGGTCTGTGAAGAACATAAAAATGCCTTTGAATGGGGTAAATGCCGATCTTATTTCACTGAGCCAAGGAGGAGGAAAAAGCCTACTCTTTCTTGCTTTCCACCTAGAGAGATGCTAGTGAGAAGTGAATAAGCTCTTCTAGGCTCTTCGAGATAGTGTATTTATTCTTGGGTCCATCTCAATGGTCTTCCGTTTTACAGTGACAGCCTCTTTCCACCCCCTTCTTCATAATTCATTCCCCAACCTGATTCATGCTGTTTGCCTGATAAGGCTGAACGATATCTAAACTGAATGTTTGACCTTGCCTGGAAGTAATGCCATGGGAGATTTACATTAATTTTAACGTTATATAGCTTTTCCAACATATGGGATGGCTTTGTTTGTCATTCAAGAGATTTATTGATGCAATGTGTATCCCCTGGTCCTTTCATGAAAAAATGTTTATACCTGTGGGCATGTCCAGATGGCAGTGAATGACTTGCATTCATGAGAACAGCATTCAGCAATTCATGGTTGCCAAGGTAAGCAGCAAAGGCATGCCCTCTGTACTCTATTGCCTTGTAAAGAAACAGTCTCTAAGGTAACAGGCTAGCACCCTTGAGGCCAGAGATCCCTAGTGTTTTAGACTTGGTGGGGAGGGGAAGGGAAGAGAAGACCCAGAGGGACAAGATGAAATAACACTAATAAAAGAACCTTTTGTTAATGTCCTGGAAATTTAAAAAGGGGAAGGAGTTGAGAGAAGAGGTAGGGGCTCAGAATTTTCCACTTTGGGTCTCAGTAGAGATTTGATTCAGATTTGCCCTGTGCTTCATCAGTGTTAATGCCCCTCTCATAGGTTAATTTGAGGGATATAGACAGCTAATGGTCCAAGGCATGACCCAAGGGACAAGCTCTAGGCCATCACAGACTGTGATTGTCAGGTGGTGAATAAGCAAGCACTCTGATTCTCTTGGAATCTGTGGCATTTTCAGGATCGATTTGTTTTCTGTACTGTAGCGCCTTAATGCTATCATTGCAGTGATAAAAATGTCACCTGGATGACTTTTCTCAAGGAAGTATTGCTGGCTGGATTAACAGTCTTGATGGGGAGTTTTTCATTGGATTACCTTCAAATGCAGAAAATTATCAGGTGACAGCTTCTAGCTCTTACAGCCAGCAGTAGTGTAGATTGTGAACTCCCTAGGTAATACTGGGATGTTATGTCCTTTATAGAATTTGGCCTATTTATAGAATAGAATTCTGCTATTTATAGAATAGTAAATGGTTACTATTTCTTGTTGTTCAGATGCTCAGTCATGTATGATTCTTTGCGTACCATGGACTACAGCACGCCAGGCATCAAACTCATGTCCATTGACTTGGTGATGCCACCCAACCATCTCACCTTCTGTTGTCCCCTTCTTATCCTGCCTTTAATATTTCCCAACATCAGGGATTTTTTTCTAATGAATTGGCTCTTTGCAGCAGGTGGCCAAAGTATTGGGGCTTCAGTTTCAGCGTCAGTCCTTCCAGTGAATATTCAGGATTGATTTCCTTTAGGATGGACTGGTTTGATCCCCTTGAAGTCCCAGGGACTCTCAAGAGTCTTCTCCAACACTGCAGTTCAAAAGCATCAGTTCTTCGGTTCTCAGCCTTCTTTATGGTCCACCTCTCTGTGGAGGCCTGGGCCTGGCCCACCATAGCAAGATCTTAACCACAAGAGGCCCTGGAAACTGTCGGTCAATTCTGATGTCAAAATGCTATCCATTCCCCAAGAAATAGTATTAGGTAGAGGGAGGGAAAACTAAAGAAAGCCTTCATAAGGCCTCTAAAAAGGGAAGTCTAGAGAGAAACCCTCATAAAAGCCTGATTACTAAACCCCATATAGAAACAGAATAATTGGACTGAAAGTCACCTCATAAGATTCACTGAGTCTGACTTTAAGCAGGTGACTAATTCATCCAGAAAAGAGAATTGTTCCTTTCTCAATATTTTCAGAGGGAAACATTATATGACACATAATCCCCTGAAAGTTAATTTCGTATTTTGGCCCCCCCAAAAGATATCTTGTGTGAAATTAAAATCCTAGCTTTCAAAGTCAAACATTTCTTACTATTCAGGAGCTGTGCATAAAGAGAACAACCTATAAGTCTACTCAATACAAATTGGACATATTCCTAAAATTTTATATCAATTCAATTTACAGAAATCACTAATTTGTTTACAGATTCCAGTTTATAAGGGTGTTTGGAAATGTTCCACCTATGTAGAAACATTTTAAATAATAATAGTAACAGTATTTGATACATGCTTACCATGTGCCAGATATAGTTCTAAGTGCTCAATATAGGATTAATTCAGTTGTTCCTCTTTAATAACCATATTAGGTAGGCACCATCTTTCACAGATTATCAGGACTGAGGCACAAGAAAATGAAATAACTTTTCTAACATCATACTGATAGCAAATGGAAGAGTAAGCATTAAAGCCTTCCTGACTTGAGAGCATAATATGCCCATGTGATAGTGATTCTGTCACTTGGTAAAGACTGCGTTTTTTAAAGCCCTCAACCTCACCTTAAAGGGCCTTTCAGATATATTAAGCTCTTGAAATGGAGCATTCCAATTTCAAAATCTATCACTATGCTTAAGACAGTGTGTGTGTATATGTGTTAATGCTCTCAGATTTCTTCTGCCCCGTTCAGAGTTTTTTGCTGTTTGTTTTTTCTTTTACTTAGAACAAGGTATGACATAAATGACATGAAGAAACTTCTCCCATAACCTCCTCATCTCTGTTTTGTGGTTTTGTGTGTGTGTGTGTGTTTCTATATAGATCCTAAAGGGGAGACAAAGTTGCGTATTGATAACACTTCAGGTTCATTTATTCATTCTGATCCTTTAGGATTAGGGTTATGAAAGTGGAATGGCTTTACATAACACTATTCCACTTATGATCTTCTGTAAAAGTGAAGAGACCTTTTCATTATAATTATTATTTTTATATTTCTAAAAGAGACTAGTGTCCATTGTGTCAATGCTAATAGCAATCAATTACTATAACTGAACTAGCATTTAATGACACTATTTCCAATTATTACTTGAAATAGGTATAAGTAGACATCTTCCAAGGCTTCCTAGGTGGTGCTAGTGCTGAAGAACCCACTTTTCAGTGCAGGAGACATAAGAGAAACGAGTTTGTTCCCTGGGTCAGGAAGATCCCCTGGAGGAGGTCATGGCAACCCTGTCCAGTTTTCTTGCCTGGAGAATCTCATGGACCAAAAAATAGATTAATTTTTGCTGATTAGCAAAACTATTTTTGAATTGCCTGAAAAAATCCAGCTATTTCTTTAGTTTCCAGGAAAATCCTAGTGTATGTCTGTTTTCTCCCATTGAGAGATTATCTGATTGGAAAATATTTCTCCCATTGCTAAGGTCATATCTATTATGAGGCCAGTATTTTTATATGTGTAATAAGCACATTATATTGAATATTGAGCGTATTTCAAAAGTCCACAGCTTTGATAGTGCTTCATCCCACAAGGATGAGCTCCAAATAAACATGTGTGACCTATTGCACCCAAAATGAATTATGGAAGGCTATAGTAAAACTGATCATCCAGAGGAAATAAAAGACTTCTAAATGGAAAAAAAAAAAGTGAACAACTAAATTCCCAAGGTCCAACTTCTGTTCTGTAAAGTAGGCCCTAATGTCTTCGATTCAACATAAAATATCTGTCTAGTCTCTTGACAATTAAAAAAATTTATTGTTGAAAAGCCATTATGAAAACATATTAGGGAGTCTGTTATGCTCATAAATAACACCCTTAGAGGCTATGTCTACAGGATGATGGACAAGGGAATGAAACCAAAAGGTTACTTCCAAAGAGTTAAAATGCCTGCTTTATTCCGGCTTTCTTCTTAATTCCTGTCATTTAATTATATTATTATAGTAGAAATATATAATTATGCAATTTACCATTTTTTTTTACCATTTTAAGTGTATAGTTTAGTGGCATTCTTTACATTATTGTGCAACCATCACCATTATCTATCTCTAGAACTTTTTAAACTGCCTATACTGAAACTCTGTATCCACTGAACTGTATAACTCCTTGGCCTTCCCAGGTGGCGCTAGTAGTAAAGAATCTGCCTGCAAATGCAGAAGACATAAGAGATGTGAGTTCAATCCCCGAGTTGGTAAGATCCCCTAGAGAAGGGCATGGCAACCCACTCCGGTGTTCTTGCCTGGAGAACCCCATGGACAAAGGAGCCTGGTGGGCTACAGTCCATAGTGTAGCAGAGTCAGACACGACAGAAGCAACTTAACCCATTCTCTCCTCTTCCCAGTCCTGGTGACCACTATCTACTTTCTGTCTCCTTGTGTTTGACTATACTCATATAAGTAGAATTGTACAACAGTTATCCTTTTATGTCTGGCTTATTTCAGTTGGTATAATATTTTCAAGGTTCATGCATGTTGTAACATGCATCAAAAGCCATAAGCAAGTCCTCTAAACTCTGAAAAGCAAAGGATGTTGATAACAAGAAAGATCTTCTGGAAGCGGTGAACATTTGATTTGATAATGAAAATATTTTATTTACTTATGTAATCAGGGACTCTAAAATTACATTTCAAGAATGATGTCACACTCCCCTTCACATCAGTCAAAAAGAGCAAGGAAGGTCACAAACTCACATCTAACACTATGCAAAATGTGTACTGTGGTCTCTATACTTACTTGTCTTCTAGATTTTTTAATAATCATTGCCAGGATATACCCACTATCTTAGCAGTTTGCCCCCTCAATTTAAAAATGCTTTTAAAAATTGTATTATTCTGATTTAATTTAAAACAATTGGTATTTACAAGTATTAACCATGAGCTCAGGGCTATACTGTATTGAGATTGCTTTTAGAGGGAAAAATATACATAAGATATGGTCCTTGCACATGAAGAGACTGAAAATTTTCAGGAGAAATAACATGCATAGTCATGAAACTGTTAATAATATAACACCATAGAAAAGAATTAAGAGGTAGTGTTGTGATATTGATGGTAAAATGCCTGTAAGCCAGGGCCTTGAATCTGATTTGGACCCTGCTCATACATAGCTTGGAGAAGGCAATGGCAACCCACTCCAGTGCTCTTGCCTGGAAAATCCCATGGACTGAGGAGCCTGGTAGGCTGCAGTCCATGGGGTCGCTAGGAGTCAGACACGACTGAGTGACTTCATTTTCACTTTTCACTTTCATTCATTGGAGAAGGAAATGGCAATCCACTCCAGTGTTCTTGCCTGGAGGATCCCAGGGACGGGGGAGCCTGGAGGGCTGGCGTCTATGGAGTCGGACACAACTGAAGCGACTTAGCAGCAGCAGCATACATAGCTAGTTGTGAATCCTTCTGCAGACACCACTGTGACCTTGCTATCCTTACTGTAACTTAAAGTTAAGTTGGATCAGCATGAAGGACTCTCCTAGCCTTTGGGTCAGAAGAGATCATATGTGTTTCAGGGGAGGATGGTCATTCAAGATTTCAGAAAGGAAGCAGGATATAAACTGGGACTTAGAAGATGAATGGGGGCTGTTGCCATTGGTTGGGGGGCAGGTGTAAAGTGTTAGTGTTAGTTGCTCAGTTGTGTCTGACTCTTTGCAACCCCATGGCCTATAACCTGTCAGGCTCCTCTGTCCATGGAATTCTCCAGGCAAGAATACTGAAATGGGTTGCCATTACCTTCTCCAGGGGATCTTCCTGACCCAGGGCTCAAACCCAGGTCTCCTGCATTGCAGGCAGATTCTTTACCATCTGAGCCACCAGGGAAGCCCAGGAGGGGCAGATGTAACTTTCCTTCTGTTTTGCTTCTTACGTTCTCAAGGGTGGACATAGTGCTTTGTTCAGGTCTGTACCATCCTAGAACCTGTGCAGAACTAGTAACTTTCTAAAATCCCCGAAATACTTTTCCTTAGACGGGTTAACTGTCAGTCCCAAGCTCATCCAAGGCATTCTATTCCTACCTCTTATCACCCTCAGTTCAGTTCAGTTCAGTTGTTCAGTCGTGTCTGACTCTTTGCGACCCCATGGACTGCTGCATGCCAGGCTTCCCTGTCCATCACCAACTCCCGAAACTGGCTCAAACTCATGTCCATCAAGTCAGTGATGCCATCCAACCATCTCATCCTCTGTTGTCCTCTTCTCCTCCTGCCTTCAGTCTTTCCTGGCATCAGGCTCTTTTCAAATGAGTCAGTTCTTCACATCAGGTGGCCAAAGTATTGGAGTTTCAGCTTCTGTATCAGTCCTTCCAGTGAATATTCAGGACTGATTTCCTTTAGGATGGACTAGTTGGATCTCCTTGCAGTCCAAGGAACTCTCAAGAGTCTTCTCCAATACCACAGTTCAAAAGCATCAATTCTTTGGCATTCAGCTTTCTTTATGGTCCAACTCTCACATCCATACATGACTACTGGAAAAACCATAGCTTTGACTAGACGGACCTTTGTTGGCAAAGTAATGTCTCTGCTTTTTAATAAACTGTCCAGGTTGGTCATAGCTTTTCTTCCACAGACCAAGTGTCTTTTAATTTCATGGGTGCAGTCACCATCTGCACTGATTTTGGAGCCCCCAAAAATGGTCTGTCACTCTTTCCATAGTTTCCCCATCTACTTGCCATGAAGTGATGGGACCAGATGCCATGATCTTAGTTTTCTGAACGCTGAGTTTTAAGCCAGCTTTTTTACTCTCCTCTTTCACTTTCATCAAGAGGCTCTTTAGTTCTTCTTCACTTTCTGCCATAAGAGTGGTGTCATCTGCATATATGAGGTTATTGATATTTCTCCCAGCAATCTTGATTCCAGCTTGTGCTTCATCCAGCCTGGCATTTCGCATGATATACTCTGCATATAAGTTAAACAAACAGTGTGACAATATACAACCTTCCCATACTCCTTTCCATATTTGGAACCAGTGTGTTGTTCCATGTCCAGTTCTAACTGTTGCTTCTTGACCTGCATACAGATTTCTCAGGAGGCAGGTCAGGTGGTCTCGTATTCCCATCTCTTGAAGAATTTTCCATAGTTTGTTGTGATCGACACAGTCAAAGGCTTTGGTGTAGTTAATAAAGCAGAAGTAGATGTTTTTCTGGAACTCTCTTGCTTTTTTGATGATCCAGCGGATGTTGGCAATTTGATCTCTGGTTCCTCTGCCTTTTCTAAATCCAGTTTGAACATCTGGAATTCATGGTTCATGAACTATTGAAGCCTGGCTTGGAGAATTTTGAACATTACTTTGCTAGTGTATGAGATGAGTGCAATTGTGTGGTGGTTTGAAAATTCTTTTGCATTGCCTTTCTTTGGGATTGGAATGAAAACTGACCTTTTCCAGTCCTGTGGCCACTGCTGAGTTTCCCAAATTTGCTGGCATTTTAATTGCAGCACTTTCACAGCATCATCTTTTAGGAATTGAAATATCACCTTCACCAGTAGATATAACTTTTGATCTATTTGTTTGGAAGGCAGGGATTATGTCTTTAATCTGTTTCCCCAGTGTCTATCATAATTCCCCACCTGTGAAGAAAGCACATAAAATATTTGTTGATTGAATGAATGAATGAATGAATAGATGAAGGCAGAAAAGAAGGTATAAACTTTAGAGTAGAAGAGTGACATATGAAAACATTGCTTGAGGAAAATGAGTCAAGCAGGCGTGTGAGGAAATGATTGCTAATAATAATTAGTAATGTAGTAACATGAACATCAAAAAGTCTGTATTATGTTAGTATCTTTGTGCATAATATAAATAAATTCTACTAGAAAGGTAGACATTCATTAGGTTCTGTTATACTGTGCTGAAACAGCCCAGATTTCCCTTTTATGGTATATATCATAGTTTTTACTTATATACTTTTGATCTTTGCATCTAACATAATATTAAACTTTATGCAGGCAGTGACCATGGTGGTTTTGTTCACTGGTGACTACCCTAAATCCAGCATACTCCCTGGCATGTATTTAATTTTCTATTATGTATCTGTTGCAATGGTATGAGAAAACAGGTTAAGGTAAGGTTATAAATGCAAATTAATTAAATCTAAAATTTTTTTAAATTAAAAAAATTAAAATTTTTTGCCTTTTGACATACAGGAAATGACACAAACTAACGGTTGTTTGTGTTTATACCCAGAGGTTTATACCCAGAGGTTTGTTTATACCCAGAGATACCTGGGGCTAGATTGTTAGGTCTCAATGTAGGTCTTAATTGGCTCACATTAAACTTCCTGTAGGAAAGCAGTTCTAGGTCCATGTTTCCTGGTAATAACTGAGGATGTATCGGTTTGTTGGCAAAAGTAGCCACATTTAAAACAGGCCGAGTTTCAGGAGTTGTGGTCCTCGGGTCCTCCTTCCCTCTTCCTGTGTGTGTGTGCTAAGTCGCTTCAGTCGGGTCTGACTCTGCGACCCCATGGACTGTGGCTCACCAGGCTCCTTGATCCATGGGTTTCTCTCAGCAAAAATACTGGAGTGGGTTGCCGTGCCCACCTCCAGGGGATATTTCTAACCCAGAGATCGAACCCACGTCCCTTATGTCTCCTGCATTGGCTGCTGCTAAGTCGCTTCAGTCGTGTCTGACTCTGTACAACCCCATAGACGGCAGCCCACCAGGCTCCCCCGTCCCTGGGATTCTCCAGGCAAGAACACTGGAGTGGGTTGCCATTTCCTTCTCCAATGAATGAAAGTGAAAAGTGAAAGTGAAGTCGCTCAGTCGTGTCTGATCCTAGTGACCCCATGGACTGCAGCCCACCAGGCTCCTCTGTCCGTGGGATTTTCCAGGCAAGAGTACTGGAGTGGGGTGCCATTGCCTTCTCCCCTGTTTTGGCAGGAGTATTCTTTGCCCCTGGCGCCACCTGGGAAGCACTTCCTTCTTTCTAGCAATCCATTTAATTTTATTCTTTGGTGTCAGACTAAGAAGAATCAACTCATATTAGCTGAAACGATCTCTTGGGGATTCTGGCTGGATCTGATGGAAATATTTTAGGACACTTCCAGACCAGTTTGGACAATGCAGGAACTTCAGGCAAGCATCCTAATTTTTAATGTTGATCTGAGCTGCGTCTTGAGTGTAGATTATTATTTGGAAAATAATGTTGCCCTTTTAAGGACATGCAGGTAATGGTGTAATACCATCTTTATAGTATTTTTCATTTCTTTTTTCAGTATACTTCAATATAATTTACTAATTATTCTGTTTTGGGCAAGCCCAGTGTATAATTATCATGAAGACTGAATTATAGGATCTTTTAAATGAGGTAGAATTGCAGTATTTTTCAACTTATAACTGTAGCAAAGGAGAGCTATTTGAACAAGGAAAAATGAAAATCATGCAATTAACATGTTAATTATTTATTAGAAAATACACATTTAAAAATATTTTATGGCAATTCAAGATTTATTTCTAGTCAAAAATAGTCAAAATAATTCATTTGGTACCGATTATGGATAAGGTCAGTTCTAAACACCATGTGAGGATACAAAAAAGAACCAGGGATGTGTTTTATTGGTACTATCAAGAGAAACAGGACTTACAAGTTGCTTTGACCAAAGGATCATGATGTGAATGCATCTATAATTTTCCTGAGGCACCAGTCTGAATGGGAGGCCTATGTGGGAGGGAGACACTTTGCTACTGTGTCAACTGGGTCAGTCACTTCAGCTTTGTTGCAGAATTTTATCAGGCAGTACATCTTACTGAAAACTTTGGATTAAAAAGATGCTCTTTTGTGTGACATTAGGGGAGGGAAATCTATGACTCTCAGTGGAAATATTTCAGAAGAGGTGAGAAACCTGTGAAAATATTTGTGAAACTGGAGATTCTGAGCTTGTTTGTTTGGGTTATACTTATCAATAATTATCACACTGGAAATTATCTTTGAAAAAATTTAATTTGTATGTGTTTATTTTAAAATAATAATCTCATTGCATGTAAACATAAACAGTATTTTATAAAAATAGTTATTTTCCAAGATAAGAAAGAATAGTAAGAAAAGTGGCTTCGTTTTCCATTCTAAAAATATCTTTAAACCTTAGTTTAAGGAAAGATCGCAGTATTCTTATATCATTTTTGTGTGACATTACATACCACAGAGGCAAATAAATTCTTAGCAGTATTAAGAACATAGTTATGACTTCACAGAACCCCTGAAAAGATCTCAGGGACCCCAAAGATCCCTGGACCCCACTTTGAGAGATACCCTCCCTACACTCAAGAATCCACTGAACAAGAATTGTCATAGTAGGCAGTTTGTGATAATGACCTAAAATAGGCAGAAACGGACAATAACAGAAGAAAAGAAAATGATTAAATGAGTATAATCTAAAAGAAAATAAAAACCACCCACAACTTGTGTTGATTTGATCTTAAAGGCAACATTTTCAACACCTATGTACTTCATTTTTCCCCCATGTGGTAAGAATAATGAGAGGAACAATGCAGGGCTGTTTCAAGGTCACATGTGATGGTAGTTATTGAGCACTTGGAATACTGCCTGGCACAAAGTAGGAGCTCAATTGGTGATCATAGTTGTTTAGCCATTAAGTCGGGTCCAGCTCTTTTGCGACCCCATGGGTTGTAGCCCACCGGGCTTCTCTTTCTGTGGGATTTCACAGGCAAGAATACTGAAGTGGGTAGCCTATATCTCTTCTTCAGGGGATCTTCCCAACCCAGGGATTGCACCCTTGTCTCCTGCATTGGTGGGTTGTTTCTCTACCCCTGAGCCACCAAGTAAGTCCCGTGATCACAGTTCCTTTTGATAAATTCAGCTGGCAGAGGTGGAGGGAAGGATGCCTTGGGAGAAGGGTAATGTGAGCAAAGCCCAGAGTCAAGATGGGGCAAGGTGCATTCTGGGAGTTGTAAGTTAGCTACGCTCAACAGGTGTATGGATTTGAGAAAGAAGCAAAAGATAATTGTGGAGGTTCTTTGAGGACAGGTCAGGTGGTGAGGATTTCATTCCTCATGAAATAGGGAAATCATTGAAATCATAGGGGAGGAAGTAGCCAAATTAAATCTGTGCTCGATTGGAATCAAATTCTACCTGTGTCATAGTTCCCTATGGAGAAGGAAATGGCACCCCACTCCAGTACTCTTGCCTGGAAAATCCCACGGATGGAGGAGCCTGGTAGGCTACAATCCCGGGGGTCTCGAAGAGTTGGACACGACTGAAGCGACTTAGCAGCAGCAGCGGCAGCATAGTTCCCTAAATGATTTGCCTAGCTAGTTCCTTCCTAGGCATGAGGGAAGAGAAATTTAAGTCGCTGCCTGTATCCCGAATCAGGTGAGAAGTTAAAATTAGCAGTTATGTCTGTTTTGCTTCTGGGCGAACTGAAGGCCATGAGCAGCTAACTCAGTTACTGACACTCATACCCTCCCTTGGGGTTTATAGTCACATCTGGGCCACAGATACCCTCTCCTGTGTTTATCTAGCTGATGGATTTAAAAACTCATGTCCAGTGATCTTGGAGCTGGAGGGTGGTTTTTAAGGGAAGTGGGGTTTGAAAGGACAAGGAAGAAGAGAGTGCCTGGAAAAAATAAACAAATAAATGGCATTCAGGATGTTTTTAACCCTCCGCACCCCCGGTAGGATGAGAAAATCATTCTAGCCTTGCCAGTACTTTATGGCAGCTGTTTTAGCCAGACCCCAAATAGCAATCGCCTTGACCATAATTCCTGCATTCGCTTACTTGTGCATGACTTTTTATTACTCGTGGTCAGCTTTTAGACTTTGAAACTCTGTGGTATGAGAATAGCTTTAATATTTCAGGGTTTTTTAAATAAGTAAGTCGTAATTTAACTTCATTTTGAATGCTTCCCAATGGCCTGAGGATTGGTATCTTTATTACCTCAAAGGGATGTTTGAGGATAAAGTGAGATATACATGTAAAGGTTTTTCAATGTTTATGTGTAGGGAGGTGGTTGATATGTGTATGTGTGTGTTTCTTCTGTCTTTAGTAGTTTAGGCTTCAATGAAAAGCATTCTATGCAATAAACTGATTTCAATTGGTTTAGAAGCCCAAGCTGTCTCTGAATCAAACTGAAAAGATTTTTTTTTTCTTGTTTGATGTGGTAATAGGTTATGGTTAAAAGAAGCATAGCAAGGGATGTAGACAGGAATGTTTTGATGTCTTTGGGGAAAAAAAAAGAAAAGAATCATTTTCTCTTCATAAATCTTCCTATCTCCCAACTGGCAGAGTTGGAAGTTTTAAACTCTGGAATTTTTTTGTTTCAACAATAGCAATATGGCACCCTTGAGGGATGTCTTTAATATCACTGTGAAGAATATGCTAAAAGCAACATTTCAGATACAAAAATGGGGAAGAAATTCCATAACTCTGGCAGTGTTCAAGATGTAGTTCAGGCTCTTCCATTGCTGAAGTGTACTTAAGGCCATTTATACCAGCTTGAGAATGCAGTTAGAAAGACAAATAAGGGACTTCCTGGTGGTGAGGTGCCTAAGACTCCACCCTACCAATACAGAAGGCCTCGTTCCTGGTCAGGGAACTGGATCCCACATGCTGCGACTAAGATCTGCTACAGTCAAATACAAAATAAATGTTTTAAAAATATCT
Source organism: Odocoileus virginianus (assembly GCF_023699985.2). Lineage (NCBI taxonomy): Eukaryota > Metazoa > Chordata > Mammalia > Artiodactyla > Cervidae > Odocoileus > Odocoileus virginianus. Next base: position 31,756,791 of record NC_069707.1, on the reverse strand, counting down.
TTTAAAAAAGGCAAATGAGACAATAGGATGCAAATTATTCTAGTTAGGTACCAATATTTTTTTCTCTTAAAAAAATGACTGATATTCTTCTCTGATTATAAAAGTAACACATTTTCACTAGAACATTATAAAATATAAAGGTGAAAATGAGAATTGCTCACAACTTCCTTACCAGGCAGGGATAATTGCTTTGACCTTTGCATTTATTTCCTTTTAACTTTTTTTATTCATATGTACTTAACTCGTTAGCAAAGTTGGGATAAAGCCACACGTATATTTTTATGTAATGATTTCCCATTAATTATAATGTGAGCATGTTTCCACATCATTAAATAGACTTTGCAAAGATTTTAATGACTGTTTCACGTTCCATTTTATGGGTAGAAGTGTGAGGTCATATGTGTAGGAGTGAAGGCCATGGACCCTGGAGTCAGACTACCTGGGTTTGACTCCAGCGCTGCAGCTTGCCAGTTGAGTGCCCTTGGGCAAGTTACTTAACCTCTCAGTATCTCAATTTCCTCACCTCTGAAAAGGTATAAAAATAGTGGTACAAAGTTGATTGTTGTAAGGATTAAATGGGTTAATCTGTATTCATCAGAAAATTCCTGGCACAAGGTAAATATGATTGTCATTATAATAATAAATTAAGTAATCCACTATACATTATTATTAAAAAGCCATTATTATTAACTAGTAATAAAATAAACCATCATTTTCATTATTGCATGATTAAATGAATATAATGTTGGATGGGCTATTTCTCATTCTTGTCATTAAAACTTAAGCCACAATGAACATTCTTGTAACTCAGTCTTTTTCCACCTTCTGGTTATTTCCTTTGGATAACTTTTTTAGAAGTGGAAGTACAAGCCAGAAGCATTAAATAAATGACAAAATTGCATTCCAGAAAGACTGCAGAACTTTACCTTCTCACTTCCAGCCAAGGAGCTTCTCTGTTTCACCACACTGATGACAGTATTGAGAATTTCTATGTAAAACTTTTTGCACTAATAATGTCTTAATTTAAATTTGTCCTTCTGTGGCTACTATTCAGAATAATTTAAAATATTTTTTATTATATGTTATCCCCCTATAAGTTGTCTCTTTCCTTTTCCCATTCGCTTGTAAAAATTCTTGATATAAATATTTAAACTTGTGATCTGTCAGGTATTTGGCAACTGTTGTCCTCAAGTTTTCTTTAAAAATTTTGTTGAGGATATTTTTTGTGATCTATACATTTTTGTTTTTCAAAGGCAAAGTTGCTTACCTTTTATCTTTGTGGGTTTTTTTTTTTTTTTTTTGCCTTAGCTTTTGTACTTGGTAAGTCTAAAACTCAAGATCTCTGACCTATCTTTTCTTCTCGGCTAAACATTAAACATCTAGAATGTATATTGACGCTAATTTGAGGTGATGATTAATGTCATATAGTCTCCAAATAGCTAATCTTTTTTCACAGGATTATTTATTAAATAAAGCTTCCTTTTCTTTTTTAAAAAAATTCTATTATGGTTGACTTACAATATTAGTTTCATTGTACAACTTAGTGATTTGACACTACTTCCAGAGGTTATATACTATACAAGTATGTATGTTAGTTGCTTAGTCATGTCTGACTCTTTGCAATCCCATGGACTGTAGCCCACCAGGCTCCTCTGTCCATGGAATTCACCAGGCAAGAATACTGCAGTGGGTTGCCATGCCCTTCTCCAATAAACTGTACAAAGTTATTGTAAAATGTTGACTATATTTCCTGTGCTGTGCATTACATCCTTGTGACTTATTTAACTTGTTTATTTTGTACCTAGTAGTTTGTACCACTTAATCCCCTTCACTTATTTTGACCCTTCCTTCAACCCATCCCCTCTGGTAACTTCTAGTTTATCTGTATCTTGAGTCAGTTTCTGTTTTGTTGTATTCATTCATTTTATTTTTTAGATTCCACGTATAAATGAGGACAAAACACAGATTTGTCTTTCTCTGACTCATTTCACTAAACATATCACCCTCCAGGTCCACCCATCTTGTTGCAGATGGCAAAATTTTATTCTTTTTTATGGCTAAGTACTATTTCACTATTTACATATATATACATGTACTATCACATCTTCCATATTCATTCATCTGTTGATTGACACTTGGGTTGTTTCCAGTATTCTCACATAATGTTCTTTAGACGTTAATAGGTATTTCTTGAAAAAACAAGTTATGGTCATGTTGAAGTGGCATTCTCTACCCTTCTAGATACATCTTGCACTTTAGCTTATCAGAGCAGTTGACTTTAAGCATGTTAATATTTTTTAATACAGTATTCTCAAAACCTGTATGAGCATACAAAGCCACTCCCTCTTTTCTTTTTATAAAGAACACTTCCTAGTGGAGCACAGCATTTTAGGAAAGACCATCATCAGGATTGTAAACCATTTTTCTTTTACCAGGTAAATGACTAAAAATGTAGAATTGGATCCACTTGATTCAAATTATACCTCTCTGATTAATTACAAAAGGTGTGTTTGAAGAATGAATTGACTGGTTAGTTCTCTAACAGTTTATCATACCATATTAATTAATTACCATACCATATTAATTAACCCATGTACAGAGCAACTACAAACAATATGAGTCAAATTACAGGTGGTTTCATCTTTTGATGAAACTTAGACACTGCCCAAGTAAGTCTGTCTTCATGATCTTGAATTTCTCCTCTTTTACTCTTGTTTCCACTTAGCCTCTTTATCCCTTGCCAGTCCATATTGGATTAGTCACCATTGCCAAATTCTCCGTCTGTACTGTCACTCCTTGGCAGTCACTATTGCCAAATTCTCAGTCTGTATGTCTGCAGTGGGCAAGCTTCAGTTGAATAATTCATATTTATTGCGAAACACATTTTATGAATGATAATTTTTGTTCTTCAAATTTGTTTTCTCTGCTAACTGTACAGAGATGAAGGGGAGAGGTATTTGCATCCTATGTGAAAGTAATTTCAGCAGAACATTTGCTTATAAAATTTCTAGGCATGGTCTGCATAAGAACGTCCATGACTTCCGTCACATCTCACATCGGTTGAGGGTTCCCCAGGAGACTCTTCACCGTTCCTCAGAAGGTTCTGCTTTTGTAAAGTAGCTTGTAGTCTTCCTCAGAAGGTTCTGCTTTTGTAAGGCAGCTTGCAGTCTTCCTCGTGTCCTATTCTTTTTTTTTTCACAGCAGTAACTGGAGATGAAGCTCTGTGTTTACTCTGATGTAAATACTTAGGATGCTAAAATTCCAGATTTTAGAAAACTAGATTTTTTTAGTATATACCTTCTCAGTTACATTGCATTCAGGCGTGCTAAGTCACTTCAGTCAGGTCTGACTCTATATGACTCTGTGGATTGTGGCCTGCCAGGTTCCTCTGTCCATGGTACATTATGAGGCATTTAATCAGAGATGCCTGGTGATGTCAAGATAGGGACCTGGGAAAAAGGCAGATGAAATGGCTATCTCTTGGGAGGTAATAGTTGGCCAGCCTTGCCATTAACCAGCCTGGTTATTTAATTTCAAATAGTTGGGCGAGGATTGTGATTTATTAGATTTTAGAGGAAGGCCTAATGTAGAGGCCTCTGCATTGGAGGCCATCTAATGTAGTTGGCCATAGATGGGACCAGCCTAAGGGCTTTTTCTAAAGACTCTGCAACAATATACACATGTTGTTTTCAGGGTGAATAAAGTAGATGTTTTATAAATTAGATGCTACAGGAATACAATGGCTAAGATACATAGGATCCCTGCCTTGGGAAAGGTAGACAATAAATACATAAACAAGAGAAATAGCAGATAAAAATAAAACTGCTATGCAGAGGATTAAAAGAAGGTAATGTGATAGAGTAATAGATAGGCTCTTTAAATTGGATGGCCTGGGAAGTCCTTTCTGAACCCATGTCATTTAAACCAAGATCTGATGATTAAAAAGAAGAGCATGTGCAGACCTATAGGAAGAGTATACCACATGGAAGTCAATGAAGGTAATGGTCCTGTTAAGGCTAGAAGTTTGATCTGAGGATCAGAAAGAAAGCTAGAAAGTTAGGCAGGGACCAGACCATGAAGGTTATTGTAGGCTCAGGTAAGGTGTTGGTATTTTATTCTTGGTTTGGTGGGGAAACATTGGAAAGCTTCAATAAATTTGTGTTTTACAACTTGATCAGAATGAGTCTGAAAATAATCACTCCTACTTATGGTTTTTTCGAGGGACAAGTTTGGAGGCAAGTTTAGTAGCATAAGAACACTGACAAAATTATAGTTAATATATTCTGTAGATTCTGTACAGGTACCATGCTAGGCATTGTGTGCATCATTTAATTTAATCTTACATGTATTTTTAAAAAATATATGAGTGGCTGTCATCATCCAAAAAAATATAAAACTGATTAAAAATTTCTTAATCATAGTAGTTCTTGTCACCCAATTAAAAATACTGAAATTGTAGTTACACATAAAAAGTTTGGAGCAATTTCTTGACCTTAAAATGGCCTTTATATTTGAAAATACTGGGAGTGAATATGTTAGGTGGAGAAAAATATTCAGTCCTATGTGTGTGTGTGCTAAGTCTCTTTAGTCATGTCCAGCTCTTTGCAACCCCATGGACTGTATAGCCCTCTAGGCTCCTATGTCCACAGGATCCTCCAGGCAAGAATGCTGGAGTGGGCTGCCATGCTGGAGGGATCTTCCTGACCCAGAGATCAAACCTGCATCTCATGTCTTCTGCCTTGACAGGTGGGTTCTTTACCACTAGCACCCCCAGGGAAGCCCTGGTTCAGTCCTACTCAGCATCTATCAGGAATGGCTCCCAGGAGAGCAATGGAAATGCTCTCCCAGTTGAGCAAACAAGAAGTAATGGAGACAGGGTACTGTATAGATCCTGCCAACTCAACAAAGAAACTACAACTGATGAAAACCCAGATTCACAGGGAGTTTAGTAAAAATGTCATTCCAGTGCAAGCAAATGCCAACCTCTGATGTTAGAAGACCTTGTCTGAGAATAGTGGGGGACTAGGTTTTGGGAACTTTGGCAGCAACCAAACCCCAGACAAGTGCATTTTGAGTTGTTAACTGAGAAAGGTGGTTTGACTTAGGGTCAAGAGAACTGGAGTTAGATTTTAACTCTAGGAGGCAAAATAGAATAGAAGTGAAGAAGACCCCTAATCAACTATCCCTGGAGGACACTGTAGAGTGCCAACTAGATGCTAGAGTCAGGCACATAAAGAGGTCCAGAGTGGGAGAAATAGGACCAGAGCAGGTCAGGAAGGTCAACTGCACTCTCCAAGATAGAGCTGAGGGCCTCCTCAGGCTAAGTTGACCCTAGTGCCTTAGGCTTCATGACTCTGGCTTGTTGGTGATGAAGGTGTCTGGGACTTAAGTATTCTTTGGAGGAAAGGAAATACCCTTCTGATAAATTCTGTCGGCTCTAGGTTGGCATGAGTGATGTGCTGGAGCCAGCTTATACGTATTCAGCAGCATCATCAAGGTGGTACATTAAAATTAACTAAGGTGGAAAGATTTATACCATAGAAATCAGCAAATACTACAGTCAGCCTCTCCTCCCACCTCAAGAGCTGGTATTGCAGCTTACCACTGGTTGGCACAATTTACAGGTAACTGGATATGATATAGCAATGGTATCTGATTCCAGAGGATATAATATGTGAAAATTGCTCCCAGAAGTTTTGCGACAGCTTAATGATTATTTCTGGAGAAGGCAATGGCACCCCACTCCAGTCCTCTTGCCTGGAAAATCCCATGGGCGGAGGAGCCTGGTAGGCTGCAGTCCATGGGGTCACTAGGAGATGAACACAACTGAGCGACTTCACTTACACTTTTCACTTTCATGCATTGGAGAAGGCAGTGGCAGCCCACTCCAGTGTTCCTGCCTGGAGAATCCCAGGGATGGGGGAGCCTGGTGGGCTGCCATCTACGGGGCCGCACAGAGTCGGACACGACTGAAGCGACTTAGCAGCAGCATCAGCAGTGATGATTATTTTAGATGGCTGACACCACTAGGACAGTACAGCAGGATTGATAATCCACTCTATCATGAAAATAATATCAGAAATCTACTTTCATATTATCTCCCTTAAAATAAGCCATGGTGAAACTATGTTACAAGCATGAGAATCAGTCATGTCATCTCAACTGGAAATGGCATGGTGTTGACTGCAGCGTGCATCTGTGGCCAGGCAGTATTTTCAGGCTAACAGAAAGTCTGACTTTTTCAAATTCATGAGTACAAATTGATGTTATCAGGCTTCTTGCTTTTAAACTTTGAAAGCTGGTTTAACAAAAGACATAAAGAACTATATTATTATACAGCTGAATATTTCCACAAGATTGTAAAAGTGGTTTGACTGCTTTTCCGTTATCAACTCAAAGTTTAAGGTGAACTAGTTAACTTGACATTAAAGTGTTGTAAAGTCCGTGGTGACAGGTAGAATTTCCCAAGATGGTGTCCCACGTAAGGTGTTAATCTGATAGGTAATTAAAATTGAAACAGAGCTTCAACAGGCAATGTTGAAATAATTGAGTTCCGATAGTTACAGGTTTCCCTACCTCTTTTGAAGTATTTAAAACAAACTACTCAATTATATAAACCGTTCCTCTGACGGGATTTCCACTGAGTGGGGTCAGCTTTCTGGGAAAATTAGATTGAGTTCAAGAATTTTGAAAGCTGAACTTCAAGCTTGCTGGATTTCCATTGGGTTTCAGGTTTTCTTTCAAATGTTTTATTGCACATTGACTCAGCATTCTCAAGAAATCAAAATATAATAATAAGGGTAACAGGTATACTATGTAATGGACACCCATCTGGAATTCAATTTATTCTGAAAGAGCCTATCTTCTATGTGAAATGAAATATAAGGCATTACAATATCACTAAAGTTCTGGAAAATCTTTTGCTTGAATTATAAATTTTAATTATTTGAGTCTTTCTGTTTTTATTCTGTGAAATGTTTAAAAATTCCTCTCGATAACCAGGATGATTATTTGAAATTTGATAAGATTCATGTGTCTCCAGTCACTCATCTAATACTCAGAAAATTCTTTCTTTTCCTCTCCTCTTTATACCCTTCCATTTGCTCTTTTTTGAATGTCTACTGCTGAATGCACCCGTTCTGAAAGCCAAGGCAATCTCCTGTTCCATGCCTTCCTGCCCTTGATATGGATACCACAGCAGGCTTTCCTTCACCCAGATTCCTTTTCAGCCACAGTAACCATGAGAGCTTAACATCCGTTTTTACCTTTCTCTCTTCCTTTGGTCTTCGAGCCAGGTATGAGCTATAAATTGAGGTAGAATGTACAGCTGGGTCAATAAAGGGTGTGGGGGGGGGGATGAACTAGGTTTCCTATCATTTTTCACGAAGTTAAAAAACAGAGTTGGCAAAGAGGAAAAAAATAAAACAGGAAGCAGGATTGCACCTATAAATTAAATATTTTCACCCCAACCCTTTTTAGATAGCCCAGGGGGTATTGGGAGGGTGTGTGTTTTGGATGGGCTCAGCAAGCATTCCAACAGTAAATGGCTTCCTGTTCAGCATGTTCGAAGTCAAGCTGTCTTTTGGGGTTGGTTAAAAATATGTGTGAAATATGTACTTTCATTTCAAGCCAAGTCAAATGTTTTCAATCATCCCCCCTTACTTGCTTCTCCTCTCTTCCCATCCTGTCATTTCTTGCCCCCCAGACAGTAAAATATACCCCCAAATATGTTTTCTTTCCCAAAAGGAAGTTTAGTGATTAATTATGAGTTACATGTAAACATATATTATTGCCCTCGAAGGTATTCACCAAGAACCTGGCCAGTGTCATTCCTGGCTGGCATTTTTGAGTGTTAGATCTTGGTGAATAGAAGTTAGGGAAGCATGTGAAGAAACCAAGTATTTGGCTCAGGCACAACAAGGAACCAATGGATAATTGAGGGTGAGAAATGGTCTATAACTTTTTACCCCAGTGTGATGAACCTATAATTCCCAAATGTTTGTGTAATTTTCTATTTCTACCACATCAGTGACAAATATTATTTTGTACTGCATGTTCCTTGTGGATTTTTTTTTCTCATCAGCAAAGTCCAATTAGGCTTTGCAGCCTGAAAGGAAAATAAAATACCTGGTCCCATGGTACCTGGCAAGAAGTGCCACAGATGTACCCAGGAGGGAAAATATAGCCTTCTAGTGGAAGCCACAGAGTCCTTTCTGCAAAACACTACTCTGATGTTGATAGACTTTAAAAATATATGTCATGTGATCTAATTAGAGGACACGCTCAGATATTCAAATTCAACATCAGGCTGTCGAGGAACCATTTATATTTGGCATAGGCTACTGAGGCTACAGTGCTCTGTACAGAAAATGCAGGTAGTGGCTTTGTCTTCCCACTCCCCCAGGTGACTGAGCCTGTTTCAATTCAGGCATGTTCTTAGACAACTTTGTTTACTAATGGTGTTAGGTGCCAGAGTTTAACACTTTCCATATTTTAACATTTCTTTAGTGTAAGAGGTGATTAAAAAAAAAAACTAGTGTGAGTTACATGGCTTGTGTGGGGAAAAAAAAAATAGCCAACTTTTCCAAATTAATCTCTAAGGATAATTTATTCAAAGAATGTCTCTTGACATGTGCTTCCAGGTTTCTGGTGTTTGCTGTTTTCAGATCGGTTTAACTTAGCAAATACTTGTTAAATTGTTGACTGTACAAAGCTCAAGGCTAGGTGCTGTGTACAGGATGTTAATGACCTGGAAGTAAAAAGTTTAACATCCTTGATTATAAAAAAATCTCAGAAAGCTAGGAATATAAGGGAACTTCTTTAACATGATAAAGAGGCATTTATATTAAACAAAATCAAAACAACCACAGCTAACATTAGACTCAATGGTGAAAGACAAAAAGCTTCCCCATAAAATTCCTACTTTGACCACTGGTATTCAACATTGTTCTGGAAGTTCTAACCAGAGCAGTTAGACAAGAAAAAGAAATAAAAGTTTCAAAATCAGAAAGGAAGAAGTAAAACTATCTTTATTCACAGATAACATGATCCTATACATAGGAAATTCAAGAAACTACTAGAGCTAATAAATTCAGCAAAGTTACAACTGCTCCATTTTTTGGTCATAGTTCAGCACATAGAATCCTCACCAAGTAATCTAATTGCTTGTCATCAGATGAACATTTAATGTTTTAAAAAGTGAATATGGGAAAAACAAAGTGAATGTAGAAGTTCCCTTATTGTATGATGAAAAGTAATTTCATTTGCTACCTCAATATGCAGCTTAATGTGTGAAATCCTTGTAAGATTTTGGGGGGCAGAAGTTCAAATTTTGGTTAAATTCTAAATAGAACTTATACAAATTAAATTTAAAGTGGAAAACATATATGACTGGGCTTCCCTGGTAGCTCAGATGGTAAAGAACCCACTTGCAATGCGGGAGACCCAGGTTTGATCCCTGAGTTGGGAAGATCCCTTGGAAAAGGGAATGCAACCCACTCCAGTATTGCCTGGGAAATTCCATGTACAGAGGAGCCTGGCGGGCTACAGTCCATGGGGTAGCAAATAGTGGAACATGACTAAGTAGCTAACACTTCAATTCACATGTACAGCCATTAGCACACCAAACCTCTTTATGCCTTGGAAAAGGCTCGTTTCTTAGGCTGTCTCAGGAGAGCAGAAGTGTGTCTGACTCAGCGACCCCATGGACTGTAGCCCACCAGGCTCCTCCGTCCATGGGATTCTCCAGGCAAGAATACTGGAGTGGGTTGCCATTTCCTTCTCCGGGGGATCTTCCCAACACAGGGAACGAACCCATGTCTCCTGCATTGCAGGCGGAGTCTTTACCCTCTGAGCCACCAGAAGCTACTGGCTAAAGAGACAGAAAGAGAAGAGTGAGGACTACCTGCCAAGTAGAATCTAGAAGGAGGGACAGAGACAGGAGAGAGACTTCAAAGGAAAGTAAAGAAAGGAGGGGCAGAAAGATCCACAAGCAAAAGATACCATAGACTTTACATTGTTTTATGTTTGTTTGTTTTTTTTAATGGTAGCCGTGAGCCACTTCTGACTACTTAAATTAAAATTAATTAAAGAAACTTAAAAATTAAGTTCTGTAGTTGCATTAACCACATTCCAAGTGTTGCTTACCGTGTGCCACTCTGACTAGTGTATTGGAAAGCAAGGGTATAAGATATTTCTATCACCCCAGAAAGCTACTGAATAGCATCCTTATTTCCCTCAACAATATATAAAGATAAATTTTGTTTTCAAAAATGATCTCAAACTCAATTTTTAATGATCAAGTACTATTTATTTTATGGTACACAGCTGGGGATGGAGAGGGTGGGATGAATCGAAAGAGAGGCTCTGAGTTTTTTTTAAAAAAAAAAAACAATAGCCTTGTAGCAGAATTTTTGCATTCATCTTAAATTATTTATTTAGAATAAATTCTCAGAAAAAGTGCTTGGATCAAGTGTTATAAACATATTGAGGCTTTTGATATGCTGTGACCAAATCCAGAAAGCTTGTCTGTTCACATACCATAAACATAAGTGATAGGAGATTCATTTAATTTTGAAAGAAAAAGAGAATATTATCTGGAAAAAAATGAAAGAAAAAGAGCAGAAACCAAAGCAAACACAGCAGCAGTGTAACCGCCTCTGTGAAGAACAGAACTCCAGATTTGGGTGGGAGCAGCTGTCCAGAGGTAACCTGTGATACACCAGGAAAAATAATAATTAGCAAGTGGTCGTGAAGTACTGCCAGGTGGTAGGGACTGTTCAGTCATCTCGTAGGTTAACTGAATCCAGGATAGCACTGTGAGTTAGTATTGCTGCTATTGCCCTCCTGTAGGTAGGCAAAGCTGAGGCACTTGGAGTTCAGTGACTTGCTCCAGGTCATATACACTAGGCAGCAAAGCTCAGATTTAAATTCACCTGGGCTCATCCAGGGGCTTCCCAGGTGGCGCTCATGCAGAAGATGCCTGAGACAAGGATTCGATCCCTGGGTCAGGAAGATCCCCTGGAGGAGGGCATGGCAACCCACTCCAGTATCCTTGTCTGGAGAATCCCATGGACAGAGGCGCCTGGTGGGCTACAGTCCATAGGATTGCAGAGAGTTGGTTATGACTGAAGCAACTCAGCACGCATGCACCCATGGGTTCATCCAGACTGGTAAGGATTCAAGAGCCTATGCCATTAACCACTCTATTGCATGGTCTCTCAACCATTTAATTCAAGTCCCAGTGGAACCAAGTATTTCAGATTGAATTTTGTCTCTCAAAAATACATGTTGAAGTTTTAATCTCCAGTACTTCAGAATGTGACCTGATTTGAAAATGTTATCATCAGTTCAGTTCAGTTCATTTCAGTCACTCAGTCGTGTCCAACTCTTTGTGACCCCATGGACTGCAGCACACCAGGCCTCCCTCTCCATCACAAGTTCCCGGAGTTTACTCAAACCCATGTCCATTGAGTCGGTGAGGCCATCCAACCATCTCATCCTCTGTTGTCCCCTTCTGTTCCTGCCTTCAATCTTTCCCAGTGTCAGGGTCTTTTCAGATGAGTCAGCTCTTCGCATCAGGTGGCCAAAGTATTGGAGTTTCAGCTTCAACATTAGTCCTTCCAATGAACACCCAGGACTGATCTCCTTTAGGATGGACTGGTTGGATCTCCTTGCAGTGCAAGGGACTCTCAAGAGTCTTCTCCAACACCACAGCTCAAAAGCATCAATTCTTCTGTGCTCAGCTTTCTTTATAGTCCAACTCTCACATCCATACATGACCACTGGAAAAACAGCCTTGACTAGATGGACCTTTGTTGACAAAGTAATGTCTCTGCTCTTTAATATGCTGTCTAGATTGGTCATAACTTTTCTTCCAAGGAGTAAGCATCTTTTAATTTCATGGCTGCAGTCACCATCTGCAGTGATTTTGGAGTCCAGAAAAATAAAGTCAGCCACTGTTTCCACTGTTTCCCCATCTATTTGCCATGAAGTGATGGATAGATGTAGTTAATTAAGAGGAGGTCTTACTCAAAGTGAGTGGACTCCTAATGAGGTTTGACTGGTGTCTTTATAACAAGATGGCTATGATGACAGATGCAGGGAAAGGACCATGTGATGGTGAATACAGAGGTTGGAGTCATGCTGCCACTAACCAAGGAACACCAAAGATTGCCAGCAAACCACCAGAAGCGAGGAGAGAAGGAAGGAAAGATCCCCTGCAGGTTTTAGAGTAGCCCTGCCAAAACCGTCATGTTGGACTTCTAGCCTCCAGGACTCTGAGACAATACATTTCTGCTGTTTTAAGCCACCAGGTTTGTGGTATTCTGTTACAGTAGCCCTGGGAAACTAGTGCACCACGTAACTTAGAAAGACATTCCAGGTCTGTCCAGACACTCATTTAGCCCGTGAGCCTTCTCACCTAGCCATCATTTTGCTCCTGTCACATCAGTCAGATAACTTGGTACCCAGTCACGTGGGCTGAAGGCCAAGGACAATATCTTTGCCACTGAGACTGTATGTCTTGGAAATACCTAACAACATTCTGACTGACTCACAGTGAATAGCTTATTGAATTTGCCAATATTGTGTTCACTTTCTGGGAAGTTAATAATTGTATATTTTTGTTCCTCTTGGAAGGGCAGTGATTCATAGTCTGAACTATGCTGCTATCATGTGACAGCGTTTAGATGTGCCTACCTTGTAGGAAAAACTGTGAGGTTTAAACAAGTATTAATAATCCACAAATTTCTCCTTTTATCTTGATTTTCATTGCCATATTTAGTGATATTGTAGATTGTTGAATTTTGGAAAACCCAATACGCTGCTTGGCTTAAAAAAAGTAAACCAAATTTATGGTTTATCCCAAACTTTGCTTAAAAAATATTTTCACTAAATAACTGTTACATTGAATGAATTTGTAAAATATGATTTAAGACCAAATTTTTTCTTTTATAATATCATCTGAAGTTCAAATTAAGTTATGCTACAAAGTCTAGTGGGCTTCCCAGTTGGCCCTAGTGGTAAAAAAAAACTCACCTGCCAGTTCAGGAGACGTAAAGAGATGTGGGTTCAATCCTTGGGTCGGGAGGATCTCCTGGAGGAGGGCATGACAAGTATTCTTGCCTGAAGAATTCCATGGACAGAGGAGCCTGGCGAGCTACAGTCTATACAGTCACAGAGTTAGACATGACAAACGACTTAGCACACAGGCATGCACATATGCACAAGGTCTAGTAAATGGCATTTCAGGTTTCAAATCCAGGGCTGTTTGGATCGCAGTGTATTTCCATGCCTATTCTCTGTTGTTTTCCTGGAGCACAAATTTGAATTGCAGAAGATAGGGCCTTGAAAGGGGGAAAAGGAAGGTGTCTCACTGGGGAAAAGCGAGGAGAAGAGCATTAAGGACAAAGTTCTGGCATCTTCTAATTTTGTCTGGAGTCTTCCCTGGATCATCTAGATCTACTCTATTGTGGTAGCATGTATGGGACTCCTGAGCCCTTGAAATGAGATTAAGACAATCGAGATGTGCTAAAAGTACACAGGCTGCAGTCCATGGGGCTGCAAAGAGGTGGACACGACTGAGCAACTGAACTGAGCTGAGAACATGGCGTGCACTGGGTTTGAAGACAGTATGAGAAAAAGAATGCAAAATATCTCATAGTATTTTTACATTGATTACATGGTGAATGATAATATTTAGAAATATTGGATTAAATAAAATATAATATTAAAATGTATTCCACCTGTTTCTTTTTACTTTTTTTAATGTGGCTACCACAAGTTTGAAATTATATATATGACTCCCATTATGTTGTCATCAGACACCAGTTTAGATGTTCAGATAATCTGGATACCCTGAATAATATTAATTTAAATTAAAAAAATGGGATTTGCCCTTTTGAGGAAGACAAATAGTACTGCAATTCAAAACAAATACAATTTTTAAAGCACACAACATATTATTTTTATCTTCATGAAACCATTGTTCAAATTTTAAACTTGCTTTCTAAAAATCTGTAATTATGAGAGATGAAGGTTTTAGTCTTTGTGGTAGATTTGTATGCAAAACTGAACTTGATTTTCCTCTCCTTTTCTTTGAGCTGCTGGGAAGCTTTTTTTAGTAGGAAGTGGTATTTCTTTTCATACTCCTTAAATTTTCAATCACAAGACAACCTTGTGAGATGCTTCTGCCAATATAATGCGTCAGAATGTTGATGTGCTCATTCTAGGCTTAGACATAAACAGACCTTACACTCCCCTCCCTCCACCTCTTGGAATCCTACCTACCTTTCACATGAACAGACCTTGAGATAGCCTGCTAGAGGATGAGAGATCACTTACAGCAGAGATACATTGTCTCAGATGAGACCATCTCTGTTAGTTTTCTATGGCTAATATAACAAAGTACCACACGTTTAGTGGCTTACAATAACCCTAGTTTATCATTCAACAGTTCTGTAGCTCAGAAGTCCAACACAGGCCCCACTGGGCTAAAATCAGAATATCCCCAGGGCTGTGTTCCTTTCCAGGAGGTCTAGGGGGGAGTCCTTTTTCTCTAGTTTCTAGTGGCTGACTGCCTTCCTTGGCTTATGGCCACCTCCTTTATCTCCAAAGCCAACAACTGCTGATAAAGGTTTTCTCACTTCACATCACTATGACCTCCTCTTCTGACTCCCTCTTACACTTTTAAGGACTCTTATATTAGACCAACACAGATAGTCCAGGCTGTATATTGTCATCCTGATTACTTAACTTATATACAGAGTACATCATGTGAAATGCTGGGCTGGATGAAGCACAAGCTGGAATCAAGATTGCGGGGAAAGATATCATTAACCTCAGATATGCAGGTGACACCATCCTTACGGCAGAAAGCGAAGAGGAACTAAAGAACCTCTTGATGAAAGTGAGAGAAGAGAGTGAAAAAGTTGGCTTAAAACTCAACATTCAGAAAACTAAAGTCCTGGCATCCGGTCCCATCACTTCATGGCAAATAGATGGGGAAACAATGGAAACCGTGACAGACTTTATTTTCTTGGGCTCCAAAATGACTGCAGATGGTGACTTCAGCCATGAAATTAAAAGATGCTTGCTCCTTGGAAGAAAATCTATGACAAAACTAGACAGTTTATTAAAAAGCAGAGACATTACTTTTCTGACAAATGTCCGTATAGTCAAAGTTAGGGTTTTTCCAGTAATCATGTATGGTTGTGAGAGTTGGACCGTAACAAAATATGTGCATGCAAAGTTGCTTCAGTTTTGTCCAACTCTTTGTGACCCTATGGACTGTAACCAACCAGGCTTCTCTGTCCATGGGATTTTCCAGGTAAGAATACTGGAGCGGGTTGCCATTTCTTCCTCCAAGGGAATTGATGCTTTTGAACTGTGGTGTTGGAAAAGACTTTTCAAAGTCCCTTGGGCTGCAAGGAAATCAACCCTGAATATTCAGTGAAAGGTCTGATGCTGATGCTGAAGCTCCAATAATTTGCCCATCTGATGCAAAGAGCCGACTAATTGGAAAAGACCCTGATGCTGGGAAAGATTGAAGACAGGTGGACAAGGGGACGACAGAGGATAAGATGATTAGATAGTATCACTGGCTCAATGGACATGAGATTGAGCAAACTCTGGAAGATGGTGAAGGACAGGGAAGCCTGGCATCCTGCAGTCCATGGGATCACAGAGAGTTGGACATAACTGAGCGACTGAACTGAACTAAACTGAACTGAGATAATCCAGAGTGATCTCCTTATTTTATATTTTTTTTCTTTTTTTTTAATAGGCTAATTACTTTACATCATTACAGTAGTTTTTGTCATACATTGAAATGAATCAGCCATGGATTTACATGTATTCCCCATCCCAGTCCCCCCTCCCACCTCCCTCTCAGGAAACCAGATCTGAAAGAGACACGTGCACCCCAATGTTCATCGCAGCACTGTTTATAATAGCCAGGACATGGAAGCAACCCAGATGCCCATCAGCAGACGAATGGATGAGGAAGCTGTGGTACATATACACCATGGAATATTACTCAGCCATTAAAAAGAATTCATTTGAATCAGTTCTAATGAGATGGATGAAACTGGAGCCCATTATACAGAGCGAAGTAAGCCAGAAAGATAAAGACCATTACAGTATACTAACACATATATATGGACTTTAGAAAGATGGTAATGATAACCCTATATGCAAAACAGAAAAAGGACTCAGATATATAGAACAGACTTGTGGACTCTGGGAGAAGGCAAGGGTGGGATGTTTCAAGAGAACAGCATTGAAACATGTATATTATCTAGGGTGAAACAGATCACCAGCCCAGATTGGGTGTATGAGACAGGTTCTCAGGCCTGGTGCACTGATCTCCTTATTTTAAAATGAACTGATTAGCCTTAGGGCTTCCCAGGTGGTGCTAGTGATAAAGAACCTGCTTGCCAATGCAGGAGACATAAAAGATGCGGGTTCAGTCCTTGGGTTGGGAAGATCCCCTGTAAAAGGAAATGGCAACCCACTCCAGTATTCTTACCTGGAGAATCCCATGGACAGAAGAGCCTCGCAGGCTACAATCCATGGGATCGCAAAGAGTCAGACATGACTGAAGTGACTGAGCAGGCACGCAGGATTAACCTTTATTCCATCTGCAATCTTAAATCCCCTCTTGCCATATAAAGTAGTGTATTCTCAGAATATAGGGATTAGGATATGGCTGTCTTTGTGAATTCTGCCCATCACACCATCCTTGGCCAGCCAGTACCTAACTAACCTCAGAAGGTTATTGGAGATGCATAAGTGAGCCTGGCTGAGATCAGAACTGCCCAGCTGAGCCCAGTCCAAAGAGCTGACCTACAGAATGATGAAGTCCTTAAAGGTTTGTTGAACACCTTATCAAAAGTTGGGTGGTTTGTTGTGAAACAAAAGAAAACTGAGAGTCTTTGAAAAGGTCCAACAAATGCTAACTGACTTATGTTTCTGTAAATTACTGCAAAATCTAGTTTCTGAAAAAGTCCTAATAATTTCAGGCACTCCATTTTTACTTAATGATTTCATTAATATTTTTCTTTCTTTTTTTTTTACAAGGTAATGGTAATATGGTTAGATCATACTCTGTCTGCTGAAGATGAATTTTTAGCAGTAGAAGTCATATTTACCCACCCTTCCCTACCAACATTCTCAACTTTGCTCTTAGAAAATAACTTTTAGCAAGAGGGAGACTTAATATCCAAGTTCTTGCCATTTGAGATAATAGTAACTGTAGCCTGGGCCAAGTTTCCATTATCGAATAAAAAATATTTTTTAACAACCTCTCCAGCTGTTTAATTATACTTTTAGTTCTCTTTTAAGTGGATTTAATATGTAGGAAGTTACTTTGGGTTTGCACTCTGGTGCAGATTACATGGTCAACTTTTGGAGGAATCAGATGGTCAAGGGAAGGCTTTGATACGCCTCATGATGCAAATTTTCTGTTTCAACTGTGAAACAGAAAGGGAAAAAAAGTCAAAATGGCTTTTTGTTAGAAATCACATTTTATTCTGCTGCATAAGTTCTCAACAAAACTGGGACTTTTAAAACAAGTTTCAAATGGAAAATATGAGCTGAGCAAAATAATGTCTACTTGAGGCACATGAAGTTTTCACCTTGTAATATTTCTGCTTTATAATGTTTAATCCAGAATTTCAAGATTTCCATGTCAAGGGTTAGTAGCAAATTATGAAAATGCTGGATCAGGATAATCAGTTTGGTGGCAGTCTCCTAAAATAGAACCCATCTGCCTATGACAGCCTGATGCTGTAAAAATTCCCCTAGATGTGTGTGTGTGTATGTGTGTGTATCAGTGGTAAGAGGTTTTTCATTACCAGTAAAAATTATTATTTATGTATTTATTTTTAAATTTTATTTTTATAATTATTTATTTAATTTTGGCTGCTTTGGGTATTCACTGCTGAGTAAACTTTCTCTAGTTGTGGTGAGCAGGGGCTATTCTCTCCTTGCAGTACACGGGCTTCACATTGTAGTGACTTACGGCAGAGCATGGGCTCTAGGGTATACGGGCTTCAGTGGTTGTGGTGCACCGGCTTAGTTGCCCCAAGGTATGTGGAATCTTCCTGGACCAGAGGTCAAACCCTTGTCCTCTGCATTGGAAGGCTGATTCTTAACCACTGGACCACCAGGAAGTCCCCCAGCAAAATTTATTACTAAAGGTCCTGAGGCTGGAAAGTCATAAACAAAGATAATCACTTACCAGCCTAATAAAAATTCACACATGCAAAACTCTAGGAAACTCTAAGACACCTGCTAATGGTTCCCAGTATAACAGATCAGGGAAATATATTTAAGGATAAATAAATAAGTTGCATCATTGCAAATTTCTTGGTTTTTGTTTGTTTTGCTTTTTTGCTTAGAGCATTTTAAACTTTGTCACTGTGAAATCTTCACCTGAGAAGGATATGAAAGAGTTTTAATTTTTTTCTATTTTTTCACATAAAAAATAGAATGGATTTGGAGTGACCTATGAAATTCTGAGATTCTTTATATATTGGGCTAAATTCAGAGGTATCTATGTTTCTTCCTTTCACTATTATTATACTTCTGTTGGAAATCACATAACCAGCTATTTGCCTCAGGAAGATGTCACAATGTCTTTTGAGTTACAAATTGGATATGGACTTCATATTTTCTGATGTGGCTAATCATATTCTCAGTGGAAAATTGCATAGCTTTTCCTGCAACAGTAGAAATGGCTTTGCTGCCCACCAGCAACGAAGACATGAAGCATTTCACTTGGACAATTGTTTGGGACCCCAGGGAGCTCTAAACAAAACTGTGCTGGTGATGATGCTGCCCAACTCTGCCTGTTGATATTAACTGGGACTAAACAGAGCAACTAACATATCTGCACACGTGTGTGATGTGTGTGTATGTGTACAGATGTGGACTCACAGGGCTATTGGGAAATGAGCTGAGGAGAGACATGTTTCCCTACTTATAGAAAAAGGTAATGTGCTTAGTACGGCTTTGTAAAGTCTTTACCTCACACATTAAGACAATATTGATTCAATTCAATAAGCCTGATAAGTGCAAATATTTAGTATTAAAGATAAATAGAGATGAGAGGAGGAAACATATTTATTAAGCCCTTACTATATACACACCTTCATTACCCTCCTTGCATTTAGAGGTAGTAGTAATAGGTATAATGGGCCTCCTGTGTGACTCAGTGGTAGATTCTGCCTGCCAATGCAGGAGATGCAGGAGATGCAGGTTCAATCCCTGAGTTGGGAAGATCCCCTGGAGGAGGAACTAGCAACCCACTCCAGTATTCTTGCCAGGATAATCCTATGGACAGAGGAGCCTGGTGGGCTACAGTCTCTAGGGTCTCAAAGAGGTGGGCACAACTGAGCAGCTGGACATGCACACACATGCACACACAACAATAGGTATTACATTTTCAGCTTATGGATTAGGAAACAGTTTAGGGAGATCAAACCTCTTTATATGTCAAAGCCAGCATTAAAGCCCAAGTGTGATTCCAAATGTCCTGTGACCACGACACTAAGATGTCCCAGTAGGATGTTCACCCAGTAGGAGTTCATGGTCTAGTCCGTTGTTATGTTCATGGACATTTACTGACACTCTGTTGATTATGACGAAGGTGAATTTTACACATTTGTCAGAAAGGATTAAATAAATGAGGTTTTAAAAGTATCTTTGTGGAATTTATAGTCATAGGCACATTTACATAAAAGAGACTCCTAATTGTGTTTTTAAAGTTCTACACTTCTTCCTTGTGATGTTTAATAAGGACTGAAATAGAGAAAAGTAGCACTTGAGGTTCCTGTTTAATGATTCTGTGTAAAGAATCTTATTAGTGTCTATGTATTTGCTATAACTTAGTTTTTTGATATATTTCTTACAAGAAAGAATTGGAACAGCCTTTAAGGGGAAGACCATGGATGCCATATTTAAAGTGTCTATGCCTTATTTTGAAAAATACTTGACCTACATATATCTTATATATAATTCTTTTAACAACTGTATGTTAGGCATTAATTTTCAACTATAAAAAAAGAGGATCTTAAAGCTGTAGAGGTTAAGTCACTTAAGCATTGGCACCAGGCTTTAAACCAGTCTTACTGTAAAACCAGACTATTTCTAGCTAGGACACATTGCCTTCTCAAATACAGACTTGAGTAACAGGTATCACGGAGGCTATTCAGGATGATCGCTCCATTAATTTGAACTAGAAAAGTCAGGAAATGAATGACAGAATGAGAATAACAAGATATTTTTTTAAATCACTGAGTCAGAATAGCAGCAGGGAGAATTCAGAGGTCAAAAAGAGTTTCAAGTGGTAATCTGTTAGCTCTATCAAGAGTAGCTATGAGAATGACATCACCAGGGAAAAAAAGAGTAAATATTTTGGCAGACCGTTAATCTACTTCAATTAGCAGATCTGAAACAAAGCATCATTGATAATCCTCCATTTCCTTTTTCCTGGCTGCAGTGCTGGAAAGAGCTACATGAACATACCACTGAGATTGTTTTGCAAGACTTGGTGACCTACAGCTGGTCCACAGCTAATTGCTGGAGCCTCACTGGAGATGTAAATACTGTAGTTTCGGGACACGTACCTGAAGAGCACAAACCTCTATGTAATGGATCAGAGAGCAGCAGTTCATTTCTCGATGCCTTTTTCACATATGCACCATCTGTATCCTGAATAATAATGACATGCATGGAAAATGTGTTTAACGGTGGAGAAACAGAAATGATAGTGGTTTTTGAGCTCTTAGTTTTGTGTCAAGAAAATGAATTCCAATCCTGTCTGTCCCGTTTGTTAGCTGCATCTGTTTTTCTATCAGTACAATGCATGTAACGCTCTTGGGACAGTTATTGTGTAAGTTAAATAAATGGATGTGTGTAAAAACACTTGGCGCGGTGCCTAGAACAGAGTAAGACATCAAACAATAGCTGCTGTTATTCTGTAGGATATAGTGTTCTGCTACCTGACTCTTCTGAAAAGGAAACTAATACCCAAATTTGTCTCATGTGAGTTTTAGTCTCATGGGATCAGCTATGAAGGCTACTAGCAGAGCTCAATGGGAGAAAACCCCGTGTCTGACTTGTGGCTACAGAAGGCTAGTACTTACATTGGGGTTGTGTCTTTGGTCCCTGTTAGTCTGGCCAACCTGGTCCTTTACCAGCATGAAGCTGCTTCCTCCCAAGGTTTCCACTTGCAGAACCAAGAAGACCCTGGGGGCCAACAACTAGTTGTTTATTTATTTATTTATTTATTTATTTATTTATTTATTTCCATTTATTTTTATTAGTTGGAGGCTAATTACTTTACATCATTACAGTAGTTTTTGTCATACATTGAAATGAATTAGCCATGGATTTACATGTATTCTCCATCCCGGTCCCCCCTCCCACCTCCCTCTCCACCCGATCCCTCTGGGTCTTCCCAGTGCACCAGGTTTTAAAATAAAAAATAATAGCTTGAGGCTTTTGCTTCAGCTCTCTTTCTGAAATGACTCTTGACAGGAACCGGGAATAGTTCCTGTCAATGTAGTCTCTCTCTGTCACGACCAAACGGGATGTAGGAGATTGAGTGGAATTTTCTGGGTTCTTTGTATACCTAGGAATGAAATGTCTGTCATTTAGTTAAAATAAGTTATTGGTTTTTAAATCAAATTAAAATATTGAGCCAAACAAGCAGGTACTGTACTTGAATTCTCTCTTATTTGTAAGAACCGTTTTTCACTATTTCATGAGTAGTGGGGGAAAACAAGGGGTTATAAATAACAAAAACATGTTTTGGGCTTCATGAAACCCATAGAGGCAATTATAGGACAGTCTGGAAAAAAGTTGAAATGACCATTATTTCTCAGGGGAAAAAAAAAATCTTTCTTGCCTTATCAAATAAGCAAGCTGACAATATTCTTTGAAAACAATTTTAGAATATTTACTTCCTTCTTTCACTGGAGGCCTGTGCTGAACTCAGATCATTTCTTCTAGAGTCCTGTACTTTCTCTCCTTCCTGTGAATAAGAGTGGTAATTGTCTTCAGCATCACTTCAGGGCTTAGACTTGAAAAAAGTCTTAAGAGCAAGACAGGTGATTGGTTTTGCTCAAGGGATCTAGAGAAAGCTGGACACATATTCAATAGAATAGTAGACTAATTACAGATAGCTGTAGCAGATCAAGTGTTGACTTCTTCCAGTGATTAAGAGATGACACAATTTGGGGTTACTATGTTGTTGCTTCAGGACTTGCCATATTTAAATATCCATGGCCTGGGAGTAAATGGGCAATGATCACTCTAGTCTCTTGTTTAGATTACCTCCAAAGCTCCATTTGTTTCAGAAATATCAGAAATAATCCAGAAACTCCCAGAGTCTTAGCCTGAGAATCTGAATTTCCTTGCTCTGCTTCTTGTCCAGTTCCTATGATTCTATATCTCTCTTCTAACCTTGGGCTTCGCATGCTAAACTCATAACAAATAACTGTCTCTGTACTCTCTCAGAAATGTGCCTCTCTGCCTTTGAATTCCATATGCCTTTTGTCTTGAATGGCCTCACTCCCTTTGTTTCCTAAAATAAGTGATAAATTATCATTTAAAACATGCTGCTGGTGGTTGTTGCTTTAGTCGCTAAGTCATGTCTGACTCTTGTGACCCCATGGACAGAGGAGCCTAGCAGGCTACAGTCCATGGGATTCTCCAGGCAGGAATACTGGAGTGGGTTGCCATTTCCTTCTCTGAGTTCCAAGAATTGAACTCAGGTCTCCTGCATCGTAGGCAGATTCTTTACCAACTGAGCTACAAGAGAAGCCTCTTAAAACATGCTACTCAGCCCCAAATCTGAATTATGTGTACTTTCTATGTTATTTCAAAGTTTCCTTTATTTATCTCAATCTTTATATTTATTACATTATAATCTACTGCTTCATTATTTGCATTTACCTCCAAACCAATGACTTTGATTTAATTGGTGTTAGGTGGGTTCCAAACTGGCAAAGGAGTATGTCAAGGCTGTATATTGTCACCCTGCTTATTTAACTTATATGCAGAGTACATCATGAGAAACGCTGGGCTGGAAGAAGCACAAGCTGGAATCAAGACTGCAGGGAGAAATATCAACAACCTCAGATATACAGATGATACCACCCTTATGGCAGAAAGCGAAGAAAACTAAAGAGCTTCTTGATGAAAGTGAAAGAGGAGAGTGAAAAAATTGGCTTAAAACTCAGCATTCAGAAAATTAAGATCGTGGCACCTCGTCCCATCACTTCATGGCAAATAGATGGGCAAACAATGGAAACAGTGAGAGACTTCATTTTGGGGGGCTCCAAAATGACTGCAGATGGTGACTGCAGCCATAAAATGAAAAGATGCTTGCTCCTTGGAAGAAGAGTTATGACCAACCTAGACAGCATTTTAAAAAGCAGAGACATTACTTTGCCAACAAAGATCCATCTAGTAAAAGCTATGGTTTTTCCAGTAGTCATGTATGAATGTGAGAGTTGGATTATAAAGAAAGCTGAGTGCCAAAGAATTGATTCTTTTGAACTGTGGTGTTGGAGAAGACTCTTGAGAGTCCCTTGGACTGCAAGGAGATCCAACCAGTCCATCCTAAAGGAAACCAGTCATGAATATTCATTGGAAGGACTGATGCTGAAGCTGAAGCTCCGTAACTTTGGCCACCTGATGCGAAGAGCTTACTCACTGGGAAAGACCCTGATGCTGGGAACGATTGAAGGCAGGAGGAGAAGGGGATGACAGAGGATGAGATGGTTGGATGGCATCATTGACTCAGTGGACATGAGTTTGAGTAAACTCCGGGAGTTGGTGATGGACAGGGAGGCCTGGCGTGCTGCAGTCCATGGGCTCGCAAAGAGTTGGACACAGACTGAGTGACTGAACTGACTGAACTGAAGTGAGGTGGGAGCTTCTCTTCAGTGGTCTGTTTTAAAAGCTGCCTGGTGATTTGGTTCACAGTGAGAATTAAGACACAATGGATCAGAGTGAAAATTAAGATAGGGCAGTTGACTAGTTTGTCATCATACTCCATCCTAGTTCAGTGCTGGAAACATAATAAATACTCAAGAAATATCTGTGGATTAAATGTCACTGTATCCCCAGTGCTTGGTCCAGGATAAAACATTAATGAATACGTTAAATTCTGCACAAACTAGTAAACCACGGTCTTTGCATTTTAAAAAGTGATAGATAGGGATGAGGGAAATTAGAAAAGTACACCAAGAATTCTGATATAATCACTCATACAATCAGTGGTAAAAATATTTACAGTGGTTGTAGTGCTTTCTTATGGAGAAACTCTTTTGTAGTGGGGATCTTTCTTCTTTCTGAATGCACAAATTTTCCAAGTGGTTTGGCAGATGTCCAGTTAAAGGAAGCTTTGAGCAAAGTCTGTTCAAATTCTTCAGAAAACTGCTAAATCTTCTGAGGTCATTCCAGACCATTTGCCTTTCTCTGTTATGCACTAAGGCAGGAAATGTTTTCCTCTGCTTTGAAATGAGCAATTCTAGGGGCAAGTAAAGAATGCACGCCCTGAAACATGCTATCAGCCCCCTCCAGCTGTTTACCATGGTCTTTTTCATTCTTAACAAGGGCATCAAGTTCTTTTGGATACTAGTTATGGTTTTATATATAAGACAGAATAAACATTTCCTGGAGGGCTTCAGAAGGTTACTACTCTTAGATCTTATCTTGCATTTTCTTTCAATCAAAAGAGGAAAAAATAAGATTTAATTTGAAAGATGACTACCATTTATAAGGTTATGTGGTAGTCAGTCAGCTGGTACATTTCTTTCCCTTTTCTTTTGTATAAGCCCGAAAACAGTACAACCCCTCAGCCTGACTTTCTCCATCTTGAATTACTTAATTTTTTATACTTGTAAGTGGTCATGGCCGCTACCCAAGGTCATCTGAGAACAATAGTACCTGAGTCACTGACATTCTTAAGGTCTTATTTGGAAGACGCTGTTTGGAACTGCTGTAGTCTGACCTGAGTCATCCCACACTGGGCCAGGGAGGTTGAAGAATTGGACTTTTCCCAAAAGAACACTTGTTATTGTAGTGAATCTCCAAAAAGAGACATGGAGAGCTAGGAGAACGTGCAATTTACTGTTGTTCAGGGACAGACCATGACCTTTTAGTCAGGATAGGCTTAGACTGGATATTTTGTACAAAGTAAATTAGCTTCTGGTGGAATTCCCCAGAGAGACCACCTTGGAGGAAGATATGAAGATTTAGTGAGAAGACCATGAGATCTGGAGTCAGATAGACTTAGATTTAAATCCTGTCTCAACCTGTCTTGGTATACTGTCTCTTAACACGTACTATGTGAATTAGGTAAGATGCTTAACCTCTTTGAGGCTTAGGTTTCTCCTCTGTAAAATATCATAACCTACTAAGTGTTAATTGTTCAGGCCTGTTGAACTCTTTTTGAGACCACATGTACTGTAGCCCATTAGGCTCCTCTGTCCATGATAACCTCCTAAAGAAATACAACATTACTGAATTTGTCAGATGCACATTTTATTTTAAAATATAGTTAAAGCTATGTTATATGCTGTGTAAACAGAAACAGAGTTCATGTCCTCCTACTATTCATATTAATATAAAGAAACATATAGGACAGCAGACACTTGAAGAATGTAGAGCAGAGAAGCATAATGGAAAAAGCATTGAATTTGAAATTCGAAGACCTGGTTCCTAGTCTCATGAGGCTCACTTAAAAGTAGAAATAGTATCTGCTTGGATATTTTTGTTTAGAAAATCGAATGCTATAGTGTTTACCTTGATAGATCTACCTTGAAAAGCACCATAACTACATTAATTAATAAGCGCAGGTTTCACTTCTTCTCCTGCTAACCAAACCCAAAGTATTTAAAGAATGAGGAATGGTACACAGTTGGGGAAGGGGTATTTCAGAAGCCAGAGAGGAAGATGGTAAGTTCAGTTACAATATGCAGCTGAGAGCATAATCTATGCATTTTCTGAACTGCCCCTTAGAAGCAGGGCTAATGTAGGCGGCCCAGGTGTTTGTTCAGTGGTGTGATTTGATGGCGCTGAGACAGAGACCTGCCTGGAAATACAGTAGTCCTTCATAAACTGGGTGATGTGTTTGTGAAAAAGACCATGGTGTGTGAAACTATGGAGGGCAAGACTGAGGACTTAAGGAAAATAGAGGTTCGTGGAAAGAGCAATAAAAATGATGTATATGTGTTTTTATTTAAACATCACAGTTCATAAATGTTCTCAAAGGTATCCACTGCTAAAACAAGCTAAATTCACTGGTGTTAAAATGTTGCCTCAAAAAGTAATCATTTTCCTGACTGTCCCTCTGAATTGTTCTGGAAAACCTCCCAAAACAGATTTTTCCATGAGTCATATGTTTTGCAAGCTAGTTTTAAAACTTTTGGACCCCACTGACTTGAGATTTAACATTTTTTTGCACTTATCATTTGGTTAATTTCCTCAAGTATTAGAAAAATGTTTGTGCAACCTCGCTGCCCAGGCCTGGTCTTCAGCCTGCGTACCTAAGAGGTGGAGTCCAATCAGCTGGCCCATTTGTGCTCTGTTCCTCCAGCCTTTGGGGGCAGGAAGGGAAGCAGGATGGCTTCAGGGGTCTTGTTTAAAAGGACTGAAGTACACAAAATATAGGTAACAATATTGCAGATTTTAATTTGTCATGAAAACATAAAACTGCTTATTATTGTAGTTTGAAGCCCATATATATAAATAGTCACTCATTTGGGTGATTCTTAGGAATTGGTATGGTATGTTATTGTGAATAGATAAAACACTGAGTTTCTCATTTATAAGCACTCATTTGAAGTTAGTTCATCAAACATGCAAATAAGTTGCCTATAAGTTCAGAGAAACATTGTGAGGGTAGTGGGTATACAGAGAAGGTCTGGGGACCTGGATGATGATCCCAAGGAGTACACAGTGGGAGACCCTCATGGTGGTATGAATATGATGAAGGGTTGAATGGCGGATGGAGACACAAACAAAATTAATGGCAGAAGACCACTGATTTGTCCTCTCTTATTTTTGCCTAGAACTGACCCTGCTTAGCATGAAGGCCTCAGCATTGCTGCTTTTGCCATGGTGAAGAGTTTTAGTTGAAAATAGTAGAGTTTAGTCAATTATTGTGGCAACAGCTGACAGACTTCCTATACCTCCTGTCAATTCTAATCTTCGTATATGTGAAGAAAAGACTAAGAGTAGAAATGCAGACTTTATGTGTAAATACTTGACTTACTGTGTTCTTTTGCTCACCCTTTAGAGTTTCTGTGTTTCCTAATGTATCTTTTGCCCACTTAAAATCAAAGAACAAGTCATGGTAGTTACATTTTATTATATATCTGTACACGTCCACAGAGGGTACAACACCAAGAGTGAGCTGAAATCTAAATTATGGTCTTTGGTGATAATTATGTCAACATAGGTTTATCAGTGGCAATAAATGCACCACTCTGATGGGGGATGATGATAGTGGCGGAGGGGGGTGCCCAGCACTGTGCACGTGTGGAGTCAGGGGTAAAGGAGAAATTTCTTTACCTTCTACTAAGATTTACTGTGACTCTAAAACAGCTCTAAAAAATAAAGTCTCAATAAAAACGAAATAAAGCACAAGAAACTAGATGAGAAGTGAGAGCCAAGGCCTGAGAGAGATGGGAAAATTCAGACTTGGTTTTGGAGAGTCGGGCACAAGTATCAAGTAAGAGCTCAGTGAGAGGTCAAATCTGAGATGGACCGTGAAGGCGGGATGAGATTTTTGAGAAGACTTACCTTGATGTGGGAACAGCATGCACAGAGGCACTGAAGTGTGCTAACAAGCTCAGGTTACATAAGTGGTGTTGTGTGGAGTGGCTGGATTGCAGAGATGAAGGTGCCTGATTGGTGGTAGCCACTGTCATGCTGATGTTTCTTCCTGAACTTAGAGGAAAAGTTGAACTGGACAACATGTTAACTGGAAATTCTTTCCATATTACTAACATGAGACATGGGAGATCTAGAAAAGAATAATGTAAAAATTAATCAAAATAAACCTTCTAACATTCCTATTTAAAACTGCTCTTTGATTTCAGACCTCCTTTGCTTTGTGAAGTATCATTTTCCATGTTAGCTAAATTATACCTTAAAAGTATTTTAGTGGCTGTTTTCCCATTTCATTATAATATTAGTCTTTTTTTTTTTAAAAAAAAAGGCAGAATCATAAAGTTAAAAGAACATAATATTTGAAGAATCTGTGAATTTATAAGCTTCTCTTTGTCTAGTTCTAAATTGGAAAAGAAATGTTTGTCCAGCCAAACTGTAGGAAGAAACCTGGAAATAGCAACCCAGCTATACCTTCAGATTTCAGCAATTCAGCCCCTGGAGCTGCCTTTGCTTGACTCCTCGTGAATCGTCAGAGGACACGGAGAGATACTGCTCGTTACCAGAGCTACTACGGTATCTGCTCAGCAACTCTCAGACTGTTTCTAGTTAGATAATCTGGAATATATGTGGAATTATCTTTTTCAAACTCATTATGTTCTAGGTTTTGTTTGTCTTGTCCACTTTCTTTCATAATAACTTTAGGTATCTACTAGGAGAACATTGTATTTGAAAAGAAGCATTTAAGATTGGGAAGTGGTATCCTTACAGTTCTTTTCTAAGAAAACTATATTTTGTGAAACTGGAGATTTTATTTTATTTTATTTATTTTTAAAGTGTTTATTTATTTTTTTTTCCATTTATTTTTATTAGTTGGAGGCTAATTACTTTACAACATTGCAGTGGTTTTTGTCATACATTGAAATGAATTAGCCATGGATTTACATGTATTCCCCATCCCGGTCCCCCCCCTCCTACCTCCCTCTCCACCCGATCCCTCTGGGTCTTCCCAGTGCACCAGGCCCGAGCACTTGTCTCATGCACCCAACCTGGGCTGGTGATCTGTTTCACCCTAGATAGTATACATGTTTCAATGCTGTTCTCTTGAAACATCCCACCCTCGCCTTCTCCCACAGAGTCCACAAGTCTGTTCTATACATCTGTGTCTCTTTTTCTGTTTTGCATATAGGGTTATTGTTACCATCTTTCCAAATTCCATATATATGTGTTAGTATACTGTAATGGTCTTTATCTTTCTGGCTTACTTCACTCTGTATAATGGGCTCCAGTTTCATCCATCTCATTAGAACTGATTCAAATGAATTCTTTTTAATGGCTGAGTAATATTCCATGGTGTATATGTACCACAGCTTCCTCATCCATTCTTCTGCTGATGGGCATCTGGGTTGCTTCCATGTCCTGGCTATTATAAACAGTGCTGCGATGAACATTGGGGTGCACGTGTCTCTTTCAGATCTGGTTTCCTCGGTGAAACTGGAGATTTTAAAAAGCTAGTAAGCATCAATAAAATCTCATTATAGTCTTTAGAAGAGAACCAAACCAATCATGATTTGTTCACACTTGACCTTTGATAGTGGTCCCTCTTAACATCTTTAATCATATAGGTCATTTGATCCAAAGTGCCGATTGCATTCTATTCTTTGTGGATAACCTGGGTAAATTTAAATGGATCCTATAATTATTTGCCTTTGTCACCAGCCATGATTCCAGGAGTGTAAGGAAGTGTGTGTATACAGTGCCTGTCACAAAGAAGTCCCTCAAAAATTATGCTTTTGTTTAATTAATGCAGATGATTTTAGTATTATAATAGGCAAAATGTAAGTAGAAGGTATAATTGAGCTCTAAGTACTTATGCATTAGATTTAATGTTAAATAGAAAAAACTGGTATCTTTGCTTCTTAGGTCTTTTTTTTTTAATTTTTTGGTTCTTAGGTCTATAAGTTTCAAAGCATTCAGAACTTTGAATGCTGAATATGATTATTTCTATCCATACATGGATATCTAAAAATTCATTAACAGCAAGAGATTTGGAAATAAGCTTGACAAGAGAAAGATACTTGGGTCCTGGGTCTACAGTCTACATTTTCAGTTTTCTCCCTTCACAGTATTACAAACATGAATTGTCAAATGTTATATATTTTTATATTGTGTTTGATGTAAGGTTGACAAGAACCATATACATCTAACATTCAGTGTGAGTTTATAAAAAATAAAAATCTGATTGTTAATTAATAATAGAAGAGCACAACAGGTTTATTTCTTTAATGACCTATTTATTAGATAGCCTCCTCATTTTTTTGATTTAATGTTATTTAAAGTTATTTGTGGGTGTTATTTAAAGTTATGTTATTTATTTATTTAAATGTTATTTAATGTTATTTAAAGTTATTTGTGGGTGTCAACTTTTCAGATACTGTGCACAACTCTATGTCAAATCAGAAGCATTCTAGAGGAAAAAATATATTAAAATGCATGATTTAGCTACTTTAGCTTTTAAGAACTTGAGAGACAGTTCAGGAAACATTGGCAATACTATAGACAAATTCAACACTGTTGAATATCCATTGACCTAGACAATAAAGTGATTTAAAGGTGACCAAAATTGATACCTTATGCTATTTGATAACATGGCTTTGGACAACCCTAATGATTTTATTAAAGGTTATATCATGATTGAACTTTGTAACATGGTCAAGTGTTTATATTTTCCCAAGAGTTAGTTATATTAAAACATACTTTTCCAGATCCCTAAAGCAGCACATTATTTGAGGACCTACTATGTACTAGGCCCTGGAAATACAAAGATAAACAGATGTTGTCTCTACCCTCATGAGTAATCAACCCAATATGACTTTTCATATGAACAGTCAGTCACATTGTGCCAAAGAAATGACACTCTGAATTGCTATTGAATTATGCATAGTCATGAAAAACAGAAAAAATTAATCCAAAGAAAATAGAAGGAAGGAAACAATAAAGAGCAGAAAATAGTAACAGTGTGGAGAAACATTCAATATAGAGGATCAACACAGCAGAAAAGAGTAGTTCATTGAAAAGGCTAATAAATTTGACAAACTTCTGATGAAATTAATCAAGGAAAAGGTAGAAGTCACAAAAAATACTAAGAATACATGGATGCTGCAGACACTGAAATGAAATAGCATGTTATGAACATTTTTTTGCCAGGAAATATGAAAAATTAAGTGTAATAGAAAAATTCTTGTAAAAACACTTGACTCAGGAAGGTACAGAAAACATTAATAGTCCTATAACTGTTAAATAAAATCCATAAAAAAAGCACAGGAGATTGTCACTTTCAGCCATGACATAGCAAGCAATAATGAATGGCCTGTCACTTAAAAACATGAAAAATAGGTGACAGTTTCTAAGCATTGAAAAACTGGTATCCCAGGACTATAACCATTTAAATAAAGGACAGACCCAAGACGAGCCCTGTATTTTCCCAGGTGTTTTGTTTGTTTTTGTTTTCCACCTGGGTAGATTCTTGCCACAGTACAGGGATGAGGGGGCCCATGGTCTTGCTGAACTTTGGAAGCAGAGATTAGGGTTTGAGTCTGGCTAAAGCAGCTGGGATTTAACACAGGGTGCCAAAGGGGAAGCTGCACAAAAGTGGGAACCAAAAACTTGTGTGAGAACCCACCATGCATCTGTGGTGAGGGGCTCGCCAAGATTAAGACAAGATTCCATGGGACCTCGCAAGAATCTACTACGGGCTGGACAGCAATGCCAGAGGTTGCACATGGCTGAGAGATGTTAGAGTTCTGTCTTAATATGAGAGCAAATTAAAAATAATTTAGCTATAGATACACAGATCTTCCTCAATTTATGATAAGGCTATATCCCAATAAATTCTGTTGTGAATTGAAAATTACGTAACTTGAAAATGCATTTAATACACCTAATCTACCAGAACATTGTAGCTTAGCCCAGCCTCCTTTAACACTTATATTAGCCTATAGTTGGACAAAATCGTCTAACACAAAGCTTATTTTATAAAGTGTTGAATATCTCATGTGTGCTGAAAGTGAAGAACAGAATGGTTGTGTGGGTACAGAATGATTGTATGGGTACAGGATGGCCATGTCAGTGTATCAGTTTTTATCCTCTTGACTGTGTGGTTGACTGGGAGCTACAGTTCACTGCCAGAGCCCAGCATCACCAGATCTCTGTGCTGGACCAAATATTGCCAGCCTCGGAAAGGTCAAAGTTCACAATTTAAAGTACAATTTTAGCTGAATCTGTTTCTCTTTTACGCAGTTGTAAGGCTGAAAAATCGTTAAGTCAAACTATCATAATTAGAGGACCCTTTGTGTATTATCAATTTATGTTATATCTATATGCTTACCTAAATATAATAATAGTGTACTCTTTTGCTCTCTCCCTAGCCCCCTCTGTATATATCATTTTTTAAGGTAGTATAAAATAACTTGCCTGTATGAAAGTATATCTATTCCCCAAGTCCTGCTGGAGTAATACTTAGGAATGGAATTATCCATGATTTATTCTGTGTTAACAATTATAAAATTAACACAAATTTGTAAAGCAGTGGGTAAAGAAGTTGCCATCTCATCTTTAAAATGAATAATCTTAATACAGCATTGAGTCAAAATAGAGGAACATTGAATTCACAGATTGTTCAAATTATTTTAAAATTGATCTGGGCTCATAGTTCTCAAAACTGATTTTTCTAATGAACTTTCAGCTTTAAATGTAAGAATTGGAATTTGAAAAATCAGTCCAGCTTACGTTTTTACTTTGGCATTAAATATCATATTTTTTGCTATGTACTGCAAAGTACTTTGATATAGAGTTAAAAACATTGAATAATTTGCAAATTAAGAACAAGAGAAAATTGGATATTTCAGGAATAATTTTGAGTTTGGGTAGAAACCTATACTATTCCAGAGTTGAAAACTTTATCCCCAGACATTCTCAAACCTTGGAAAATAAAAAGTTGTCATTTGTTTAAATCAGAATAAAGTTATTTTTAGCTAGTTTGTGTATGTCAGTCACTAACTCAGCACAAATTATAGACAGAAGACAAGCACAGTCTTGAATTATTAGCAGGGGAGCAAAAACAAGACCTCCTGGTATAAAATAGCCTTGAACCAGCAGCTAAGTATACTCCACAGCTGTTTAGACTTTTCAAAAGTCCTGCTATCTTTATAATGCACAGTTTTAGTGTACTGTGTTGTATTGCATGTATCTAAATTTCTTCATGCTGAACCGAGAACAGTTTATGTATGTTTATTTCTAGCATCTAAGCAACTTTACTGGTACTATTTATGTATTTATTTTGGTCACTTTCTGTTAGCTTGGATGTTTGGTGGCTTATTCAAGTATTAAGTGCAAAAGGGGGACCGTGTAGAGTGACTTTCTGTGTTTCCTGTTCAATTGCTCAGTCGTGTCCGACTCTTTATGACTCCATGGACTGTAGCCCACTAGCCTCCTCTGTCCATGGCATTCTCCAGGCAAGAAAACTAGAGCGGGTTGCCATTTCTTTCTCCATTCTGTGTTTCCTAGAGGTATCAGAAAGTTGAGCACAATTATTTGTGAAATAAATAATATAATACTATACATAATAAGTAAACTATATAGTATATTAGAGTGATAAGTGCTATGGAAAAGAAATGTAGTGGGTTAATGGATATCAGATGTGTAAAGACTGAGGTTGGACTTTAGATGTGTTGGAAAAAGGATCATTGAGAAAGTGAAGTTACAGCTAGCATTGAGTTGTATAAATTTGGGAAGAAAGCGCTCCAGGCAGAAGGAGGCACCCCAGGCATGAAACCCGAGGCAGCGGTATAGCTGATATGTTGGAGGCAGGAGGCAAGTATGGACCAAGAATAGCATGGGCAAAAGTGGTAAGATCAGGTCAGGAACAGGAATCCAGACAGGCTAGGGCATTGTGGGCCATTGTCAAAATTAGGCATCTCCTTTTAGGAGACAGGAGGGGAATGGAGTGTTTTAAACATGACTGATGTTTTTGGAAGACCTGACACTGCTAAAAGAAACCATGACTCTTCTGCTGAGAATGGGACAGTGGCGGATCAGGAGAGGTCAGGGAAGAGGTTACTGCAGGAATACAGACAAGAGATAACGGCAGCCCTTACTTGTGTGGTAGCTGCAAAAGTGGTGGAAAATGGCTAAATTTTGAATATATTTTGATGGTAGATCTAAGAGATTTCCTCATGGGCTGGACATAACTATTAAGGCAAAAGAGTTGGAGTCATGGATGAACCTAACATTTTTGGTCTGAGCAGTTGGAAGGATGGTTCATTTCTTCACCATTTCTCATCTATTTTAATCCTCTCTTTTTAAAAATTTTTATCCTCGTTGCTTTATGCTTGTTTATATTTCTTAAATGATAGTTTACTGGAACCCTGACTTGAAGTGATGATAAAACCATGTGTTTTAACTCAATATGTTTAATCTAGAAGTTCATATAGTTGTTTTGATAAATTAATTTTACTTAATTTTGATTTGTGGGGAAAGAAACACCTTTGGAATTTAACTGCAATGTGATACTTTATTTTTCAAAAGGTGATGGAAAATAAATGTCCCTGACCCAAAACAGTGTGGCTTAAGGCCATGAAACACATGTGATTCAATTAGAATTTCCTTGTTGTATTTGGTTTCCTTGGAGAGGGATTATTTTTACCTTTGCACCACTGCCAAGATGATGTCCATGAATTAACTTCTCTGTAATTAAACTAGTCCATTTTTGTATTTTGAAATGATGGCTGGAAATCATCCAAGAACTTTTATGTGCCCAAAGAGACACCACAGACCCTGCATAATTCTGCAAGGCATGGAAAAAGGCCCAATTAATCAGAGCAGGTATTTAATGGGATTTTTTTAGGGGTACTATTTTTTAAATGAGAAGATAATTACTTGACAATACTGTGTTGGTTTCTGCCATGCATCAGCATAAATCAGTCATAGGTATACATACGTCCACTCCCTCTTGAACCTCCCTCTCCCACCTCCCTCCCCATCCTACCCTCCTAGTTCGTCACAGAACACCAGCTTTGGGTCCCTGCATCATACAGCAAATTCCCACTCACTATCTATTTTACTATTTAATGTTTTTCACTGAAAAATATGAGAAGGACCCATCAATAGAGCTGGGTAAATATATAAATTTTTAGAATCAGTATTTTCTTAAATGGCTTTACTTCCTATTTGAATATAGCACATCAGAGTTTTATGGTATTGTTGGCTTGTCACTGCTTTTCCCCCCTGTTTTGTAAAAGAATGTCCAAACTTCACTGGATTTATTTCTTTTAGATATTTTCCACATCTCTCTGACCTTTCCATAGCCCAAAGTGATCAGCTAAAAAGTATTAACAAAGAAACAAATTATCATGTTTTCAAAATGATAATAGGTAGAGCTTTCTTTATACAAAAACTTGAAAACTTTAACAGGATAACTTGGGTAACCTGAGGCACTAATTGAAGATCAGTATTATGACTTTAAGTCATTTGGAGAATCAGATATACCTCCTGAATAAATTTTAAAAATATAAAATTTGGTAAATAAAAAGTGTACTGAGTCAACATTTTAATTTTTTTCAAGTTGTTAATATATTTGAAAATGATTGGAGAACCATAATACTTGATTTATCCTTTCTGTGCCTCATTATTTAAATAATTATGTGCCCTATTTCAGTAGCAGAGCGCTAATTGCAATTCTGTTTTATATCTCCTGTTGTCATGCTTCTCTAGTTGGAGTAGCTGAATCTCTGCCAGCGTTGCTGATACTCCAGGACGAACAAGGTGACACTTCCTAGAGCGTCCGTCTTAGAGTTCCTTGTAAAGACTTTCTGTATTTAGGCAGATATTTGTCACTGTGTAACACAGAACATACACAAAGGCGACATAAAGAAACGTCTGCCTGCCACAGCCTCCTTTGGGCTGTATCTCGACCTCCCTTCCGTCTTCTCTGCTGTTTGTATACTTTGATATAAATATTTGAGAAGTCATTTTGGAAATATTCAGGAAAGTTCCTATGATAGTAGCATATCTTTCTGAGATTTCTAGGGTTAAATACTGACGACATTCTATTTCATGACTCATAAAAGAGCAAAATATTCTGGAATAGCCTGCAGAGTGCAATGTAAATGTCTATCCTGCTAAGTTGCCCAATTTCCCTTTTACCAGAGCCTGCTGACTTTTGTCACAGGTAAGTCAGTTCGGTGAGTTTGGATGGCATTTTTCAGTCCTGTATAGAAAATAATCACAATAGATATGAATTGAGAGCTTTCTGTGTATGAAGAGCTGTTTCAGTATTATCTCTGTTAGCTATCACAACAGTCCTCTGTGTTAGGTATTATTCTCATCCCTTTTTACAGATGAGAACTTGGACACAGAATGGTCAAGCTACCTTTTCAAGATCACACAGCCTAAAAGAGAAAGATCCAGGATTAGAACCCAAGTGGTCCTCCTTGGTAGCCCCAGCTTAACATTATTCTTTGTCTGGAAGTCATCTTGAATGAACAACACTGCTTTGTTTAAAAAAGCAAGCAAAATCTTTATAATCATGAATGGCAGGACTGACGTCTGCAAAGTAATGTCATCCACACTAAACTGATGAGGGCCAGCTGCAACAGTGCTCAGCTTCCACAAACAGCATTGACTTACACACGCTTGGAGCTGTGTGGTCAATCCCAAACCCAACTATGAAATTAATGAAATTCGTACTCCCTTTTTACAGCCCTCAGCTTCCGCATTCTTGACCTACCTCAGTGCACACTCACCAACTGCTCTTTAACCTTCCCCTCTTGGGTAAACAGAAGAGAACTCAATACCAGCCTTTAAGGTGTGGTTGATGGATTTCACATTGCAAGGGTGTGAATGGATTTCAGTAGTTTGCATTATCGTAACTAAGCATCTTCATTCAAGACGTTGGTTTTATCTCTAATAGAAGGATTTGAGTCCGTTAAAATGCCATCCTCAGTAACCATGTGGCAAGATAACTTGAGGGTGAGAACCTCTGGAGCTACATCTATATCATCCCAAGTTATCCCTTTTAATGAGACTGGGAAATGGTAAAGATGGTCTAAAGGAATAACACCACAGACTTTGTTTGCTTATTCAACTATCCCTCCTTTGGTGTAACTAAGGCTAACAGTGACCCATCAGTTACAGCAGCAGACATTTTCCAGAAGTTTCTGGGGACAGAAGAGCATGTTTTGTCATTTTCTTCCAAGACTGAAACAGGTGTCTAGGGCACATTCATTCCTTCCACATATACTGCCCATCATCACTATCTGTACAGAGGCTTCAAGACCAAACAGCTCAAAGCTCCTGTACATTTTGATGTTGTGACATTTTGGTAACCAGCAATGGACAGTAGCTTTTACAGAAACAGTGTTCTTGTGACATCCTGAAATACCAATTTTTTGTTGTTGTTGTTTTTATTTATTTATTTTTTCCATTTATTTTTATTAATTGGAGGCTAATTACTTTACAGTATTGTAGTGGTTTTTGCCATACATTGACATGAATCAGCCATGGATTTACATGTGTTCCCTATCCTGATCCCCCCTCCCACCTCCCTCTCCATCCCATCCCTCTAGGTCTTCCCAGTGCACCAGCCCTGAACACTTGTCTCATGCATCCAAGCTGGGCTGGTGATCTGTTTCACCCTAGATAATATACATGTTTCGATG